>NW_004955407.1:25116020-25133346 GCF_000276665.1 Chinchilla lanigera
GTTTCCTTTTGTTTCACAATGTCTATCATACCTCCTAATTTTTATTCACTCTTTCAGGTTCCCTGCTCTCTTAATAATCCATATTCTAGCATCAAAGTAAGTGGAGCACCCTGAAGCACTCTGCCTCCTTGGAGCCTGGTTATCTATGCTGTGGTGGCAGTGTAGATGGATAAAACGCAAAGAATCTATTGTTTCCTTGTGAAATTTAAAAAAATAAAATCTGTCATCTAAACATTGAATATACAAAAAGTTAAATCAGAAAACAAAACCAAACAAAACAAAACAAAAAATCCCTGACAGAGTATAGATACAACTGTGAGTGTGAACCCAAAACTACAACAGAGACATCGTAAGTTAAAGGTGCCAGGGACACGAGAGGTCTGCTGTACAAAGCTGTAGTCAGCAAGAGTACCCAGCCTAAGAAAGTGGCTATGTAAGCCCTAACCAACACGACTAGGGTTTCTCGGTCCCAAATTGCATAAGACACTGGATGTGAAGCTACAGGATTTAGTGTATGCTCTGCTGATTTTAAATTTGGCTTTTGTCTAGTCCATTCTATCCTCACCCATATTCATCCCCCTTGTAATGGAAATGCTTAGCTTATAACTTGTTCTTTTGATTTTTACAGGTCTCACAGCTAAGAGATTGCCATGAGACCTGGAGAAGACTGTGGAAATGGATTTTTCAGCAATTTTGAAGATCCTTGCAGTTGGACTAAATGTAATTTGCATTGTGAGTAAACGCACACCTTCAAGGACAGAGCATTTGAAATATGGAGCCTACAAGAAACTAGGTCACTGGATATACCCACTTAAGAGAGGCTGAGAGATGCAAGACTATTTTTTTTTTTTTTTTTTGGTACTGGGACTTGAACTCAGGACCTTGCGCTTGCCAGGCAGGCACTTGTGCCACTGAGCTATATCCCTGGCCCTACAAGACTCTTTTCTATCTCTTCATTTCATATCGACCATGAGATAAGCTGCTTCATCCTTTATTTTCTCTCACCAAAATGTACTCTCTTAATGAATCCAAAATGTTCATAGATTGAAATCTATAAAAGCATAAACCAAAATAAACTTCCCTTCTTTTTAAAATTTTTTATCTAAGGTATTTGTTACAGGAGTGGAAAACTGACTAACAGATGAAAAAGTTAATGCTGTCTATCAATGAAAAAGTTTGCAGTCATGTTTTAAAAGAGACTAATCTAGAGGAAAGTAAAACACAAGGACCATTTTTAGCAAAAAGCCTACCACAGCTAACTAGTTAAAAATAACAAAACTCATCTAAATATTTTGATCATCTGATATGCCATCCTAAAGAATCATTGATATTCTGCTTACATAGATTCAAAAGCATCTAATTTTATGCTTACACAAACTGGACTTATTGGCTCATCTAGTGTTCACATCCATTGGAAGTGCAGCCATAAACAAGGCCAATTATTATCCAGCATCATTCTGAAGACAGGATACAAACACCAAAAAGGCTGGTACTAAAATCATTTTGTGGTTCAGACTTTGTATAACAGAGAGTTTAAATAGAAGATGAAGTGAAGAATTGAGTTCATACAAGAAGTGGTTAAAATTGTTGGAACCAAGAAAAACTGACAGATATCAGTGAAATGTAAGAAGCCCAGGGTCTAGAGATCACAATATAGTGAATCTATACGATTAAAGGCAGGCACTGTGTTAACATTTTTGAGGTTTTATGGCAAAAGAACAAATAAATACATACCTACTCATTTACAAATTGCAAATAAACCTACACACTGTTAAATAAAATACAACTACTCATTGCTTGACCAATCTATCTGTCTCACAGCCAGACAGAGCTGCAACACCACCCAAAAATGGTGACCACAAGAGAATCACACCTATTGCAGGCCTGCTATCTTATCTTCTACTCTGAACTTATCCCACTTTAAAACACCTGGTCCAGAAACATGTCAATCTCAAGTCTCATGTGTCCATACTCTATTCCCTTCCCTACAAATAGCTGCCTTTTGAATGAACCTTGAACCTCCGGCTGGAACCTCCTAATGTGATCACCCTCAAGAGGCTGACTGGAGAAGAACCTTGCCCAAGGCATCAAAGCAGGATCAGGTGCATGTGCACAGGGAATTGTAGCATCCTGTGACTCGGTGCACAGTCAGGGAAGCACACACAGAGACTTCAGGCGGGCCCTTACATTTGGCTCCATGGATTCTTCACCCCATCAGGAAGGTGATAGCCTGAGGAGTAGAGCAGGGGCCTACAAAGGAGCCTTCTTGCAAAGAACTAAGGGAGCTATAGTATAATAATAAGTATTTGGAAAATAGAAGTGTGTTTGTCAGTCTTTTATTATTATAACAGATACCAAAGATAAATCAATGTGCAACAAGAAAATGTTCATTTAGTCTCACAGTTTCAGAAATTTCAGTCTATGTATAATCTGGCAGACACATTGCTATTAGACCTCTGGAGGTGGGGTGAACACAGGCTGGCAGGACCATGTGGCAAAGCAAATCAATTTACCTCATGACCAGAATAATGAGAGAGAGAGAGACAGAGACAGCGACACAGACAGAGACAGAGACAGATAGTGCTCAGAGGCTCAAGAGTTCCCTACCCCTTCTGAAGGAAGGCTCCCAACAGCCTCACCTCCTAATAATTCTACCACCCCTCAGTAGCACCACAGACTGGGGACCAAGACTTAACATTTGGGGCTTTGGAAGATATCCGAAGTCCAAACTACAATGAGTCTATAGTATTTAGAATTCAATCTCCAAATAATTGAATTATAGGCAAGGTGCTGGCTTGCTGAAATTTAAAAAGAAAGAAAAGATGAAATTATGATTGAGGCAGGTCATCACATTGAATAAGATTAGCCAGAATAATCAACTTGAGAAATTTCAGCAACCAGAGGTATTCTGAACAGAGTCTTGAAAATTCAGGTTCAAAAAACTTGATGTGTAAAAGTAATAGTAAAGTCCATCAGATGGGAGAGTTAGGAGGAAGGGAGGCATAGTTTAGCTGAAGCTGTAGGCTTCAGCACTGGAGAGATATGGGGGAATACGGATGTGGGATTGTTTGGAAAATGGAATGAACAGCGAGAAAAAGACATTGGTACCACATTCTGGTATTGTCAGGAGTAGGGTATGCGGAAAGAAGTATCCATTAGTTAAACAATGGAGGAAGAACCACATTTCTACAGGAAAGAATGGAGAAGAAACAAAGAAGGTGACGCAACAGAAAGAGTAACTTTAAGTTCTGTGGTAGCTTAGCTGTGAACATGTTATGCACTATTTCATCATCACGGGTCAAGTACAGGGCTAAGCTCACAGTACAGGTCCAAAAAATGCCCGGGTTTATGGATTGCGCTTCACGAGGGGAGAAACTTTCAAGCAGTTGCTCTTTTTAAGTATAGCAATGCCTAGAAATACCATGAGGCATGATGTATTCCATTTGAAAAAGAATGACATAAAGAACTAAATGCCTTTTCAACTCTGTTCCAAAATTATAAGTTGGCCATGATGGTTAAGTTAATTACATTTCAATGCTTCAATAGTTACAACTAAGTACAAACTATGCATGAAATGCAGAATCATATTCACATTGAACAAGGATTTCTAAATCACTGGTTTTGTAATTTAAAACAAAAATTCAATGTCTTTAGGTGGTATAATATCACAGAGCTCCCATAGGGGTTTAACATTTGGTTAAAAAAAATTAAATATCCAAAGGATGCAACCATCCCTTAATTAATGCAATTACTAAAAAATCCTTAATCAAGAACAATTTTCCCATCCAGAGTCATGACAGTGTTTTTGAAACTACAGGTTGCAATCCATTAGTTGGTCATGACTAGAATATTTTTTAACAAAATAAAAGTAAAAGAACACATGCTGTACATAACTATTGCTTGATTAAACTCACCTTGGCTGGATGTAATATTTATATCATAGAGATAAAAATATTTTTAAATATTTACTCAGTTTAAAATATTTTATTTGTTACATATTTATTTGCTGTCCAAACATTTATTGAATACCTACTGTGCTAGTACTTGGCGATAAAAATGATTCTAGAAGTCATGGAAAGTTTCTTTGCACAGCTCATAGTGCATAGGAAAAGGAAGGTAATGTAAGTCTCCACCCTGGCCTGACGCTCCCAATCCCCCCACACCTGCTTGCCAGCAGAAGCACTACTCTTTGTAGGGTACTCAGCTCAGAAATGAGGCTGTTATCAGCAAACACAGGAAAAGAGATAAGATAGGACAAGGAATTTTGCAAGTCCTGGAGACATCTGTAAACACCAAAAAGTTTATCTTGGACTCTTCCCACTGAAATGCAAAGCTGCCAGAAAACTTTTAACCACAGATGTTCATTGGGATCTTCCTTCCTAATATCCCCTGCCTTCTCTCCATCCCTAAAGAAGACTTTTTGTTCAAGGCAGAAGCTTTTATCGTGCTAAAAAATTCCCTGCCATATTGCCTTTACACAAACCTGGTGGTCCCTGCTACTTAGATATGTTACAGGTAATATCTATGCAAGCAATGAAACATTAAAATAAAACAGTTAAGGGAAATTATAAACAACTAAACTGAAACGAAAAATAACATTAGAGTAGCCGTTGATTAATTTGATAACTAATGAACAAGTAAAAGTGCTACAGTAGTGATCTGAAATATCTTCCAAAGGCCCACGTTATTAAAGGCATAGTCCAGGCAGATGATGCTATTGAAAGTTGCTAGAACCTTTAAGAAGTAGTTCCTAGGTGGAATAAGTTAGATCATTGGAGGTCTGTTCTTCGAGGAGATATTGGGACCCTGGCTACTTCCTTCTTTCCTTTCCTCCTGACTGCTATGAGTAAGATGTACCCTGCCATATACCTTGATGTACTGTGCTGCCACAGACTGAAAACATCAGAACCAAACAACTATTATCTGAAACCTCTGAAACTATGAATCAAGATAAATCTATACTCTACATGTTGAGTGATAGGGTTTTTCCCCTAGTATAATTCCTTTAGAGTCACTGTGGCACCACCTACTGAAGACTATATGCCCTAACCCATATGGCACTGGCCTCTAGAGGCCATGTGCTAAGCCCCACACTTTTTCCCAGAGTCAAATTAGAACTTCCTACTCCCCTTTACATTATATCCTGTTTCATTTTCCCATGCTCTCACCCAGTACTAGCCTGCCACGTCAGCTAGCCCATCCACTAAACCCCACCTCTAGTGTGACTATATTTAACCATTGTCCCCTCTGCCAAACCCCCAGAAGACGTGCCAGCCTTTCCACCCCTTCCCTCTGTAGTCTTCTCCATGCCCTATAATAAAAGCATGTTATTGTTTTATTATTCTCTGTGCTACTGGCCAGACACCTTTTATTGAGTAGCTCAGGTATTTTGGTACAGCAATGGAAAGCTAACAGAAAATTGCTATTGAAAAAGAGAGTTACTGCTGTGACTATGCCTGATGATGTGCTTCAGAAGCTTTAGGAATTGTTTTGTGGAAGGAATTTTGGAAAAACTGGAGAAACAGATTAAGAGAAGTTTAGTATATGTATCTGAAACATAATGTGATTCTTGTATGGGTCAGAAGACCAGGATGCTGATAAAAATATGGGCAGTTAAAGTTATACTCATGACATTTCAGAGCATGATTACAACTCTGTTAGCAATTGTACTAGTGGTCATCCATATTACATCATGTTAAAGAATTGGGCTTACTTCTGTCCACACATGAAGCTTTGTGGTGCCCTGAGTTTAATGGTGATGGACTAGTTTAGTGGAGAAAATTTCAAGGTATCACCACATTCAGGATACTGCATGGGCATTGCTTATTTCTAGGTGACTGCTTTTAGCCAGATTTACAGTAAGAACTGGCAACCAAAAGCAGAGTAGAAAGATTAGAAAAAATGTGCAATTTAGCCATGAAGGGAGAGTTTTTAAATGTGCTGCCAAGGTGAGTACAGGCACTAACAAGATCAGTGGCACTGAGACAAATACTTTGCACTGGGGAATAGGAAAGGTGCCTCAAAAGCATGTGACAAAGTGGTAAGATTCCACCAGCACACGTGCAAAGATATGTTTAAAAGTGTAAACTCATTTCAGACTCATTTGTAAAGAGAGCCCCAGGGCATGCTGCTCACAGAGAACCACCTAGAAATTGTTTTCCTGTGATTTGTTTTCCTATCTTCATCTATCAGGGCAGTCACAAGCTACTAAAGCCGAGGGTCAAGCGGCTCCAAGCACAGCTCAAACTCGTGGCCATCTTTGGCTTTGTCTACATGATGCTGAGTTTGCTGACATCCAGAATGCAAGTTATGGAGTCATGGAGTCTTCTACTAAGATCTCAAAGGAAAGCTTGAGATGCCAGGTAGTTTGTGGCAAAATCAAATTATTTTAAAGAGATTGCATAAGGCTGTGAAAGTGAAGCTGGAGCTTTAGTGGAGACCTACAGGGAGATGTGGATGCCAGGAGCCTGGAATGCCTGCCAATGGAAGCTGTAGCAGTAAGCAAAGCCAGCCCAAAAAAGTAACCATGAAGTGGCCATGGTAACCACCAAGGTCATGGGCCAGGCCTGCCTAAGAGCATGGGAACTCACATCATGCCAACATGTGGTCTAGATGCCAGGTGTAGGGCTCTAGGATTTAATGTTTGACCTTCTGGCTTCAGTCTCCCTTTCATCCAACTTTTCTTTATAATTTTCCACTCTTCCCTTCTGTAATGGGAGTATTCACCATCTGTGACATTATATTTTGGAACTATATAACTTGTTCTTTTGATTTTCACAATATTGCATAGCTGAATTTGCCTGAGTCCTGAAGGATATTTTGTATAGGGACTTTGGAACAATTTTAGAACTGATAAAATTAGAAATTCTTGAAGATGGACTTAGTGCATTTTGCATTATTATGATGATCATGAGCCTGTAAAGGCCAGGGGAAGAATTTTATAGTTTATTTCTCAAATATACCTCAAAGGTAGTTATGGTAAAGACTCAGTCCCCCACCCATGGTGCTACTGTGAAACATTAGCATTCCGAGACCTATTAGAAACAAATTGGGCAACTGGGGGCCATGCCCTGGGGGGAGATATTGGCACCCCTTCCTCTCTGTCTTTCACTCTCCATACACTATGCAGTGAACAGGATTCCTCTGCCATAGTAAGATGCCATAGTAAGATGCCATAGTAAGATGCATTCCTCTGCCATAGTAAGATGATTCCTCTGATATAGTAAGATGCTAGAGGCCTGAAGCAGCACCACTAAACATCCGTGGCTGAAACCTTGAAAACCATGAGTGAAAACAAACCTTTTCCTTTTAAACTGATTACTCAGATATTTTGTTAAAACAGTGGAAGTTAACACATGCTGCCGTGTTCATCTTTCACATAAAACTATGGCGAACACAGTAGTGGCAAATGCAGACTTATTCAGCCATGATTTACTGATCAAATTCCACAACGGAAATTGCCATTGGGGATATAATTTCCCTAAACAGCGACAAAGTCTTAAGTTAACTTCTATGTTGCACAATGTACAATCCTTCTCAATTTCCCTAGTATTTTTAATTTTAGAAAGCTCATGGTATATGAAATCCATGTGAAAGTAAATAAAAATATTATTCACATTCAAAGCAAAAGAATAACCTATTTTCAATTATGCTACACATACTTACACATGGAACAGGAAGGACATTTGCAAGTTATGTAGAACCCAGAAAAGTTCTTCACTGTTCTGCTTTTTGCTTGGTCTTTAAAAGGTATCTATGATCTTCAACGACCTCTCTTGAAAAGTCTAGTAGCTGGGCACCTCAAATGTCAGTGAATGCACTGAATTACTATAATATTCCTTAGAATGAAACCCCCACTAGTAATTTAGGACTGTAAAAATAGAAGAGATATTTGTAGGGAAATAGAGAAAAAATGACCAGAATAATAAGAGAAAAATAATTCCCAAGTGCAGTACAACCATCTCCTTTCTTATCTGTGAGTTTAGCAGGATTTAGTAATACCGTACCACATGTGGCAACATGCTGATCATGAAAAGCTGTTGGCAGCAGTATAATAGGAATCATTTTGGGAATACAGGATAGACTTGGGGAGCTAAAGAATAATAATGCAAACACAATTTGCAGAAGTGTGCCAGATCCAAAGACAGGTTTATGAAGTTAATTTGATTTTTTTGCTCCATTAGCTGCATTGTTTTATACGTTAAACAACAAAAAACTAAGCCATGTATAAATGTCCAAGTGAAGGAAGGTATCAGGAGGCAAATAAGTCAAATACACAAGACAAACTTAAGGATTTTCTTACCCAAAGTGTGCAAAGGGATGAATGGAGGAATCCAAAGTCCAGAGAAGGGATTAGCCCTGTGTAGTCCAAGGGAAATCTGATTTGGACACAGGTGCAAATAAAGTTACATTGTTAGTTCCAAGAGGGCTCAGGGATTATCTTCCACAGGCAGGCACTTTCGCAGTGAAGACAGAGAAGTGCTATCTAAAAGAATGATACAGAGATTAAAAAGATAAAAAGTCAGTAGGGAGAGCACTTGGAGTAGCTGCTGTGGAAAATGGGAAGAGCTGCACAGAATTTAAATATATATATACATATTTTAATTGGAGGAAGTATAGCTACTTAAACTCTTTATTTTTATGGTAAATATTTCGTATTTATTATGAAATTTTTCTGCAATGGTTGAATGTTAAAAATAAATGTTCTGAGAAATATATTATTCCAATGAAGCAACATACAATGATGTTCCCTGGCTGCTCTGAAGAAAGAACTAATTCTACAAGAGTTATCTGGATGGCAGAAAATAGAGGGTATGTCAAAGAGCTGCTTCCTCTGTGACCAACTTGTAAACTGACAAAATGCTTATTTCTTTCAAAGCAAGAAGTTAGACTCTGCTTTAAACCTACATACAGTATACTCAAGTAATAAATCATTGGTAAAGGTTAGCTTTTATGTCTGTGTATGCCTTTCTAAGGTATTCTTAAAAGGAAAATACAGTAAATACCCAAACTACTTTGAAGAGATTAAGTTTTAGGCAAATTTGATTAGTTACGCATACAGTTAACCAAATGGACAGCATTTTGTTTGCAAAAGTCTTGCCAACACTAATAACATGTACCACCATTCACCTCCCTTTCTAAGTAAACAATCTCACTGGAATAGTATCAGGAATATAAAAAGACCACCTCCTCCTTGTTGTGTAAATGAAGAAGAGACTCAAGATAAGGGAAAGAATTAGCCTTCAAGTGTGATGATTTCAAAACTTCTGAAAAAACTCTTTAACTTAAATAGTGACACCTTTCTGGAAAACAGTAACCTGAATGAAGCTGTGGGATTTCTAACTACGGTAAGTTGGCTTCAACAGACATTCGAACACCTGTTAGATGGTGTGAGGACACTAGGATGATAAGACGTTGAGAAGCTCACCAAGCAACTCAGAAGAAAGTTCCCTTTGAATGTAACTGGGACACAAAACAGGAATCACTACATAGTGGTTTAAAACCACAACTCTTCAGTGACATCTAGAATGTAATTCTGGTGTCATGGCAACTGTGTCACTTTGCATAAATTGCTCGTCTAGGATTCAGTTCCCTTTTCTACCTATACATATGAGAAGCTGTAAAGTACATAAAATGATGCCTAATATTCATGAAGCAAGAACAAATGAAAGACAGAAACTTAAGTGATGGAGAGGTAAATGCAGATGAATAGTGATAAAGTGTACAGGAGATGTAATTACTCTGCCTGAATCCTCCCACTCCCCACATTATTTCTAGTAAGATGAAAAATCCAAAGTCATTTCCAAATTTAAAACTTCTGGGAAAATAACTGCAACTTACACATTTTCAGCATCAACATAGTGAAAAAACTTTCCCCTTAGAGGAGATCATCTCCTGGAGGGAAACTTTCCATTTTGGATGGCTACATATATTAGATTTTATTTTCAGAAAATCTCCCACCTCCAAACATCTAAATTATTATGGGGGCAGCTGAGATGAATACACACTTCTCAGATAAAGAAATATAAATGGCAAATAAATACATGAGAAAATGTTCAACATCATTAGTCATTTGAGAAATGTAAATTAAAACAACACTGAGATTTCATCTCACCCCAGTAAGAATGGCTAGATTAAGAAATCAACCAATAACGAATGCTGGCGAGGCTGTGGAGAAATAGGAACTCTTCTCCACTGCTGGTGGGAATGCAGACTGGTGAAACTACTGTGAAAATCAGTTTGGAGATTCCTCAGCAAATGAGGTCTAAAGGTCCCATTCAACCCAGCTATTCTCCTTCTGGGTATTTTCCCAGAACATCTGAAAATGTCATATCACAGTGATATATGGACACCCATGTTCATAGCAGCACAATGTGTAATTACCAAATTGTGGAACCCAAATGTACATCCACTGAGGATTGGATAAGAAAATTGTGGTACTTTTATATAATGGAATATTTCTCAGCTATAAAGAAAGATAAACTCGAGGCTTTTACAGGTAAATGGTCACAACTAGAGACCATACTCATAAATGAAATAAACCAGACACCCATGTGTAAGCAACATATAGTCTCACTAGTGTAAGAACCTGAAACAGTGAATAAAAATTAGAAGGTATGATAGACATTGTGAAATGAAAGGAAACTGCTCAAAAGTAAAGAGCGACTGGGGTGAGGGAAAAGAGAAAAGAAACAAGGGGGAAAATTATGTATGTATGTATATACAGGATAGCTAACATAGTTGTACTAGTGACTTCTATCTCTTTACTGAAAGGAACAGTTAATGATTACTTATTTGATCAATATTACATGCCTCTGTTTGTTTTCCTGAGAAACCACTTTGAAGATATCAACATGTAATACAAAAACTATTATTAATTTCCTACCACTTTGTCTGTAACTCTGTATTGTTTGTATTGTTCCTATGCTATTTTGTAAATGGATGTCTGTTTGTTAATGTTTTGCTTCTTTTATTTTTAAAATAAATTTTAAAAAAGAATACTAGTGAAAATATTTTTCAGAGTCATTCACATTTATATGTAAAATTAAAAATTAAAAAATAAAAAAATTACTGTGGGAAGCAGCTGAAGCTGGAGATTGATTACACGTGCAGGGCTGAAGCAAGGCCAGGCCTGGAAACACGAGGCGCCAGAGACAAGCCACATGAACAAGCTCTTAGGCAGAGGGGTGTCACGTGATGTCCACCCACCAAGCATATAAATAAATGCACTGCAATTGCTGGGCAGTTTTTCTTTCTCCCATAAGGAAAGAGGGCTTTTCTGACCTCTGCTTTCTGTATTTTGACTCTTATCTTCATTTCTTCATCTTCCACCATCTGCCTCCTGGGAAGTTTGAAAGCTGCACTGAATGCAGCAAATTATATCAGTTTTAATCTGAATTTACTTTAATTGCAAAAAAAATCATGGTCCATCTTTAGGGCTTACATCACTGTTGTGACAAATACCATGGAAAATAATAACAATTCCCCTGGACTTAGCAACTCTCTTGAAACAGCTTGCTTTGGGTTAATGATCCATTTTGAAGCTGTCTTACTCTAAATACACCCATAGAAATCTATTCATCATCTTAGCAAACCTTCTTTTTGAATCAGTTCTACCTAAAATATCAACATAAAGTAAAATTTAGTCCCACTTAACCTCTTAACAAACAATTCAGAGTACGTCTGGAGTATATTATCCATAGCATCAAATTTTATTGAGAATTATGTGCAACCCAAGCTACTTGCATCAAATCATGGGATGACTCATTAAATTATATCTTATGTTCTCTCAATAAATGTTAATGAAACACAAAATTTATGGGTGCAGAGTCCAACTAAAATAGTATTCCACCAATGTATTGATATTACATAGATATTTTATGTGTACTATAATGTTTTATCATTATCTTAATTATATCCAGACAAACATTATGACCATCATTTTACACATAGACCTAAGTTTCCAGAAGCAGTGGAAAAACAAGGCTAGAACTTTGGTATGGTTCCAAATCTTTCAGGCTTTCCACTTGTCCCTCAATCTCTCAGTCAGTAAAAATGGAGACCTATCCCAATATGTGTCTGCTAGGATTTAATGAAAATGTTTAAGATGCATGTAAAGAACAAGAAGCTTCAGAGAAGACAGAACTCATGCCTACTTCATCTTATCCTCATTCACCGCACTGTCATCTAAGACCTACGTATACCTGCCACTGGAATGGGAGAAAAAGGCAGCATTCTTGCAAGTGTTAAAAGCATCCATAGAAATTGTTGCTTATATATGTGGAAGAGAAGCATGTATGAATAATACACATTTAATTTGTCTTTTTCTTTTATTAATACATATTGACAATACACATTTACATTCATCTTGGAGAGTGGGTGCATGTACATAATAAAGCTCATTTTTCTTTTTAGTTCCCTTCCACTTCCCACCTACCTCCATCTCTCTACCTCTAAATTCCATACACCCTTTTTCATTCTTGTTATTATTCTCAACTCATGGTTATGATATATAATGTTTACATTCACTGAAGTTATTAGGTTCCTTTGCATGACATATCTTAATTCTAATTAGAAAATTGCAGAATAAAATGTACTCCATGATCTCAATTTTGAAAATAAATAATTATATTTATAAATACATTTAAGAATAATCTGAGCAATTTTTAACTACAGTTTCCACAAAGGAATAATGTTTAAGATTAGGGAAGACTTTAACTTTTAATTTATCTGATTCATTTATAAACTGTTTTACAGGAAACACATTCCTTTTTAATAAAAGAAAAATTAAAACAACTAATAATGCAAAAGTCATGACAGTGGCCATTTGTGGACAGAATGAGAAATCAGCATTATTTGAAAAAAACCAGGCACGAAAGTTGTTTGGGGGAAGCACGTCAGTTTTCTTTCGGATCAGAATAGTAGTTATCTGGTTCATCATTTCGCTGTTGGGTAGGTTCTTTAGAAATGGCTCACCAATCAAAAGTATTCTATGTCCTTCTTGCCTTGAACAAAGAATTGAATGAGACAAGCCAAAAATGCTGCTACAAGTTTATTTGAAAAGTCAGAGGTGAAGGAGTAAGGGACACACTTGCTTTTTAGAATGAACTTGAGCCGGGTAAAGGGAGGAAATGGTAAAAGCAAGAGTAAAAGTACAGTTTACATTTACAAGACCCACAGCAAGCTAATGTGAGGAGTCATGGTGGTATCTAATCTTCTTTATGTCATCCACATCTCCTGGGAGCCCACAAGAAGTTCCACAGAGTTGTTAGAATTATTTGTCTCTCTCTTGGCATCTTACAATTGACAAGTACTTCTTGTTTCCTCAGCCAGCTTTGCCACATCTTACCTCCGATGTCAATTTCATAATACCTTTTTGATTTAACAACGCTCTTTTGTGTCACTTTTAGGTAGAGCATCCCTCCTTGTGTGTAAGAGTTATTTTCCAAGCACCCCAGCAGATACCTACAATCACAGCACCAAATCCCATGTATATCACACTTTTCTTTACACATTACATGTAAGCACAAATGTAATGCCTTTTCTATCTTAACTAATTAGTAACTTTTGCAGTTAAAGCTGCAACCACAAAATCTAGAATCATTGTTTTTCTTCTTCACATTTCAAAAATTCATCCTTAATTTAGACCTTAGCAATTTCAGCATACATTTTTTTCTGTCCTTATTAAATTGGGAACTTTCATCTTTTCACCTTAAAGAAGCATTTTGTGGCTTCTACTTGGGTTATCTAAATTGTGAACACAACTCTTGTATGTTAAGGCTACTGTTAAAGAAGAAAAAGGACCAGAGCACAAGTACTGAAATCTCATGGCAGCCAATCTGATAACCAAGATGGCTACTAATAGGAGTATAGTAAGTAGATACATTAAACAAAGAAAGGGCTTCACATCCCAGGCAATATGAAGCAGGACTGTGATCACACCACTCAGAATGACACATGCTTTGAATTGCTTTTAAAGTTTGATCATATTTCTCAAAATGGCATATAATTAGGAATTATTTATTTCTGAAATTTTCCATTTAATACTGTCAGACCATAGTTGACTCTTAGCAACTCAAAGTGCGGAAAGTGAAATTGCAGACAAATAGGAACTGTCATGTATTTAATTCCACAGTAAAACCATTCTAATCCAGGCATGGTAACACACACCTGTAATCCCAGCACTGTTAGGAAGCTGAAACAAGAGAGTCACAAGTTCCAGACCAGCCTGAACAACTAATCAACTTAGTGATAACATGTGTCAAAGAAACAAAGCAGGGGGATTCACAGGGTCCAATGAAACCTCAAGTTTTAGGGGGTCTTTTGTGTGTTTCTTTTATTTACTTATTTTTATTTAGTTTTTGAGAAATCTCCATACTGATTTCTATAGTGGTTTCACCAATTTACACACCTACTAGCCATAGAAAAGGGTTCTTTTATCCTCACAGCCTCAACAGAATTTATTACTGGTTGATTTTTTTGACGATAGTGACCCACTGAAGAGTGAGATGGAATCTGTGTTGTTTCAATTTACATTTCTCTAATGACCATGATGTTGAACATTTCTATATATGTATTTGCTATTTGTAATTCAGATGCCCATGTTTGGACTGGGTCTTTAAATTTGGAGGGGTCTGGGGTTTTTTTACTTCTTTATGTGTTCTAAATATGAGTTCGTTCTGTGTTGGGTCTGGGGCTCTCTTACTTCTTTATGTGTTCTAGATATTAGTTCGTTATGTGTTGGCTCTTCACTATGTTTGTGGCTTTTTTTGTTCTGCAAAAAACTTTTTAATTTGATGTGAACCCATTGCTGATTCTTTTCAGTATTTCCTAAGCAATCAGGGTTTTGTTTATAAAGTCTTTGCCTCCACCTATGTTTTCAAGAGTTTTACCTACTCTATTTTCTAGCAGGTTAAGTGTTTCTATTTTAACATTTAAATCTTCTCTTCAATTTTAGTTAGTGCATAGTCTTCAACATGGGTCTAGTTTTAGTCTTCAGCATGTTGAAAGCCAGTTTTCCCAGCACCATGGATTAAACAAGCTATCTTCCTTCCACTGCAGGCTTTTGCCCTTCATGGTATCTTCCCAAAAGAGTTAAGAGGATCTTCGCAGTGATATACACATACCCATGTTTCCAGCACCACAATTTATAATAGCTAAATCTTGGAAACAGCTCAGGTGTCCATCAACAAATAAATGCATAAAGAAAATGTATTTATGTATGATAGATTACTACTCTGCCATAAAGAAGGATAATCATGACACGCTTTTAGATAAATGGATACATCTTGAGGCCTTAATTTTAAGTGCAATAAATTAGAAACAAAAGTTTAAATATTGTCTTGCTTCTCTTGTGTGAGAAACCCAAGGGGCAAATAAGGAAGAAAAGGCAATACACATATTTGGAAGTAGGAAGAACTTGTTCAAATGGGAAGGGGAACAAAAGAGGGAGGAGGGAGGAGGGAGAAGGAAGGAAAGGAAAAGGGATTAAGCAAGAGAATAGCAGAAAAAAAAAATGGAAAGAAAATCTTTGTAAATGGTGAGGGGAAGAAAGCTTGAAAGGAGGGAAGGAAAATGGGGAAAATTAAGAATTAAGCTATATTATGTATAGGTACAAATTCCCCATGATGAATATGATCATTATGTGCGGGAAACATATACTAATAAAGAAAGAAAATAAATAGAAAAAGAAAAAGAAAAGGAGGAAGAAAAGGGCTGGTGATGTTGCTCGGTGTCAAAGCCCTGGGTTCAATCCCCAGTGGTAACACACACACACACACACACACACACACACACATACACACACAACCTACTTTAAAATGAAGGCATTAAAACTAGTGACTCATGGTCAGATAAATTTATATTACCTTATTTTATCACTGCTTCCCTATATGATTATTGATAATTCTGACTTGTACTCCCAAAAGTATCTCATGGCATAATAAATTAAATGGTCCCATACAAATAAACTGTTATATTGTCATATATTAAAAACTGAAAGAAACCTCTCTAGTCAACTGTGTTTCCAGAATGTCACCCAAAGAGTATCTCGAAATGTGTGGTAGAGGAGCGCAAGGAAAATTCTGCCAATTACCGTGAGGTAGTCAAAGACATCTGTCTGCTTGAAGTTATGGGACAGAACTGCATGATGAAGATTCAATCTACTCTTATTTCAAAAAAACAAAATTTAGATCCAAAATATAAGTGAATTATCCAAGAGCAAGTTCTTGAAAAATGGAAGAGCCTGTGACCAATCCCCACAGTTTTTGCCTTCCCTGCCAGTCTTCTTATGTTCATTAAAATAAACTGCTCTGTTCATTCTCCTGCCATCCTTTTTCCTCTTCATTAATTTCTTCCTTTCTTAGTTAACTTTTAAGCTATAAATGTGTTGTCTTTTTCTACCTAACACTGACAGTGCCTCTCCACTTTTAGGGACAAATGGTAGAGAATTCAATTTTATATCAGAGGACAGGGAAGTGTTTCTTAAACAGGTGTAGTAAGTAATGTGGGGGTTAATCATTTGGAAATACAGATTAAAAACACAAAATTTCTTACAACCTTCCCTATAGCTTTCTCCCTCTCTACCCCAGCAAGATGAGTTGCTTATTCCCTGGAATATATGATATGACATCTCTGGTGGCTCCTGCTGAGATTTGTTTTCAAGATTTTCATTAAAATAGTGACTGGATTGACTCAATAAAATGTTGTTTACCCTACTAACATTCCCTAGAGCTCACAAATTTGCATTTAATACTCCTTAGTGTTATTATAGCATTAATAATCTGTGCCTAAAGAGCTATAAAAATAAACCTTTACACTTTCTATTTATGGAGGAAGCATCATAACCTTCCATTTTCATAACACTCATAATATAACTTAAATGGAATCATTGACTGGTTAAATGAATCTGAGACTTTTTATGATCTATTGTTCCTCCCTCTATTCCCTAGTCCTGAAAAATAATGCAGCTGCCTTGAGCCAGCTCTATGGCATAGGCCTGTAGTATTTCTTTAAGAATTAATGAATTCTGTTTCACTTAGCTTTCCCTTTGCAAAATGAGACTGAGACTGGAAGAGGGCCAAAAATCCCATAGAAGGAAATGAACATATTAATACAAAGTAAATCATATTTGCCACTTGTAGCGGGATTCTTTAGCTGAGACTTTGAGATCCATGGGAAATTCGGGTTCACTGATGCAGATCCCGGGTCTAGAAATCATATGTCAAGCTGAATTGCTGAGGAACATAAAGATACACTGTGAAGACTTTCTGGCACTCTCTCTCTCTCTCTCTCTCTCTCTCTCTCTCTCTCTCTCTCTCTCTCTCTC
>NW_004955407.1:25133446-25143013 GCF_000276665.1 Chinchilla lanigera
TTCTCTCCCTCTCCCTCTCCTTTTATCTCCCTTTCTCTCCTCTCCCTCTTTCCTCCCTCTCCTCTCTCTCTTCTTTCTTCTCCTCCTTCTCTTCTTCCCCATTCTCTTCCTCCTCCCTCTCTTGCTGTCTTTCTTTTTCCCCTTCTATCTGCTCTCCTTCCCTCATCTATTCAGGGAAGAAAAATAAAAAGAAAAGTTGAATGTTAATTTAAATGGAACTTTCAGGTAATTACTGAAAACCAATTATCTCAATAATATTGTATACTCAGCTGGGAAATTTAAGAGTCACTGATAAAACAGAACAACAAAATGTAGGATCCAGGGGACTCACATGTGGAGATCATTTTTAGCTTATTTTTTTCCTCAAATGATAACCCAAATCTCCTTCAAGAACAGTCTGTATCTTCTCTGTCATCTAAACACAATCCGATATAACAGTCATTTCTGAGCCACATATGGTGGTGAATGCCTGTAATACCAGCTCTCAGGAAGCAGAGACAGGAGGATTGCCATAAGTGCCAGGCCACCGGCTCTCCCTAGTGGGTTCAAAGCCATCCTAGACTGCATAGTGAGACTGTGTCTCAAAAAAAAAAAAAAAGAAGAAGAAAGAAGGGTCACTTCTGTTTTTCTGTACTGTTAAAGAGTTTTTTAGAATGAAATTAATATGTGAAAGGTGAAAGAGTACAGAAAACAAGAAAAATTGGAAAATGAAAGGGCACAGGTGGCCCCATGAGTGTGCGCTGCTGCCCTAGTCATCCCTTAACCCCTCTCTGGGCTGCACTTTAATATTCAGCTTCAGATTTGCTGTGAGCCCAAGGTCATTTACAATCATTTTCTTTTTTCTTTTTTTCATTACCAGGAATTGAACTCACAACCTTGTGCTTGCCAGGCAAGCGCTGTGCCGCTGAGCTAAATCCCCAGCCCCCTATTTACAATAATTTTCAAATGCCTAATGAAAACAGAGAAAAACTTATCAGGCTACAACCCATCAACTAAAGGTACTTTATAAAATTAGACTTAGAATATTTTGTTTTATAAAAAATAAAGGAATTTTAGAAACATACATAAATGAGATGAACACATTAAAAATTAAATAATAAAATTATGCAATTGAAATGCAAAATAAAAAGGAAAGAAGAGGAGAACCAGAGAAGGAGAAGGTTAGTGCTATACACACTGAAAAATATACTTACTGATTATAAGATGGTCAAGCTAAGCAAGAACGGAAGTGTACATTGCATTTAAGAATGAGGTACAAAGGAACAAAAATTTAAAAGTCAGTTAAAAGATCCTTGACAGCTAGAAGAAAGTGAAAATATGCAAAAGTAAAATAAAAGTAATGAGCTAGTCAAAAAGAAGACAGTGTCATAATGGAAGCACAAGAAACAAGAATTTTTTAAAAAGAAATTTGAAAAATGAAAGAAATGACTCATTGTCTTCAAAACAGTATAGCTGGTCACAGTGACACAATGAAAAATTAACCCTAAATTAAATACTGATTTAAAAATATGGTATTGCCAACTAAAGACTTCTGTCAAAAGATACAAGCCAATTTATAAATGAGTTTAACTAAACCTCCATGGGGTTTCTTTAATGTGGAGGATAAGTGGAAAGCCAGCCACTCATTCCCTAGAGCTCTTCAAAATTTAATGCCAAACCAAAGGAAGAACACTAGAATAAAAGGATTCAGAGAGTAACCCCTTGTAGATCACACAAACGCAAGCTGGTGATAGTCTTTAATAATTAAATAATGAACTACAATTCAGTAAACCTTTCTGACTCATTATAAACAAGCATAAAATCAAAACCATAAATCCCACCTGTATCACCATGCACAATGAACTACCTTTTTAGAATATTTTTCTTGAAATTTATAAATGAAGCACAAAGTTTTATGCCAGTAAACTGTCCTTGTACATTACTTTCTTACTTTTTTAATATCATAAAAGGACAGATGAAATCAAAATTAACGGTAGGAAACTTTATGTCCATGGTATAATGACAAATGCAATGATGTGTTCAGTTTTAAAGTGCCTACAAGAAAATCCAAGGTACTGTACCTAATTTGCAAATATACCAATTTTAGAGTAATTATTTTCTTTTCACAAGCTTTTATCACTTATTTGTGGAAATGGTCATTTTTTTCAATGCTTTGAGATTTGATTTGTGATTACCCACTGATTAAAGAATAGTCCTTATTTCTTACAGAGAAGAAAACAGCAAACATTCACTGAGATGAAAAGTTTCATCGGAGCCATTAGTTTATTTTCACATAGTAAGTACTAGGAATATGCTGTAGAAAAGAAAATGATTATTCAGTGACACAAAGCCATCTCAGTTTGGAGATTATAGAGACAGATAGAGATCAGAGATAGAGATAGAGATAAAGATGATAGAGACAGAGACAGAGAGATAGATGATGATGGATAAATAGATAGATGATAGATAGAGAGCTACAGAGATACAGATACAGATATATAGATACAGATGTAGATACAGATACAGTATATTTTCAGAGCAAGGCAAGTGCAGTTCCCCAATTACTAGAGAATGAACATGAGAAATTTAAAAAATAGTAATAAAGCAAGAGTTTGCATTTTCATTTTAGTTCCTGCAGTAGTTCTGCTCTTTGAAATTTAAAAACCTTATGTATTTGTACTTTACAAATGTAGAAGTTATATCAACCAACTTCAAGAACCTGGTAAGGGTGTGATAATAATTTCTAACTGTCCTTCAGATTCCTCAAGGGATTGTTTCCCAGGAGATTGGATATCAAAACCCATGGATGCTAAATTCTTTAACACAAAATGCTGTAATATTTTCACAGAATCTATTGCACTGATCAATCTTCTTATATAGTTTAAGTCATACCTAGATTTTGTATAACATAGAATGTCATATTGTATTGCTTAAAGAATAATGTCATAAAAATGTTTGTGTGTGTTCAGTACAGATGTACTTCTTCAAATATATTTAATCTAAAGTTGGTTGAATCATGCATTAGGATACACAGCTATAGAGGGCCTAATGTCTTTGAATAGAATAGTTCATAAAACATACATGAAAATAGTTTATTGTGATTAAGTCAAAAAACAAACATAAAAAGAGCTCTAAAATGGCCTTAATCTGCATTGTTAGCTTCTCTGTGATGGGGAAAGATGAAGATAACAATTCACACAAAATCCAAAATAAGGTCCAAATTTTGCCCCAAAGTAACAAATCTTATTGACCAAAATTGTGTGTATGCCCAACGAACATTCTGTCTTAGCAGACACAAGAATATGATCTCTGCATTCTCAGAAACAGTAACAGAGTCTTCACCCCCAATGGGTACGGCTGATGTAAAATACCCAGAGGAGCCTAAAAATTAAGGCATTTCAAACAATAAAGGCATTTTCTTTCTTCATTCATATAGAAAGTCTTTTTTCAACTGTTAAAGGGATAACCCCAGAAACATAAATTCTGGGACAAGATGGGTATTGGTACAAAAAAAAAAAAAAAACCTGATGATGTAATAGACTTTCGCATATCAACTTTATACATGCTTGCCTTGAAATCATTGCTTAAATTTTGTGTTTAATTAGAAAGAAATATATAAGTAGCATGTTAATATGGAACATTTTGTTGATAATTATTTATATAATTACTGTGAAATTTCTATCAAACTCTGCATGAAAGATGAAATTATCATTCCTCTTTTTACCCCAAGAAAATCTAAATCATTCTGTTACTAAGTGAACTAATCATTTGCAATTAGTACAATTGGAAGTTGCATTCAATATACCATCATTTTCTAAAGGGTTAGACAGTCACTTTGCAAATAAGCAAAAAATCCAGAAGATAACTGTAAAATAATTTAATTAGTTCAATTTAATGAAAAACTTCTAAAATTAGTTTTGTGCCTGAAAACAGATTGCATTAGACTTCTATTGGATTTTCTTTCTCCCTTCTTTGCCAATCTCTAACCTCCTGAAGATTGATTACTTTTTAATCATGTTAACATGCATTCTTTCTTGCTTTGATTTGTTTGTTTGTGATACTGGTATGCTGCTACTGTTCTATTTCTTTGTTTCTCATTTACTACTCTCTTTAAAATAAATAAATGCATTCTTATTTTTATCAGTGATTTTCAGATGCACATATGTTTATCCAATATTTGCTCCATTACCAAAGCAAATTAAAAACAAGCAAGACAGCAGGATTCTATGCTCTCATTATTTTCATTTTCTGCATAATTCAGCAGTGCTGTGATGCAATTAGCATGTGGCAATAAATGCTTTAAGTGAATAATTATAAACAATGTGATGATGCAAAGTAAATGACCAAACATGCAATCAGCTAAGAACTGCAGACTAATCCAGCAATAAGCCCCTTTCTAGTACAAGGCAGCCAAGAAGTCTTAGTCACTTCCTTGCATGTCTCAGACACAATACCCGACACCCACAACTTAAAGGAGAAGAGGTTTATTTTGGCTCACAGTTTGAGTCTATGATTGGTTGGCTCCAAGGCAGAAAGAGCATATCAGAGAAGCATGGTGGAGGGAAAACTTCTCTTACAATGGCAACCATTAAGCACAGAACAAAGTAAGAAGTCAGAAGGGAAGATATACCATTGTAGGTCATGCTTTAGTGACCTACCTCTTCTGTCCAGGCTCCACCCACCCCTCTATCAACAGCAGTGAACTCACAAGTGGATGAATCTACTAGTGAGTACAGCATACCTATGATCCAGCCTCCTTAAAAAGTCTCATCTCTGAGCACAAGAGGATTTGAGGAACATTCTTGATCAAAACCATAACACAAGATTTAGGTCTTCATCTCCTTTTCATTCTACATCTGATGTATTAATAAGCACTAAGATCCCTGGGTTTGTTTCCAAGTTCGGCACCTGCTCTTTTTTTGCTCAACTTAATGCTTCCAGGTGGACTCACTTTCAGCTCACTTAATTCCAGACCACTTAGGAAAGGGAGGCTGCAATTTGTTTGGTTATTTTAGGACATTGTTACAGATTGTGTCTAGATGTTCCCCCAAAGCCTCATGCAGTCATGAAGGAGAGGAGCTTTTCAGATGTGTTTTAATCTAGAATTTGGGATTGAATCATAGTCTAATGTTGGGACTAAGGGTGTTAGTGCTACATCCACCCTAGAGCAGATAGTCTGCATACAGTATAAGGGACAGAAAGAAACTTGTCTCTTGCTGTTTTCTGCTGCCATGAACTGTTGCCCATCTACCATATGCCATTCTGCCTTACAGCCAGCTAAATATGGATTGAAAGCTCTACAAACTCTGAGCTAAATTAACCTTTCCTCTTTAACTTGTGAGTGTTAGGAATTGTGTTTCAGCAAGAGAAATGTAACTAAGGCAGACACACATATCAGAAATGATTCTCTGAGATAACATCAGTTCAGACAACCAAGACTGTTTTAAGTTAATTATTCTACCATAGATTGGGTCATTATTTCTCACTGCAAAGGGAAACTTTAAGCTTCAAAAATGGTGATACGCATTTTGTTGGTCTGGGCCATATACTTTAATTTCTGCTTTTCTTCTACTTCAAATTCAATTGCATTTCTATGTAGTTCTCTGTGAAGACTAGAATCCTTCCCAAAATTGCAACCTAGTCTGCTCAGCCAGGACACATGTGTAGCTTCTTTAGTCCTTTTTTCTGAAAAGACCAACTATGGTACTTTTAGTTTTTTTTTTTAACCACAAGCTCTGATTCCACTTTGAATTAAAGTAATGTATTCATATTCCTTTTTTAGAACTTCCCAGGGTTGTGTTACATTCCCACAGGTGACTTTTCACATATAAAAGTGTCTGCATGGATCAAGCACAAGTTCATCACTGTCCTGTCTGTTGCTGGACTTTTTGCAGCAAGCTTTTCTGGAAAAGGTCTCATTTATCCTAGAGTTAGTTTTTCATAGTCTCAACAACTTTGTCTCACTGCACTCAGTATTCAAGATCATAGCCTTTACACAAGATCCAACCTGCATCTGATAATCTGAAAGTTGACCTTTTAGATCATTGGTGTTTAAATTAAATTTCAATAAAACTTCTTGAATGGAAGACAAAAATAATTTTGACTTAATTGAAATTAACTGTCCTTGGATCTGTTAATAATTCTTAACCCAATCTGATTTCCTTTCCCTCAGAGAATTATGATGTAAATAATAAGACTGAGAACCACTGAATAGTGAAAGGGACTTTTATTAGATCAGAAAATGAAGGCAAATGCAAATCAACTATGATTGTTTAAGTAGCATACAAACAGACTGTTTCAGTCTCCATTTCACCTTAACTTATGATGACATCAGCCATATTTCCCATCACTGGGCACAATATTTGCAATTCACAATTTAAAACAGTAAAGGTTTCACTTGGCTCTCGGTTTCAGGGGATTCATTATGTAGTCAGCTGGCTCCCACACGTGACACAGCAATGATGCTTAGTGTGTGATGACCAGGAAGGAGAGCATGGAAAGAGTGTCAAAGAGGAAGGGTGAGGGACTAGACATCAACCTCAAGACACTGCCTCCATGACTCACTGTGGTGGATTAAATAATGGTCAACTTGTAACACTTAGCTTAACTGAATCAGCATGGTGATGGGTGTGCAGGCCCCACCTGAAATTTGCTGCCAGTAGCATAAAAAAAGAACTGGAGGGGAAGAGGATGTGCTGTTGGTTCTCCTGGAGAAGCCTACAATGCTAGTTTTCCTGATATGAACTCAGCTGTTCTCACCATTGGAGGAGCTTTGGTCCTTGGTGAAGATCACTACAGTTCTCAGGGAGCTCTGGTTCTTACCTTCAGCATCACTTCCTGGATCCAGTGCAGAACCCTCACTCTGCTGGCACAGATCCTTCATTCCACTGGTGCAGACTTTCTAGCTTCCACCACTGACCTTTGGTCCTTCCCAGTGCAGATTATTAATACAGACTTGCATGAGACATTGTCATGGGCCTCCAGTTGGACTCATAAAGAACATTGTCATGGGCTCTAGGTTTTCAGCTGGACTCATGAAAAAACATTGCCGTGGGATCCATGCCCTCAGCTGGATTCTTTGGGTCTCTAGTGTGTGGATATGTGTCCTGTCCTCCAATTTGACTCTTTGGGTGAATATTATAAAATAATCTTACAAATTATGTGTCCTATATATTGAATCTTTTCCCTTGTAAACCCTGACTACAACACCAACCCAGACACATCCAGAAGTATGGTCCACCAATTTGTTGAACGACTTACCACAGCCAATGAAATGGCTGCTTTACCCTACCTGCTATATCTCACCCATTGTCACAATTATACCCTTTTAAGTCTCTGTAAATGATACTTAATCTCCAGATAAGGACAAGTTCATAATTTACATTTGATATAATACAGCATCCTTTTTCCCTAAAGCCTCAATAACTCCAGCATTTTCCAAAAGTTCACATCCAAGTCTCTTCTGAGACTCAAGGTAAAATCTTATCTGTGAACCTCTATAAAACAAAAAACTAGTTACATAATCCCAACTACAATGGCATAAGCTAGACATTCCAATTCCAAAGGAAATAATAGGGAGGATAGAAAAGAATTGTGCACCAAAATAATGAAAATAGTGAAATTGAGGAGGGCAAACTTTAAGTCCTGCAGCTCCATTTCTGTTATTGAGGGCACCTGGCAACAAATTATGTGCTTCAGAGGGTTTGAGCAGTACCACCCCTACATTCTTACAATTTTCCACCCATACAGCCTGTCTCTTCAACTGGCTGTACTCAGTCTGCAGCTTTCCTTGGCAGACATTCTACACTGCTAAAATTTTAACTTCCTGGGGTCTCAGCAGCACCTTTTGTTTCATTTACAAAGTTTTACACACAGCCCTCTGAGAGGCTCTTTGTCTGTCTCCCAGGCTTTCCTATGAAATCTGCGTATAAGTCTCCCTGATCTCATAATTCTTGCATTCTACATGCGAGTAAAACCAGCATCCTACAGGCAATACCAAATTCTTCTGTTAATGGTAACAGTAACCAGGCTCCTTTGGACCACAATTGCAGTGACCTCTGAATGCCTGGATGACTAAGCAGAGTGAAATGAATTCCAGGGGCCAAATTCCCTAGTATGATCTTCTTGAGAATGGTTCCCAGTGACATACTTCTCAACTGAAAGAATGATACCTTTAAAGCTGTCATATATGGGATCTGACTGATTCATGAGATGCCTTTCCTGTGTCTATTTAAAGTATTTCATTCCTCTTTAATTGAAATATGACTTAAAAAGCCACACCTCCTGTGGCCTTAATGGTACCTATGTTCTAGAGTTCTACGGTCAAAATTTCAGTTTTTCAAATTTTTCTGCTTTGTTTTTACCCTGTAGTCCACACCATAATTTGACCAGAAACAACTGGCAGTACTCACGCTACAACCTGAATTCTGGACTCTCATGAAATTTCTTCCACTAGATTAACAAATCCACCACTCTTAGTATCACTCTCCTGTAAAATTTCACTACATGGGCAAAATTTAGACAATCTTTTTTGCCAGAGTGTTACACAGATGGGCATTAGTCCAGCCTCCAGTGGAGTCCTTGGTCCCAAATGAAGCCTCCTGAGCCTGGCCTGTACTGTTTGCATTCCAAGCCACATTCTGATACTCTGAGTTCTGACCAAACTCACTCATCAGACTTTGCTTACAGCATTCTAATACTTTTGTAACCCAAATATCGGAGCTTTCCAAACTCCTCTCACAAACCAATTCCAATGGCCTTTAAACTATATGTCAGAGCAATGACACACATTTTCTGCTATTAATTTCCTGCATTAGTTTTCCCATCACTCAAGACAATACCCAACATACACACCTTTAAAAAGAACAAGTTAAATTTGGTTCACAGCTTTGAAATATTAAATCAGTAGATAGCTGGCTCCAAGGCAGAAGCAAAATAGCAGAAGGGCATAATGAGGAACAACAGTGCTTTTTCAGGAAGCAGAGCAAGGCAAGAATGCAAAAGGAAAAGTGATGAGGGGTCAAACATACACTCCAAAGCCATACCTCCATGACCTATTCAGACACACACAAACGTGTCCTCCACCAGCTCAGATCCCAAAGTCAATCAAGTTGACACTCCACCCTGGGTGCTACAATAACTAAACAAATTGTTTCAAATTTTTGATAAGTGAGAAATTTAGTCTCAGGTTGTAGCAGATAGGAATATGTATTTCCTTGATGTCAATTATATGGCTGTGCTATTTATATAGAAAAACAATTTCATAGAGGTGTTTCCTTAACTTTCTAATTTTTCTTTCTGGATAGGCCCTTAATTTATCTAATTAAAGAAGGTAATAATAAATTTGGTAAAGCTAGACTGTTGGTTGATTGTTTTCCAAGTTCAAGTAGTCAATACTAAATAATTTTCTATCAGGTAGAGAACACAATAATGGCTAACTGATTTCTACCTGATTTTCTATCAGGCAGAGAACACATTAATGGCTAACTGTTGTAACTAACTGATTTGAGAAGGCCCCACTGAAAGGTACCACTGACCATACCTTAATCAAGCCCAGTGTTTTGTCAGCCCAGATCATAGAAGTTTATA
>NW_004955407.1:25144695-25172190 GCF_000276665.1 Chinchilla lanigera
TGGCTGAGGAGATCTCTATTGCTGAGAAGGAACAAAATAAAAAAGATGGTCTGAGGGTATCACAGGAAGCAGCAAGTCTCCACCCTTTGCAGCCTCAAAACTGCAAAGGTGAAAGACCTTGCCTTGAGGAAAAAGCTGCTGAACACCATGTTCCAGAATGGCGGCGGCGGCCGCACCAGGCTCCAGAATGGCGGCAGCATAGAAAACCTGCTCCTCAGAATTGGATTCATAGTGCCCAGCGATCCAGATACTCGACCCCTGTGGCCAAGAGAGAGGGAAGTTTGGCTACTGCTCCAGGTGGCAGCAGACCTTGGCATCATCCCCATGACCCTGGCTTTAGGTGCATGGAGAATGCAAGAGTTCTGAGGTTAAAGAGGCTTCCAACCAGATTTCAGAAGGCCTCGGAGGCCAGGCAGTATGCCCCTGAGAGGGCAATATGTAAAGCCATGAGTGTGAAGCAAAAGGGGCACAGGAGACCTCAGAAGTTTAGAAAAGCCAGTACTGTGGATCATCAAAGAAAAGCTGCAAGGAGGGAGCAAAATGGGCCTAAGAGAAAAGCCATGGAAGTTGTAACCACTGGAAGTGCCGTAGGGGTGGACTCATGCAAATCTTTTGGAGCTCACGATGTGCCACAAATTGCTTCAGATGCTGCATGTGGAATTGCAGGACATAATGTTAGCCCTGCTGGATTTTGGACTTGCTTTGGTCCCCATACTCTGTATCCCCCTGTTTGTACCTTTTGGAATGGTACTGCTTATTTTGTGCCATTGAATGTTGGAAGTGTTTAACTTTTCATTTGTACAGGGGGTCACAGCTAAGAGTTTGCCCTCACCTGAGAGATTTGGGACTTGGACTCTTCAGCAATGCTGCAACTGTTAGGACTTTGGCAACTCTTGCAAATGGACTAAATGCCTTTTGCATAAAGGGATGTGCATGAGTCTTTGCGGGGTCAAAACGTTATGGTTCTAATGTAATAGCATGTCTTTGTATCTGAAAACTGGTGGAGTGTTATGGTTGATACATTGTGTCAACTTGGGGAGTCTAGAGGTTTGGCTAAGTAACTTAGCAGGAAGCCAGAGTGCTTACTTTGTATACCTCCTGAGCCTGTGGAAGAGGAAGGCAAAGATTACGTGAGAGCTACACGCCCCTTAGGTGGGGGTAGTCTGTTTACAAAGTAAGGCAGGGAAAGAAGCTGCTTGCCGCCATTCCTCCAGTTTTGCTCTGGCTGTTTGCTGTTCGGCTGCCATTCCCCCCTTTGCTCTTGTTGCTTTGCTATCTTCTGCCTCGGAGCCAACCAAGTATGGACTAAAACCTCCACAAACTGTAAGCTAAATAAACCTTTCCTTCCTTCATTTTGGGCATTGGGTATTTTGTCTCAACAACAAGAGAAAAGTAGCCAAGACAGATGTAAAGAAAAATTGTCAGAGAAAGAAACTAAAACTGGTTTGTAGAGAAAATTAAGTGGAAAGGAGGGACAGAATGAAAAACATTGAGCCCTGATAGGATTGCGGAAGCAGATAGTGTTGTGATTCCATAACACTCACCAGTTTACTGTGTCCCAAACCTAAAGATGATGCAGTTCTCATTTCTAAGCATAACCTACCATTCCTGCAGAAACCTCTGATCTTTGCAACCAAAAGATTCTTATTAACACACTTCTTCTAAACAATAATGCAAGACTTATCTGTGGTCAAAATTTATGAGTAAAACTAGCACCCTTAAACCTAATGAGGGAATAATCAGCCCCAGCATGTTCTCTACAGTAGGACTCTGCTGCTTCAAATAAGCATTTGCAAAGTTCATATGCAGTATGGCTATCTGAAGACACATTGAAGATTTGCTAGATTCCTGTGTGCCAAGGTAGGGTGACCTATCATCCGAGTGAGAACCCTGGTTAACTCCCGGCTTCCAAAAGAGCTCATTCACAGTATCTTCTGTTATAGAATTCAAAGAGAATCTACTAATTAAACCCAAGGCCTCCACAAAACAATTAAAACAAAATTTTATCAGCTTTGCCAATGCAATTATATTTTAAAGATAACCAAGTGCTATTATCTAATCCTTTATTTTTCCCACATCATTTTTGCCTCAAATTTCATGACTAGAACATTGCATTCATTAATCACCATTTTATTGAATTATATTTTAGGTTGTTTGTTTTGTAAATTGAAAGTAGAAAGGCATTTGAAGAATACTATAGGTTAGTTTGAAATTATTGGATATTATTTTCTATGTATAAAATTCTATATAATATTGATAGAATTTAGTAGCAAAATAAATTATTCCTTTTTAGAAGAAGGGTCATATTTACTTTTAATACATGATAAAAGTCATGTTGCTATGTTTTCTCACACTGGTTATCAAGAAGCTCAGAGACAAACATAGTGTTAAAAATATTTACTACTTTATTTTACTGCAAAGGGCTGGATGTGAGAAGTGGTTAAGTTCATAGACTTTAGAATCTTCCAGTTAGTTTAAATGTTGATATTGTCAACTGACGACTGTTTGACCTTAGGCAGATAATGCAGTCTTTATGAGACTCAGTTTTCCAATCTATAAAGTGGAGATAAAACATTTATTCCATAAGTTTCTCATAAGAAATAAATGGGATACTATGCTTAAAATACTTAGAATACACCTAATATTAATGTGTGTTTTATACTCCTGTCTCTGTCTTTACTTTGATACTTTTATTCTAAATAACTTCTTATTCTTTTTGTTAAAAAGGTAAAATATGAATATAAAACATAAGACAGAAATGATAAAATCCTAAAAATTTTAGAGAAATAGATTAAAGAATATAATTGTGGAGTTAATGAGTCAATCAATTTCTAAGCTTTAAAAATTCTTCCATTAAAACACATTTATTAGTGGTTAGGTATTTGAGGAAAAGGCAGGAAAAATGTGGCATTTGGGACATCATAAAACGATGCCTGCTCACAAAGAAGAAGCTTTGGCAATTTCCTCAAATTAGTAGAGATGAGAATTAATCTTAGTAGTTGGTCACAGGGGTGTTATTTGCACTGTGTCCTAATAGGCTGGTCCACTTCCTTTTGCACCAGCATAAATCTCATTCTTAGAATTTTAGGATGGACTCCTAGACATGGAGGAAGCATTGATTCAAAAGATAGAACAAATTATCTAGAGATGAATAACCAAAGATGATATAGTCATGTATCAAGTCAGAGTAAGTTTAAATGATTATGCATTCTGAATCAAGGATTAGCAGACATACAGCATGCATGAATATTTGTGGATTATAGGAGAAAAGTCTTAGTTAAAAGAAATTCAGAAGCAATGAATAGAAATACTTACAGTGTGAAAATTATCTTTTAAAATGCGAACAAAGTCAAATCTTTCTAGAACTAAGAAAAGCTTTGGGAAACTTGTAAAGTTTCATTTTGTGCTCTGTTCATAATTTCTTTAATCAAAAAAGCTGTCAAGAATTACAGATCCCAGAACCATACTATATCAATACCCCTTCTAATGAGACTTAAAAATCAAGAAAAAAAAGAGGTGAACAATTTAGAAATGAATGGTGTCAAAATCTCCAAATCTGAAGGTGTGGGCATATGCAAATCTTTTTATGCCAGGTAATTATTACAGTATTAGATGTAGTACCAATCAGCTACACCTTGCAAGTAATCCTGTTGCTCAGCATTTATTATATTGATTAATGCAAAGATGCTACTAACATTACTTGTAAGTTTACAAATATGAATATAATTATTTTTTAACCTGAAACGTTAAGCTTGTTTTTTGTTTGTTTGTTTTTTGGTATTTTTCCAGTACTGGGAATCGAACTCTTTTTTTAATTTTGTTTGTTTTTTTTGGCTTTGGCTTTTCTCCGGTACCGGGAACCGAAGAATCGAACTCTTAACCTCACACTTGCCAGGCAGGCACTGTGCCGCTGAGCTAAATTCCCAGCCTTAAGCTTGTGTTTAAAACTCTCCTGCAAAATTGACATAGACTCTAACTTGTGTCTTCAGGTAAACCAAGCAGTGATTTACAGCATACCTGGGGTTCTGCAGATGAAAATAAAATGAGGTAAGTTCCAAATACTTGCTTTGGTTCTTGCCATTTCCCAGGTATCAATTATCACACCTGAGAACAAAGGAGGAATGGATCTTGCTTAAGATTTTTCCATTTGAAGTGAAATTCAAATATTGCTAGAAATATTCAATTACTAATGCATTGTATGCTTACTGCCTATTATGGGTTAAATTCCTACGTCATCTCTCCTCTTAGGGTTGGTGTACTAGAGCAGTAAGTGGGTATAGCCAGAATTTTACTGATTTTTGAGGGCCAATTTTATTGATTTTTTTCAAATATTAATTTTTTTCCAGTAGTAAAATAATTTAAGTGCTATAGGCACAAAATGGCCTACAAAGATGTTCCTATCATAGTATCCAGAATCTGCGAATATAGGAGAAAATGGACTTTACTATGACTAAAAACATTGATATGAGGACATCCTCTTAATATGAGGGCATCATCATTGTCAGAATGTGCCCAGTTTAATCACAAGAGTCAATTAGAAAAGGGAAGGAGTGGAGTGAAATTGAGAACAATTCAATTGCTGAATTGTTTTGTATGTGATGACCATAGGAAAAAGAAATTAGAAGATGCTAAACTGCTGGCTTTGAAGGTGGATAGTGAGGCCATCAGCCAAGGAATGCAAACAGATGGCCTTTAAGCCAGCAGAAGCTAGGAAACAAATCCTTCCTTGGAGATCCCAGAGGAGTGTGCTCTGCCAAACACAAGATATTTTGGGCTGCTGACTTCCCAAATTGTGAAGAATAAATGTGTGCAGTTTGGGTCCATTTGGATCACAGGTATTTGTCATAGCAGCCATAGGGAACTAATACACTTGTGAATTTCAAATGTACTGTATTTGTGTTCATGTTTGTGTGTGGTGGTTGTAGATGTAACAAAGGTGACAGGCAAATAAGAAAAGACCTGAGCACACTTGATTAGACAGAAACCATTCTTTACCTGTTTTGTTAACCTAAGTAAAACAATATTATTTGCTGTCTCTTCAGAGACAAACTACAGATTTCTTAAACTGCAAAAATTTCCTTCAGAATTATTTCATTAAGCAATTGGAATCAATTAACTATTTTGGGGGCTGGGGATTTAGCTCAACGGCACAGTGCCTGCCTGGCAAGCGCAAGGTTGTGAGTTCGATTCCTGGTACTGGAAAAAAAGAAAAAAAAAAAACTATTATTGAAGCTGTGGTATAGAAAAAAGTCTGCTAAATAGGTAAATGCAATAAAATTAGAATTATAGAAAAATAGATATTATATTATACAATTTCTATGCTTTCTCACCAGGCAATTATTAAATCATTAATCATATATATTTAAAGAAAACAGGGACGTGCTTGAATAAGGTTGACACCATTTCCTATGTTTTGATTTTGCATTCTCTACAGTCCTCTTGAGTATGGAAATGTCTTACACCAGGATGGAACATCAGTCCATGTAATTGTACCTATGTACATTTTTTTTAAGATGCAGAATTTTAAATATAAGGTATTTCCTCTTAACCATACTTATCTTGATTTTTCCATCAGCCATTATTCACTCATCAAATACTTGTTGAGGAACTACTATATTCCATCCTCTTGTCAGTGAATGGAACTGTCAAAAATTCTTACTTTTTCTGGTGTCTGGTGAGTCTGCACAAACGTATGAAGAGATAAACACTACTTCCACGTAAACCATATCCACTGAAACTACACCCAAAAACCAAAGGACAACTCCATCTCTTTCCCTGATGTGTGGTGGGAGGGGAGAGAGTCAGTATTCAAGGACCTGAGGACTGCAGATACACAGAAAAGCAATTTCCACACGAAGTGCCTTTCCAAAATGTCATCAGTCTGTATTATGAATTTCAGGGATGGTTTCCTCTAACACACCAGTAAGCAGAAGTCTCTGGTTTTGCTGCTGGATGATGACAATTAGGACTGTTCTTATTGTATTATACTTTTGTCATTATTTTAAAGGGCATTTTTCTACTTTGAAAAAACTTGATTGTAAACAGTGAGGTCTGTTATGCTGGCAATAGCCTTACACACCTCATATGTACCAAGATTGCATCATACCAAGTGACTTATATACCACTGAGTTTTATTTAAATATAAGTCATGATGGTGCTCAGTGGCAAAATTGCTGATGGCACACTTCTAAGTAGCATATGGATTACCTACTGACTTAGAAATTTTCCTTAATCTTTATCTTCCCTTCTAGTTGTAATGCTCTATGCATCTGTTGAAAAGAGATGCTGGTGTGTAAGTCTAGAGTTTATTAATTATATTCCCATGTATACCCTGTTTAATACTGTGTGAGTTATTCTGTCTCAGAATCCTACTTATTTTCTTTACTTCTGAAAATTTATTTTAAAAATAAAAAAGGAAAACATATTAACAGACATCCATTTACAAGATAGCATAAGAACAATACACAGAATACAGAGTTACAGAAAAAGTGGTAGGAGATTAACAATGGTTGTTGTATTACTTATTGATAAAATAAGTGGTTTCTGAGGAAAACAAATAGAGGCATCCAAGGCTGATCAAATAATTAATCATTAACTGTTCCTTTCAATAAAGCAATAGAAGTCAGTAGTACAACTATGTTAGCTGTCTTGTATACACGTATATACAAAATTTCCCCTTCTTTCTTTTCTCTTTTCCCTCATCCCAGTTGCCCTTTACTTTTGAGCAATTTCCTTTCATTTATTTTCTTCAGGTATGTAATGCATAAAAACACTTTGAAAACTAGTGTTTTCAAGACATTGTAACTATATACACATTGGCTAATCATATTTATAATATTTATGCTTTTTGGTGTGTGCACCTTTTAAGGAATGAGTGTCTTAGATCACGTTTGAAAATCAGCAGGACAGGATTTAATTTGGCACAGAATATTTAGGTTTGTTTTATTTAGAGATTATAAATGATTCTATTTTATTTTTGTATAATTATGCCTCAATAAATAAGAACTTCAGTGTACCACACATCATTTAATTTATGAGCGTTTTCTCTCTCTTTTACACACACATGCACAAATGCACAGATCATCTAATTAGAGCTTGTAGTACTCCACAATCATCTATGAGTCGGTACATATTTAGCTTCAGTCCATCATCTTCGTGAGTCTCTAAAGACTTATTTATGATGCAAACTCATATATGGACATAAAAAATTCTCAATAACAAAATCCCTGTAGTTTTTTTAGATAAAGTTAAAACTACAAATATGGTTTTTCCTTATATTTAGTTAGAAAAATTAGGAAATATAATAGATAATTCTTTTTTTAATTTTAAAAATTCTTTAAAAGCTAACAAAACAATAATGAAGAAAAAGTCAAAACAATACAAAAACAACAAAAATGATACATGACCTCAAAACAAATGAGAGGAATAAACAATGGTTACTACATTACATACTGTTATCTTCAACAAAGTTGCTCAGTCCACCAGACATAAGAATGTAAGATTGATCATACAAAGACAGTAACATGTAATAAAAAAAAAAACAACATTGGAAATGATGCAGAGCTTCACCATACAATATGGTAAGAGATCAACAATGGTTATACTACTGCATGCTGTTGTTTTCAGATCAATCATTCTGATCACCAAATTCAAGAGTGCAAAATTGGTCAAGATAAAAGAAAATTTTAAGCACTGACTGTTCCTTTCAATAAACCACAGACACCAGCAATATGCCTATCCCACCTATCTTTACATATAATTTTTTATTTAAAAATCCTAAAATAACAAAAATGAATGCACAAACAAAACAGCATAGAGAGCAATAAAAATGATACAGAATTTCAAAACACTGTTACAGGATATTAACAATAGCTGTTATATTACCTAATGTCATTTTCAAAATGGCTGTGCATATAACCAGATACTGGCATGCAAGATTGATCAAACAATTACATATCAACAGTTCCTTTCAGTAAACAAACAGATATTACTAGTACATTATCCTAGCTATTCTGTGTATACATCTACATATTTTTCCCTCTTCCTTCTTTCTTTTTCCTCTCCGCCCTTCATCCCCGTTGCTCCTTCCTATTTGCTCACTTTCTTAAACCCTCCAACATAAAACTTGAAATATAAAAAATGCATTTGAATTTGTATATCTGTATTAAAATACATGCCATTCTACAAAGAAATGAGGTATTTGTTCAGAAACACAAAGTTCTGGCAATCAGAAGCCACAACCATAAAAAAAAATTCTAGTCAAATTACCCATCATATTCTATTAATACGAAAGCTCTCTTTACAAAATTGAATATGGCCAAGATCAAATCACATTTTTCAAAGTTCAGCTGGAAATCATTTTGTTTTTTTAATTCTAAGAAAATAAAAAACAATAACAAAATAACAACATATACAAAAACAAAACAAAACAAAACAATAAAAATGATACAGGGTTTCAAAACAAAATGATAGGAATTAACCCTGGTTGTTATATTACATATTATCATCAATGAAGTTGTTCAGATTACAGATGTAAGAATGCAAGATTGATCAAACCATTAAAGAGAATAAAAACAATTTTTAAAACCATTAGAAATGATACAGAGCTTCACTAGACAAGATAGTAGGAATTCACCAATGGTTATTATATCGCATATTGTTGTCTTCAAATTAGTTGTTCAGAGTACCAGTAAACATCATACTGTTTCCCTAGTGTAAGAAGCTGGAAATCATTTTGAATAATTTTTAGAAGGATATGGTAAAGAACTATAGAATATTCTGTGTTATTTAGCATTTAAGTATAATCATGACTATCTTCACCATCACATTTGCATAATCTTTTAAAACACATTTTCAAAATATCTTTTGGGGTCTCAGTGGAGCTATTTGATGAAAGCCATAGCCCAAACTGCAATTCTGTGGATGTATACCCAGTTATTCTGAGGCAAAATGACCTCCAGCCATTAAAAAGAAATATTGACCTGAGCAATGCTCTGTGGTAGGCTGACACATTGTTTTCAATTATCAATTTTTCTTGAGACACTAAAATGGACAGACCATAATGCAGAGACCTTGTTGACAGATTCTGTTATGACGAGAGAGAACAATTATTTCTCCAGGCAGAACATGCCAAAGGAGAATTTTGTGTAACTAGAGGAAAACCAGGATGCAGGTATTTTTGCAGGGACTCAATGTTAGTGTAAACAGGAAAGGCATATTTATTTCAACTAAGAAATAACTAAGTATGATTTTATATCCTACTAAAATGTAACAAAAACTAAACTGTACCTGTTGCTGGCATCAGAGTATTAATTAAATCAGATTAATTTTATATTTTCAAACTATTCAAACCTATTTTATCAAACATGTAACCATATTTATTTTCTCACTACAGAAAGCAAATAGAATATCCATTTGTTAACAAAAATTGCTACAGGTTATGTATCATCCAGCCAATGTAATTTTCAAAGTTATTAATCAGCTTCTCTGTCAGATCCAAAACATTTTAAAACTTCAGAAATGCACACTGAGTTTATGAGGAATAGGACATACTTACTCAGAAGAAATGGTGAACACATTTTGACACCAAAGGTTCATCTTAATAGCATCTTACAGATAGCTCCTCAGTGATTTCATAACCTAGAAGGCAAACTTCTAGCAATATGTGTTAATTAACTGGTTGTCATCTAGAAAGAAACTTTGCAAGTAGATTTCATTTAAAAATCTTTACCCTGCAAAATACATAAAATCTTTAAAAAATTTTTCATGCCTCCCCTTACTTCCATTAACTGAAATATTTCTGTCATAAAATCAGCTACTGCTTTTACAGATTATCCTTAAAATATAAATTAGATGACATACAGCATGAAAATGCAATGGAAGAAAGTTGCTGACCTACTTCTGTTTGAAGTCCATGTGATTCTAGGGAAGGGTGGTTCTGCATACAAAAGGCCTGCCTCGGACAGAGTGTACCATTAGTGTTTAACAATCTATAAAACAGCAAAAATCCTCATCTAAAATTTCCTGCAGTTTTTTTTTTTCAAAAGTGACTTTGCAGCTTTAAATATTACACTTCGGAGAAAACAATTAGTTTGATTCAATGCTAGGTGAACGTCATCACTCTTATGACTTTTCAATTTAGGTCCTGGACAATAGAGCATCTTGTGTGGAGTAGTATGAGTAGTGATTAAGGGACAGATGCTTCCACCATCAGTAATTAGGGGTAGAATAAAGGGAATGGGACTCACTTTTCTTTTTTGGATCTGGGGATTGAAGCCTAGATTCCTAGGAGTAACAAAGTGATTGAAAGGGCTCCTGACAATTACAAGCATGAAGTCAGCTGGTAGAGGATAAGAGGAATAAGGGGAACCAAGGGACTCACATCAAATAAGGAACTCTCTGTCGGGGACATTAGATGCATTCAAAGGAGCGGTGACAACTGCTAAGGAGGTTTTCACTTTTTTTTCCTCACCTGTAGTTTTGACATTTATATTGCTTGTCAGGGTTCTGCATATAAATAGAAGCAATAGCATGTCAATACATACCTGAGAGATGATTTATTATGGGAACTGGCTCATGTTGTTATAGAGACTGAGACATGTTGTTATAGAGACTGTCATATTCCTCATAACATGTTGTTATAACATGTTGTTATAGAAACTGAGAAGTCCCAGTTACATACTGTGTGCCATCTGAGGACCCTGGGAAACTCGTGGTATTACTTGGTTCACTACAAAGAACCAAGAGCCAGGTGAGTCATTGGTGTAAATTGCAGTCAGCATTTGAAAACCCGCAAATCAGGACACATGATGTCTGAGGCAGATGAAGACATATGTTGCAGCTCAAAGAGACACCGTGAATTTGTCCTTCTTCCTTTTTTTTTTTTTGTTTCATGCAAAACATCAAAAGATTGGATGATACCTAGCTGTATTGGATAAGACAGATTCAGTGCTAATCTTTTCTAGAAAAACTCACAAAGACACACCCAAAAGTCATGTTTCACCAGCTATCTGGACATTCCTTACTCCAACCAAGCTGACATATAAAATTAATCATCACACATTGTAATTTCATTCTGCTTTGTGAGATTGCTTTTTTTCAATGCTACGTGGTAAGTTTTGCTTTCCTACCCTTTTGCTTTGGAGAATGGTGTTTACTTATAGTACCAGTTTGTGACACTGCGTGTAATATAACTGTGTGCTGAAGAGTGCAGCCTACAGAGATTATGAGAGAGCAAAAAGTGGCCAGTGTAATGTTCAGAGCATAATTTTCAAGCAAGAAATGACAAGCAGCCACTTAAGGTAGATTTGTTAGACTTGTAAGGACCCCAGTCTGCTTAAATTTACCAAAGACAAGACCCCATAAAAGGCTAGGATTTACTCCATCAACAAGAATAGGTAGCAGGGTATGTTATATGTTAGCTACCTTACAAGGGGAAGGGTGCTTCCTAAAGCTGTGAGAATTTAGTCATATTCAGAGAATACGGAATTCAGAGAATTTGGTCTTCACTGAAGAAACCATTAGGATTTTAAAGAACAAGAGGAATTCAGACAGTCATTTGCTTCTAGAACTTTTCTACCACTTGCAGTACTTCCTAGAAATATAAATGTCACAGGCACTCCTTACTGGGATTGCTTTACTAAAGAGATACAGAGACTATTTACTTAAAGCATTAGTTCACTTATTGACCAACCTGCTCACGTGAAATGTCACTTTTATTTGGATTAGAAAGACTGTAAATGGGGAAAAGAACTTAAAGTAAACTATAAGTCTGACACTTTTGAGTTGGGCTGTTTGTGAGGTTTCATCTATATTCTTCATTCTTTCTTTGTCTCCTTTCTTTCCTTCATTTCATTCTCTGTGTGATAGTGTCAAAATTAACTAATGCTTTGGTTTGAACATCCACTTAAAGGGACTGGACATTCAGAAAATATCAACTAGAAACAAAAATATCTTGAGGAATTATACAACTGCTCCCCATTATGTGGTTATTGCTTTTTTTTCTTCATTCCTCATTTTACTCTGATTCTGTCTGATAGTTTAGCTTCTGTTTCAAAATGCTATTTTCTTGGCATTTTTAACATCTTATTTCCTTTCATCAGCAAGACACATGATTGAAACTAAGGGTGTGGGAATATTAAGAACCTGGGAATAAGCTGTTGGTACCAAATCATGTTCTTGTATATCAAAGCAAAATAAAGATGTGTGCTTCTAAGAGGGTGAGTTATTACTTATATTCAATCTCAGTGTGTGTGAAGTCATCAAGATAAAAATTTATTTTTAATGGCTTGGAAAAAACACAAAGCTCAGTGATTTGTTTTAGTTCACAAATTTTCTCCTGCAATAAATTACTGGTTTGAAAACTCTCCATATGACTTGCTAACCATCTCTGTATCACTGTTCACCTCCAAACTGTATTTTTAATGTAGCAAGGAAATAACACCTTTTCTTATACTGCAAGAAAATACCCCACATAAACCTATTTTTAAAAATCTGTGTTTTATCTGTGTTGAATCAGCTTTGGTTTCTTTTGCTATAAAATGCTTATAGTTTAATTCTTTCAGGATTAAGACAAATATATAATTTTATATTTATAGTCTCTATGCAACATTTACTTCATATTACAAGAATTCAAAATAAATATAAAGGAACTAAAATTGTTAACACATGTAGTAACATAAAGTTGATTTGCTTTCAAACATGATTTGTGAACTCCATTAAAGTCTTGCCACCTACCCACATTTTTCTGACTAGAGCAGGGCAGACGCAGTGGCCCCTCGTACACCCTACTCAGCCATACAAAGGAGGGTTGCAAGTCCTTTGTCCTGATGAAGCCAACCTCAGCAACTCCATTACTTTCAAGAATGATGTTGTTTTGTTTATGCCTTTGTTTTGTTATTTCATTTTTTATATTTTCTCTTTAAAATATATATATATATATATGTATATACAAGGATAGCTGAGATGTGTTGCTAATGTCTGTTGGTTTATTGAAAGGGACAGTTAAGACTTTAAATTTTATTTTCTCTTGACCAGTTTTGCATGCTTATATCTGGCAATCAGAACAACTGATTTGAAGACAACAATATGCAACATAAAAACCATTGCTGAATTCCTGCCATCTTGTTTAATGAAGCTCTGTATCATTTGCAATTTTTTGTTACTTGTTATTATATTTGTTTGATCAATCTTGCATTCTTACACCTGATAATCTGAACAACTTAGTTGGAAATAACAATATGTAATATAACAACCACGGTTAACTCCTACAATCTTGTTTTGAAATTCTGTATTGTTTTTGTTATTTTTATATTTTGTTTTTATCTTCATTGTTATTTTGTTATAGCTTTTTCTCTTTAGAATAAAAAATGATTTATCTAAAAATAGACGTGCTATTTTTCTTTTGAAATAAGTCATACCAAAAATCTATTTGATTTAGGAAAAATACATTTTTATTTAGAAAATTATTTTTCCTGTCCCTGAACAAAGCTCTGAGAAGCAAGATATACTAGAACTATAGCAATAAAATTACAAACAAAAATCAAGGGAGCCTGAAGTTACAGCCAGCACTTTGAGAACCCCTGCAAACATTGATTATGTACATAGATACATGCATATATACAAAAATATGTGCATATAAACATATACACTCACAAATAAATGCACATATATGTTATAAAAATTTCAAGGAAACAATACCTAATATGAGTTGTATGATTCCACTTCAAACTGGGAGTAGAAAAATTTACCAATATTGGAAGGAAAGATAGCAAATATATCAACAGAAAATTTACGTTCTAATTTAAAATTTCTTCAAAAATATTTATTTTTACAAAACCCCTTTAAGAGAAGTGAGTTATTCAGTGGGAACTTAGAAACGCAGTAGTACAGTTCAGTGTGTACTTGGCTCAAATATAATATTTGATGACTCTGAAGTGCTTGTTACACAGCTTCTGTATAACCTGTAATGACCTTTCATTTTAGCTGTTATGCAGTAATTTTTTAAGTGTGACATGTTTCAAAATTGTCTTCCTTCTGGAGTAGATACAGTTCAGCTCCATATATCTCCTTAAAAAATAACTGTAGAAAAATACATCTAATGCCGAATTTTTCTAAAGTCATACAGTGATTCACTTAAGATCATATTTACCGGTCTCAACTACGTTTCTCTTATGATTTAATAGCTTAACATCATTTTTAAATTTCTTTTCTTACTAAAAATTACAAGAGGTAGAAAATAAAGTGATGTCAAACTGAAATGGAAATTTCAAAGGGATTACTGGACTTTTCACCCAGCATCACAATCCCATAAACTGAGGACCAGACAAACTGCTGGCAATCAAAAGCAAGTTGAAAGTAAACTAAACAAATAAAAAGTAGCTCAACCTGGAGAAAGCCAAAACTTCCAGAGAGGACTCCGAACTGCAGCATCCCTGGGATGCAATTCCAGAACATTTTGAACTTGCAGATATGGTCTGACCCAGGTCAGTTCTCTTTGGAGGGTCTGTCCCATAGTCTGCAGCTTTGCCCATTTCACTTTTGAAGAGAACTTTGCAGTTCCTCCAGTGACAAAAATTTAAGCTTCATCTGTGTAACTTGGAAGATCACATGAATCCCTATGCCACGTTATCTCAGTTTTTATGTCATTATTCTTTTTTTTTTTTTTTTTTTGGTTTTTCTCCGGTACCGGGAACCGAACTCACGACCTTGCACTTGCCAGGCAGACGCTTTGCCGCTGAGCTAAATCCCCAGCCCCTATGTCATTATTCTTAAAAATTTAATCAGTACTGTGAGTCTCTTAATTTTCCACAGAACCAACTGTTTGTGTTTCCTAAAATGGACATAGTAGAGTCTTCCTTATCAGCTACTGAATTCAAAGATCGTAGGTTTCACAAAATACTTCAGAGGTCAATAGCTGGTATTAAGATTAAGACTGCAGTATTTAGAACACAGTGATATAAACAGGTACTGTTGCTGATTCCTAATTTTCTACAATGATCTGACAAAATGTGATGCATTTGCTTTGATTAATACTATCATTGCCCTACCACACATGCACTGTTTGGCATTCTATAGTGTTCATTAAATCATCAATAACTACTGAACATTTTATGTGCTAGGAGCCAGGACTACAGGAGTAGTTAAGGAAGTATGGTCTCTTCTCTCAGAGTTTAGAGTGCAGTGAAGGTAACATGCAAAGTCTAGTACTCACGTATAACATTTGGTCTTCTGAGCTCTTTACGCGTATCTTGTGCTCTATACTTTCAATCAATCTCCATATTATTGTTAAACTTTAGAAAACTGATGTTTGCAAAGCTCGCATAAATCTGAAATGACCCATTAAGGTGACAATCTAATGAAATAAACCTTGAACCTTAGTCCTTTTTACCATACCAATATATATTTTTCAGCAAAAAAATGACCTTAATTATACTGCTCAGTATTCCATGAACATGTAAACATCAAGTATCAAAACCTGTGGAGGAGGATGAGGAAAATGTAAAAGAAAAATTAAGGTCCTTGCTCATGTAGAGCCAGCATTCTTACAGAAGAGACAAATCATTAAGCCAGGGAACCCGTATATAGCTCAGCTCAAAATGGAGACTGCATCAGTAAAGTACATAAAGTGGAATAAGTGCACAGAAGAGGGAAAGGTTTTCAGAAAAATACTCTCTGAGGAAGCAATATAGAAGCAAAAACATGGATGATTTGAAGAAGCAACCTGTGCTTTGCCCTGGAAGAAGTATCTAGAAGTCCACATCACACAAAAGTCTAAAGACTGTTAAGAACAGAAGTTAACTCTTTCTTTTTACATAGCCAGTAGATTAAGGTGATTTTTACATTTTAATGGTTAAAATGGAAAACTATATATTTTGTGATGTTAAAATTATAGGAAATTTGATTGCAATGACATACAATTTTGTTAGACATAGTATGCTCATGTGCTTACACACCATTCAGCAGCTGTGGAGACAACAATGGCAGGATGGAGAGTGTGACAAAACCTGCATGGCCTAAAAACCCTAAAGTTTTTACCATCTGCAAAAATTAAGCTGTATTATCAATGTAACTGGCTTGGTAGCTGTCCAAGAGAATGAATAAAACACAGATCTGAGTTTGTCTGGGTGGGTCATGGAGGTATGACCTTGGGATCTGTATCTGGTCCCTGGCCCCTTCCTCTCTGGCACAGCACCCCCGCTGTGCTTCCTGTCCACAATGAATTCAACAACTTTGCTCTTCCATGATCTCCTGCCAGGATGTTTCTCCCTTGGACTAACTCAACCATGGACTGAATCCCCTAGTACTGTAAGCAAGAAAAACCACTCTTGCTTTAAGATGTATATGTCAGTTACTTGGCCCCAGTAACATCAAAGCTGACTAATACACTATCTGTGATTTACAGTAAAAGTTTCATAACCCTGGATGAAGGGCAATATGAATGACGGTGGCTGCATAGGAGGGAAGGAACAGATGATAAACCAAGTTGTTGAGTACAGATCAGTTAATGTTGAAGTCTTTGAATAGTGGATTTGACATAGATTTTTTAAAAGTCTTCATGTACATTTTGTTAGGGGAAATAAAAGTAGGTACTAGAAAAATAAAAGGAAAGCACAGAAAATCTGGCATATTGTTCTATTAAAGAAAGATTTCATCAAGTTCTAAACTCAGATAATAGCAGAGAAACTGGGAGAAGCATCCATTTAAAATAAGTAGGGAATGGCTGATAGTCTACAAATTATATGTCACAAAAAGAAAGTAGACAAGACTCCCAAGATTCTAGACTTGATGGGATAATCTTTGCAGATGTTTACAAAAATGGAGATTTCAAACTACTTAGTTTAAAGGGGACCAAGAACTCTGTTTTGTACACAGTAAGCTGACCATCCCTGTTAAACTTCTAACAGTTAAAGGTAGTTGGTCTAGAGAGCAGATGGGTCTAAAACTCAATAGGGATCATCATTTTACAAATCGAATTAAAGCTCTGAGGCTTGGTGTACTCCCTTGAATATGTAATGTGTGAAACGAGAAGACAGACAAGCACTGCACCCAAAGATGCGCCACATTCAAAGTTCTAATGGTCAGAAGCAAACCTAAGTATCCAATGAGGTGCAAAGTAAACCAGGAGATGCTAACCAAGGAAAGAAAGTATTTCAAAAAGGAAGAAATATCCAATACTGAATGGAAAAAAGGAAATATGATAGTTCCTAAACTTGAAACATTACCTTATTATTATTTATTCTTTGTGATTGTTATTCTTTTTCCTAATGAAGAAAATTCTGCAAATTTTCAAAATTATATTTTTGTGAAGACAAAGTTATCAACAAATCCAGAATATACCAGTCCATGAGTTCAGAAGATTCAGAATTTGTCTTTTAATCTCATTTATGGAGTCAGAAAATAGAAGGCATCTAGATTCTTCTCCATAATGAAAATATCCTCTTGATTAAATGATAATATTTAGAAAATATAGTAAAGAAAAAATGATTCAGTGTGTAGTGTTATATATACATATCATTTGTAACCCTAAAATTTCCTTAGTAGTACTTTTTAAGAAATCTGCAGAATAAAGAATAAGGAAAAGAAAGACATGAAATATATAAGCCCCAGTAGAAAGCCCCCTCTGATTATTTACAACCTTTAGAAGTCAGTCACCTCAGCATATGTCACTATTTTTCCTATAGGTCCTGTTAAATGTTCTTCTATTGCAGGAGGAGTTGAAAGACAGTAAAATTAATGATTTAAGGATCCAGAGTGTTTGAAGAATTTATCAACTTTTTGTTATGTGTCTGAGTAAAAGAAAGAAAATTTTCTTGTTTTTTGTTTTGGTTTTTCTCCAGTACCGGAAATTGAACTCACAACCTTGCACTTGCCAGGCAGGTGCTGTGCCACTGAGCTAAATACCCAGCCCGAGAGAAAATTTTCTTGTAACTGATTTTTATGGAGAAAAACATATGTAGACTGGTGAGTTTTGCCCCATGTAGATCTGAAATTCATATTCAGAATTATTTATGTTACTAACTATAATTTTTAAGTAGCTTGCCATGTTAGTTGACATTATACCCTCATTTTAAAAAGTTCTATAATTTATTAGTGTTTAATGAAGGAAAGAAAGCCAGTTTTCAAGGTAGCTTTATGATAGAGAGGAGAAAAATCTATGTAATATTTAACAGTCTAATGTACCAAAGTACTTTACAGAAGGCAATTCCTAAATGTAAACTTTTCCTTCAGTATGCTCTACTTAATATATATCAACCATAGGATTCTGCCAGAAAAAGAAATAATACCAATAAGCAAGTGATTATTAAGAAAAAAATCAAGATCTATTGATATTAACTAAAATAGAAAAACATTATTTATTAAAAAAATACTCTGCATTATATTGCCTAGAGATTCCCTTTTCTTTATATAACTGCATTTATTATTTTCTAGAACAGAGATTATGCAAGTTGACTGCAAGTAAGCAATCAACATTTATTGAATGATTTCTAAGAGGCAAACTTTATCCTAAGCATTGAGTTAGAGACAAAGCCTCATTTCCTTCCCTCAATGAGCTTACTTTTCAGTGGAGAAAGAACACCAGCAAATAGAGTTCTAACCCAAGGCAGAAGATCACATGCTCCTTTCTAAAGATAGCAGGTCCACTTTGATTCATTTCAGATTCATTTCAATGGTTTAAGTGAATAAATCAGCAAATTAAGCAACTTGTAAAGTGTTCTACACATGTTAGTAACAAATATCAAACCAACTTTTGTTATGGATATGTGGTGCTAAAGAAATGACAAAGTGGATGATCTCACCCAAGGTTTCACACCTAGAATCACAAGCTAAGATTCATCATCCCATCAGCACATCACTCTACATCCTCATCATTATCTACCTAAATTCAGAACTCTTCCTCTAAATCACAGCCTCCCTCTGATGATACAGTTATTTCAACCAGCAAAAGCAAGGAAGAAGTTAGAACTACCATACACTAAACATTAGTCAAAATGTCTTCTAAATGTCTGTTATTTTAATGTAAGTAGTATTCTTTCTTCAAAGCTTTCTCCAATTTTATTCTGACCATCATGAATGCTCAAACCCTCTATGAATGTGAAATATAGAAACCTACATAGAATGACTTCAAATCAAGAAATGTTATAATTAACTTTTAAGGTAGAAATGTCTACCCCTGGTTTTGATTTCTATGACTCTCTCAATGCAATTTATTCTACAACTTCCCATTCATTTGTTGGATTAGGTATCTATGTTTCTAAACCAATTTAAAACTCTTGTCATTAACAAAGAAGCCTATTTCTTTGGTAGGATTGGGAAAAGTCCATGACCTGCAAGAGACCACCCTGAGCCCTGAGTCACTAAGTGTAAAGAAACCCATAATAGAAATGTATTTTATGTTAGAGCTATGGTTTGCATATGGGGTGCATGTGTCCCACAAGGATTCATGAGGTGCAAGCTTGGTCCCCAGTGTGACAATGTTGACAGGTAGTAGCACCTTTAAGAGGTTGGACCTCATGGTCATTCCTTGGTCTGGTATAGTGAGTTGGTTCTCATAAGAGCACATTATTATAAAAGGAAGCCATGCTCTTGGGTCTTCTATAAAGGGTCCTTCCCATTCCTGATTTTCTGCCTTGTTCTGATGCAGTCAAGAGTCTGAACAGTTGAAACCACTTGTTCTTGGCCTCCAAAACTCTGAGTTAAATGAAACTCTTTTCTTTATAAAGTATCCAGCCTCAGGTATTTTGTTATAATCACAGAAAACAGACTAATACAACTGTCTAATTCATGTAATCATCATAATATGTAGAACAGATTGTATAATTCCAATTATAGAGCAGAAGAAATGGAGAAAAAGTCAATTATGTAAATTTGCTCAAGGTCCTTCAGCAATGAAATGTGTAGTCACAATTTGAGCTCTGAAGCCTAGTTTCAGAGTCCAGGGGAATTTTGTTGGGAAACTAAGAACAACTTTGCCAATTATATGCGGTGGGGAGAGTCACAAATGGCAAACAACTCCATTCTTATAAAAGGAATTTTGAACAAACCAGAGCTGAAGAATGGTTGTTATTAGATATTTACAGAACTAGTTAAAATATTCACTATTAATTATTCATCAAAAACTGATGATATAGTTGAATATTATGACATGTATTTTGCAATATTAATGTGCTTTTCCAGGAGCCAAAACTTTATGTTACAACTGGATATACCATATCATTCAAAGAATACAGAAGCTGAAGCAGCCTTGAAGTAGCAATGCCTACTTATCTACAGTGCTTATAAATTACATAAAAAGACTAACAGCTGAATCCATTCACAAAATACACAGTGAGGTCCTTTTCTTGTAGACATCTTCACAATCAATTCAACCATATGAGGAAAGGACCATCAATCAATCACCAAGAGAATTAATCAAAGCATACATTAAAAAGCCTCTTAAGTCAGGGCTCTGACAAGAATTCAGCTTTGTTATTTAAAAGCTAGGAATGCTTAGTTTTTAAGACTTAGATTTCCTCAAGTGGAAGATGAAGCTACCTCTTTTTCTGTGAAATAGATGTCCCATGTTATTCAAAATGGGGTCAGCCAATAAATGAACTTTCTGGAAAGCAATTCTTTCTGAATGTTTACTAATAACTAAACATAGGAGAGAGATAAGAGTGCAACAACTGTGTTTATTTTGCCTTTTTGAAAGTTTGGGGAAACTTGTTACATATACAAAGGCAAGAGCTTTATATGACTCCAAGTCACTGAAGAACAATTATTCATCAGGGAAGAAATAAGATGAAGCAAAATTGTACCAGTTAAATTGGTTGCTTTTCTTCTCACTTTGCACAAATTCTCAGAATGAAAAAAGATGTGCTTTTACTAGAAGTCTGAATGTTTATGTTACTTTCTTAAAGCAAATCCCAAAACTTGAGTATAAAGTGCATGGCTGCACAAACATACACAAAGTCTTAAATTTCTTCATCTCTCACCTGATTGACTCACATTATAAATGCTCTTTTGGTATAAGAAACTCTTTGTTTTTAATTAGCCAGTAAGACCCACAGATACTTACAGATATATGTCTAAATGACATCCAAATTACATTGCACCTAACATTTATGAGGGATAATTTGTGTCTCTAGTCACTTGGTAAGCATTCCAAGGATAGAACACATAGAAATTAAAGGAAGAGACCGTAAACATTTTTAAAAGATAACTGATATTGAAAATAAAATATATTTAGTCCTAAACAATTCAATTCTAATTTCAATGTTTAACTAAGAGCCAACATTCTGAATGGAGACAAAATCTGGAACAATAAGGATCTTTATTCTCAATAATTTTACTTCATATAATACTGAAAGTTTTAGCCAGAACAATTAAACAAGAAAAGGAAAAAAAAAAACGCATACAAATAAGAAGGAATGAAAAATATTATCCTTGTTTGAAAATGATGTCATTCTATATAGGGGAAAAAAAAACTAAAGACACCCCCTGAAGACTATGACTAGAATCAATAATCACAGCAAGTTTGCAATATACAAAAATCAATGTTCAAAAATAAGTAGCATTTCTGCACACTATAATGAATGTACTAAGAATCAAATCATAAAATCAGTTTCACTCATGATATCTGAAAAAAATAAAATACACTGGAATTAACTTAACCAGGGCAGTGACAGACCTCCGCAATGAAATTATAAAACTTTGATGAAAGAAACTGAGGAAAAGGGCATGGTCAAGCTTTTCTAATCCTGTGGAAGTAATATACTCTCTTGAAGGCCTGAAATTTCCCCTAGAAATCTATCTAATTGAGAAATACATAAAAATTCAAAAATAAGTAAACTAATGAAGGTAACAAGTTTTTACTTGTTGGTAAATGGTAATTCATTAGCCAATTATTTCTCAACTAATTGAGAAACAAGTAAAAATTTAAAAAATATATATTTTAAAATTGCTAAGCATGAGGGCTGGAGATTTAGCTCAGCGGCAAAGCACCTGCCTGGCAAGCACAACATCTTGAGTTCGATTCTCAGTACCAGAAGAAAAACAAACAAACAAACAAAAAATTGCTAAGCATGAATTTTTTTGAGACAAGGTCTCAATATATAATTCACGTTGACCTTGAACTCACAGCAATCTTCCGGGCACAACATCTCAAATCCTGGGATTTCAGGCATATACCACCACTCCTGGCATTTAAGAGTACATTTTTAAATATTCTCACTACAAAGAAATCAAGTATGTGAAGTGATGAATATGTTAATTAGACTAATTGGATCATTATACATGTATACAATGTATCAAAAATCTCCTTTTACTCCACCCAATAAATTTAGACAATTATTATATTTCAATTAAAATTTCACAAAATAAAAATGAACTCACAAGTAAAAAGCAAAGTTCTGTCACCTGGCAGATCATTTAATGCATTAAAATGGGAGGCAGAACACTGACATACTTGAAAGCACAAGTAGAGTCAGAAGCTTGGGTGGTTTTGTGCCTGTTGTCACCATTTACAAGCTATCAAATCTTGGCTAAGTTGCCTAAAAAAATCAAAATATTAATAGCACCTATCACATAATCACATATGAATAATAACACATTAGCAATGCAGTATACTTAGAAAAATGCTTAACGCTATATTTACCTGGCAGGGGAGATACCATGATCACGAAAAGTGCTTAATGCTTAGTAAAGCCCAAGAAAAATTGTATTAATGTAAATGCAGACCTTCAAGCAGCCAGTGTTTTTGGAAGTCTGCTCCACCATTTAGCAGCTTGATCCTATCTGTGGTACCAAACTTGGGAGCTGTTAAAGACTGCAATCCTTTAGAACGCCATTCTGCTGCCTCACTGATTGTGCCTTTATTTTTCAGCCTTCTGCCACATTGTCCTGGTTTTCAAATATAGAAAGACAAATCCATCTAAATAACCACATATTCCTTTTGCTGATATTTGTTGCCAAATTTTTTGTGACTCCATTATATGCATTAATAAACCTATTCCATACAAGTTACTTTCTATAATTTCCCCATTCACATGTCTCTACAACTGTCACATGATAAGGGATTCATCAACCTTTATCTTCCATGTCTCCTTAAATGTTCCATTATTTTTCAATTTTTCTCAAATAACAGCTTTGTACACATTTCTCATACTCCCTCTTCCTGTAAGTCATTTCCTTCTTACAGATCACAGAACTGCTGATCTGCCTACCCTGAAGACACTACCTCAAATCTTTCAACTAATTTTGTGCCATCACATTTCTTGAAGTTTACTCTACTCATTCTGTTTCCACTTCTTCACTTCCAAGCAACTTTATGTCCGATATAACATTTTAGAGGGCCACTTTAAAAAACACCAAGTTCAGTGTGTGTATGTGTGTGTGTGTTTATACCTTTATATATGACCAATGCCACTTTAAAGAGAAATGAATGTGTTTCAGTAAGTACTGGAATACAAAAGTATATCAGTAGCAGGTGTTTGTTTCTTTAATGCAGCTGGACACCTCATGGTCAAATCCAACCACTCTGGCTTCCGGGGTGTTTATCTCATTGTAACAGTCATGCTCAGATCAGACTAATCACCTGCATTTACTTGATCCTGAGTACCAAAAGCAAACTGGAGTTTATCTAAGACTAGCATTTGCGTGATGCTTCCCTGTATCCTTGAAAATTACTGCATCTTACTCTGCAAAATCTTACCTAGCTGTTACAGAGATACGGTCTGATTAATGATACCAATGAGTTATAAATAATAGAAGATTCACTGAAAATACCTACTGACACTGAGTGCTAAGAGGATAAATACATTGTAAAAGAGAAAAAATACTTGTATAAAAAGATATCTAAGTGAATTAGCAGGCGAGAAGTATACCACTGATTCAGCAATGCAAGGTATCTAAGTGGATTGGAAAATATCTTGAACTACCCTAGTGTTTATCAACTTGCAGAAAATAGGTTAAGTAATTTTTTCTTTACAGTGGGTTGAAGGGCTGGGGATGGAGCTCAGTGGCACAAGTGCCTGTCTTTCAAGTGCAAGGTCCAAAGTTCGATTCCCGCTACCAAAAAAAAAGTATATAAAATGAGTTGACTATGTTCCTGTGCAGTAATTATAAACATTAAAACAGTACTGTAAATATTTTTCCATTTAGAGTCTTTTCAAATAAAGGAATAGTAAAATAGCACTGCCACAAACAATAACGTTCCTCTTTTAACTTTCCCCAGTTGGAATGTGTACAAAAGAAACAATGCTCTGCATTTGAGTGTTTGTTTTTCCTAAAGTTAAGCTGTGTTTACTTTAGAAAAGAAATAAATTTTGCAAGTCATTCTCAGTTCTACATCTGGTTGTTTGAGAGTCTGTGAATAAATAAATCTGCATCTTTATCTAACAAAGTAAATAAAAGTTTAATATGTCCTGATAAAACTATCAGATCCTGAAATTCAAAATAAAATCATTTTTTCTGGTAGCAAGACAAAGTTTCAGGATGTGGCTAACTGGGGAGGGAGGTGACCAGCAATGATATAAAAAATGAGGTCACATAAATCCGCATCTGTGCAAAGTTGTACAAAGAGGTTTGAGTCAAACGTTATGTGTAGTAAAATAAGCCCAACTCAAATAGATAACCATAATGCGAAGGGGAATAAATGAGACACAGAAGGTTAAATAGTGCATGGTTCTCTCTTATATGAAAATACCCCAAATATAAATGAAGAATAAAATAAAAGAGAGATGATAGAAAACAGGCAGGTAGACTTTGTGGAAGTGGTTAGGGAGAGTGAGAGAGAGGATCTGGAAAGAGAAGAGGAAGTAAAAATTACTATATGTGATATGTATATGTGCCAGTTTTCTAAGATGGCTATAATTACTGTGTATCCTAAACATACATCGATATGAAAGATAAATATGGCATGTTTTCTCTCATATGTGGAATCTGAGAGGACAGAGACAGACTACATGGGAACCATTAGAGAAGAAGACAGTAAACAAAGGTGAGAGGAAAAGAGGGCAAGTAGGTAATGGGCTCGTGGAAATTATCAAAGTATGTTATGCATACTATGAATATGCAAAAATCAAACGGGTTGTTCTATATAACTAATATACACAGTAAAAAGAAGTGCAGATGCAACACCTAGTACCTTAAAATGCTGCAGGAGGCTGCTCCATAATGAGTTGTATGCAACGAAGCAGAATGTTTAGTAAGGGGGAGGTGTCTTTTCATAGACGTGGTGCTTTTAGGAAGTGAACAATGAGTAAATTTTTGTAAAGTACCCTACTTTTAAAATTCAGAATTGCTTCTTCGTATTGGCTAGTTTCACACAAAAATAATAAGAAACTTATTGACTGCATATCTCAAAATATTTGGATTTTTCATATAATATCTGAATTATTTTTGACCCTATAACTATTCAGACATTTTAAGAGAGATGAAACCTCAAGTTTCATAGAATTCAATTAGGAAATACTTTCATTTGTTTTCAAATATAAAGAGCAGGTACACTTTCAAAGATTGGTTATTTCCAATAATAAATGCTGGCAGGGCTGTGGGGAAAAAGGAACCCTTCTCCACTGTTGGTGGGAGTGTAGACTGCTGCAACCACTGTGGAAATCGTCTGGAGATTCCTCAAAAAACTAGAGTTAGAGGTCCCATTTGACCCAGCTATTCCCTTCTGGGTATTTTCCCAGAAGAACTGAAAACATCATACCGCAGCAACATATGTGTACCCATGTTTATAGCAGCACAATTTGTAATAGCTAAATCTTGGGAATAACCCAAATGCCCATCAGCTGAGGAATGGGTAAAAAAAAAAATGGTTATTTGTTTTAGTAATATTTGTTTAAAATATTTTCTAGAAGTGTTTTTCTAAGCAATCCTTAACATTATGTGCAGAATGTAAGGAAACCCTACCCTGTCCCTATGCACAGGAATAAATTTGATGTTAAAAAAAAAAAATATATATATATATGAGAGAAAAACAATTAAACAGTTTCAAAACAGGTTAGTAGAAGATTTACAATAATTAATACATTGCATATTGTTATCTTCATAGTCGTTATTCAGAGTAAAAGATACAGGCATGATCTCTTGTCCATACAATATTAATACTAACCTTTCTTTTCAATGAACTAAGAGAAACTAACTGTGCATAACTATCTTGTGCATAAATATGTATTTTTTTCTTTTTCCATGTCTTCCTTTGCCTTTTCCTCCATTGCAGTTTTACTTTTCTTTTACGCAGTTTCTTCCCATATCACAGTATCTATTGTAAATATTGCACTGATATTTTGGATCTTATTTACTCATTCAGTTCCTTATGCTAGTGAGACAATACAATGTTTACACATATGGGTCTGATGCAAATTATAGTTATAATAAGAATTGTGTTAAAATATCCTTCATATAGACATTCTCATCATTCTAATCTTTCTGTACTTACTGCCTAAATGCATTCTTAATATTGTCAACACAACACAACTCAAATCATAAAGTTGGTTATAAGGCAACCAATGTTGTTATTTCAAATCTGCCTAAATAATTTGCAGATTTTGCAGTTATTAGAGACACAACACAAAATATTAGGTGCTGTTCAATACTACATTATGCTGTTTGCCTACTACGGTATCATCCTTGCAGCAGATACAATAAAAATTGCTTAGAAAGTGTTTTGTTGCCATCTGGAGTTCTGAACCTATCTTCAGTGAGTATCTTTCACTACCTGCAAACTGTGACATTCCTCCTTTCTGTGACATTAGTCAACAGACAAAATCTAGTTCATGTTTCTCCTTTGCATAAAACTCTTGCAGTTTCTATTTCAGTTGACTTGCAAAGTGTGTAAAAATGAAAATATCATACTGATATTTAACAAGTTGATGGTAAATTAATGCACTTTCTCCTTTATTAGGCAAATTTGCAACGCCTTGGAACATTAACAGTCTCAGCTGAATAGCACTCTGCATTTTATATGCAGATGAGTCAACAAGGGCTTTGGTGAACTTTTCCCTAACCCATGCCTTAAAACACAAAGTAGGCACTGAAATTCTTCCAATTGCTGAACCAATTTTTATGTAGGAAGAAAGCCAACTCACTCCATTATCTAAAACACTATTTCCATGCTTGACACTCAGTTTTCCTACTGAAAAAAATGACTAATTCAAAGCAATGCTCATTTTGATTTCAAATTAAATGTTTAAAGCATTCAATCAATTCTTCACATGAAAAGTGACTGTGACATTCCTGAGCAAGTTAAAAAAAAATTAAGTATGGCTTTCCTGTCACAGTTAATGAATAACATTTTGTTATCTTCCAATATTCCCCATTCATCTGCATCAGTTATAGTATTGTTAAAAGATAAAAATCATTGTCCAATTTTTAAAAGTTGAAATCTATCAAACAAAAATTGTTGCAAAAATAATGCATTTCTTATCAAAATCTATTTTTCCTGTGGTTTACAGATCAAGATGCAGAATCATCTTCCATTTAGGATTCAGTTTGAAATTATATTTGTAAATT
>NW_004955407.1:25172322-25287895 GCF_000276665.1 Chinchilla lanigera
ACTGTCAGTGCTACTCTTAGTAAAAATATGTCAGCCATAACCTCAGTTTTCCTAAGTTAATTGAGTACCCCTTGAGGTATGTCACCATTTGTGGTACTTGTTTTTTACTTGTGACCTTGGCTGTCATTATATCTCACATCACATCTCTTTCCAACCTTCTTTGCTGCAGCACCACTAGGACCAAACGACTGTATTTGTCCCGTTCCTGCTCCTTTCCCTCCTCCAGACTCTCTCCTTGCAGCTCTCCCAGATGAAAACCACTGAAGCCTGCACCTATCACTTTGAAGTACGTACCTGATTAAGATATACATCATCTGTAAGCTGGCACATAAGGCTAAAATTCTATACATGCGTCTTATTCTTTCTGTGAGTTTGTTGATCATTAAAGATCAAGATTATTCATGTCTATAAAGAAATGTATCAGTGATAGGAACACAAACTGCAACAATATCCTTATTTTCAAAACCATCCTATATTATTCCTACTATTCCACAATTTGCAAAGCTTTGCTAACAATATGTGAACAATTTCTACTGGGAAAAAAGAAGAATATTTCTAGGAGGAAAAATATGGGAACTATAATGATGAAAGTTCTTCAGCTATAATTCAAACAGGAATTTTTAAAGCATGAGCCAATTTATGTCACAAAAGTATTTCTAAACTCTTTTAAACAAAAAGTAACTAAAAATGCCCGAAATTGTCTGGAATGAGGAGGTTTTTGTTTTTTTTGTTTTGTTTTTTTTGTTTTTTTTTGTGTGTGTGTGTGTGTGTGTTAATGGATGAACCCAAATAATATAAAAGGCTGGATTTGTACGTTTTCTTTGCCCATCTTTGCTTTGCTCTTCGATCTCAGATAAATGCTTGCCTTGCAAGACAGTGGCCAACTCATTTCCAAAGAACAGATAAGATAGAACTTCCTCGAATAGGTCAAATGATTCCTTCTTAAAACTTAGTTTGGAGTCTTTGTTCACCCCTAAACAAAATGGATTTGTCTTCAGTCACTTATGTAAACATTAGATATGAGAGTAAAATCTCATCTAGCCTGAATGGAAACAGGGACAGGTTGAAACAACAAAAGATTATTATTTCCTTAAACTATTTCCATTAAATAGTTTCGTTGAGCCAGAGGAGAAAGCAAAGTACTATATATAGTTCTAACCATACACAAAATGACAACAGTTTCAATAATTCTGGTCTGAATCAAAGATAACCCCCAAATAAACTAAAATAAGTATTTTTTACTATGAAATGGTTTTCAGAACAAAGTGTCATATTACAACTTATAAAAACACAACCATTTACCCATCTTTTGTCATTTTGTACATCTAATGTAGTTCGTAGTTTCATGATCTACAGAGAACACAGTAAATTTTCAGACACATCTTCCTTATAAGCTATATGTTGAGATATATTTATGTCACTATATGAACTATGTGTTCAGGTGTGGTGAGAAAATCAGAAAGAAACCAGTATGGAATAACTTCACATTTGAGCATTTGAAACTAAACCCAGCGTGTTGCTCATGGCATGTATTTCCGATAAACACCTGCATTTCCATCGTAGTACAAGAAATATTTCTCCCAGTGGGAAACAGGCTGAGTGGAACGCTTACCCATGTCTGCAATTAAGCTCTTTAACTACCCAGCAGTGACTCTATTTGGGGCTAATTTTCAAGCCAATTATCTACAGTGGGCATTTGCTAATTTTCATATTGGTAGACATTTAGCCTTATACTCTCTATTAACTTATTTTGTTCCCTGTTAAAATTTCTGAATTATAAGAGCAGGAAAGAGAAGCTTCTTACTTGCAAAAATCTCTGAATACAAATGGTTATGGCACCTCTCAGGTGTTACAGTCTCTAGAGGAAGCAAACAATATTTTAACATTTTTCCAATAGTGCAAACCCAGTTCACCCTGAGGAGAAGAAACACTGAAGTATAAGATGAAGTATCATACTTCAAACACTGAAGTATCATTTCAGGAACACTTGTTAGGATATATCTGGAAGTCCCTGTGTTCACTGTACTACTTTATTTATTATTCTACTTGAAGATTTAAATGTGAATGAAAAGGATACGGCTGAGAAATTGAATGTCAATAATTCATTCACTGTCTGAAGTAAAGATTACGTGTATGTGCACACCCACGTGTATGTGTGCATAGACAGAATAAATTTTACTTTTTCCTCTATATATCAATATAGTATATTGAAATATACCAAACTATTTTGAAGTGTAATAGGAAATATCAAATCTGAAATATTAAAATTCATTTGTTAAAACACTATGCTTTATCCCATAGAATAAGTTTAACATCTTTATAAAAACTCACTTATTCACAAACATGAAGATTTCTGAACTCCAAATTCTATTTTATTAATTTATACTTTAAGACTTACAACATTGTTATAGCACTTTGATTACTGTTACTTTTGAAGTCTGAAAGTGTGATTCATCCAAATTTGGTCTTTTTGTGTTAGCCTTGGCAAGGAGTTTTTAGATATGCCATCAAAAACCCTGTCAACAATAGCAAAAATCTACATGAACTGAACAGTGTTTATATAGGAAAGAAAACAGAAAACAGAGCTAAGAGATGCCCTAAAGAATGGGTGAAAATATTTGCAAACTAGCCAATAAATGGTTTATATCAATAATTTATAGCACCTCAATATATCAGAGTTTATAGCATCTCAATAGAAGAATGTTCCAAGTAATCCAATTTTAATAGTATGTTGGAGATCTGAATAGAAATTCCTCAAATTTATCACTTATTTTCAAGATACTAGGTCCTTTTCATTTCCATATTCATTAGGGGAGTTCTTTGTTATTTTTTGCAAAGGAGTCAGATATGAATTTGAAAGAATTACCTTGATTCTGCAGATCAATTTAAGAACATTACCATCTTTACAATATTACGTGTTCCAACCCATGATCATAACATTTGTCCATGTATTTGGGTTTTCTTATTTTTTTTCGATTATACAACCATAGGTTTAGTATTTTGTTTGTTAAATTTATGTGTCTCCTAATCGTTTTGATAATGCTGTAAATATAAGTTTTTCTCAGTTTCATTTAAAATGTTCATCCCAGCTATGTAGAAATACAATTATTTTTGCACACTGATGTACTATTCTGCAATTTGCTAAATAAGTTTATATGCTAGTAGGTTTTAATGATTTCTTTAGAATTTTCTGTGTACAAAATCATATTATCTGAAAGTGGAGATTATTTCATTTCTTCTCTTTGAATCTGGCTTTCTTTTTCTCACTGCATAACCCACTTGTCCAGCCTAAAACATTTAGCACAATGCTGTGCAGAAGTGGTGAGGAGGGTTGTCTTGTCCTGGACTGGAAGAGAAAGCAATCATTCATCACTAACAGGACTTTTGTAGGTGGAGCTGTCCTTTTCCTGGTTAAGGAGGGTCTTTAATTCTAAACGCAGTGAAAATAATATGCTAAAGGACAAGAGTTCAGCTAGTAGCTCTCCAGTTCAAATGACAGAATAAGGAAACTAATATATTTTGTAATCACTTTTTTTTTTTGGTTCTGAAAATCGAACTCAGGAGCTTGGGCTTGCCAGGTAGGTGCTTGTGCCACTGAGCTATACCCCTAGTCCTGGGAACTAATACCTTTTAAACATAATACATTTGAGATTTTTCACATACTACATGAAACCTCACACTGTGCTTAAAGTATTTCGTAGGCTTACTTAACAGAGAGTCAAGTTTCAGTGATTTCCTTTAACTTGACCAAAGGTACTCAGGGCCGTGAAAAATACAGAGCAATGTGAAAGAGATCTTATGCTTGGCCAGTAAATGCTTTTCAGAAAAAACAAAATTCTTCCTTTTGAACAAGTAAAGATAATTTGTTCTCTTACTATTCTTCTCTCAAAAGGCATGAAATATTTCTACTAACCCAAATCCTTAAAAACAACTTTAACTTCTACTGTTATGGTCTAAGTATATGTTTCTTTAAAATCTCCTCTATCAGTTCTATCTACATTTAACAAGCACTTTTATTCTGTTCTCACTTAAATGGATAAAAAAAACTATAAAAGAGTTGTTTTTTGTTATCTTCTTTAAGAATTTTGACCTTCTCTAGTTAGACACTACAGTTTATCTCAGGTGCTTTGACAGTAAATGGGAACTGTTAGAATTCACAGACACACACACACACCTAGTTCTTTGTCTATGGTCTTACTGCATTTAAACACATACTTCTAGACAGAAGATAACATTGAGAGTGATTTAGTAGAAAAACAATGAATTTCTTCCAATTAAAAGGAAAATGTGAAGTCAATGTATTTCCATCCATGCTATTATATGTATCTTTGAAATCCTTAGAATATAATTTGAAGACAGGGCAGATAGACCAAGGGGTCATCCTTCTGATAGGGAAACTATTTTGAATTTTTTCAAAATGATATTTGTGGAAGCAAATATTTACAATTCAGCACTGTCTAAAGGTGAAGAATATTATCCTGAGGAAAAATTGAAAACACCAAAAGGAAAGGTACCCTGCCTGTGCTCCTCTTTATCATCCCATTCATCACATGGAAACTTCAATTTAGCATTTTCCTTTTATATTTGGTAGTGTGTCCCTTGCTAATAGTTTTCTACACAAAATTCTGATATGGTGAGACTCCCATACTACTGTTATAAAATACAAGCTTATTTCACCGTGATCAGCTATCATTGCAACAAACGACAGGTGAAAAACTGAAGATGTCATCAGGCTAAAAATATATTCCCTTTGCACATTTAATTCTATTGAATAAGCTGTAGAACATCCTTATTCATATAAAATCTACAATTTAGGAAATAATAAACTTTGATTTATATTTTTAAATTGTATTTCATTCCTGAATCTTAAATCAAGTATTGAGTGTCTTTCTTATACTTACCTTGCATTGAACATTCATTATATTCTCATGAAGCTCAGTCTTGTTATGGTTATTCAAAGTGACTATAGAAAATGTCTCAGATGTACTGACTTTGTTCAACCAATATTAAGGAGGTACTCAAGGAATTAGTCAATTTGCAAGTGATTCATATCTAGAAGTTATGAACTTTTTTCTTATTTCTCAGATGGAATGCTATAGTAAAGACTTTTTTAAAAAACATAAATTTGTAATTAGGTAGGAGAGGCAGATTACATATAGAAGAGAGAATCATATGAACTATAATCCATCCCAAATAATGGAAATTTACTCCTGGGTAGAAATTCCATCACTCAACACCCCATTTCACATAGTTACAGAATTCCATAATATACGGAATCATACAAGAAATGGATGAAAAATAAATGTTGGAAGTACCTCAGGGTTACTAGTAATTACTTGTGTCTATAAAAATAGTATGACAGGGAAGGAGCATTGTTAACTTTATTGGCCAGGAAGCCACCCAAGGAATTAGTAAAGCATCTTTCTTGGTATGTCTGAGTGGGTCATTTTATTAGTCATTTTCCCATCACTAGAGCAAAATACTCAATACTCATAACTTACAGTATGATAGACTCATTTTGGCTTACAGATTCAGTGGGTTCAATTCATGATTAACCAGCTCCAGGAAAGCTATTCATCACAGGTAGCCAGAAAACAGAGAAAGAAAGGAGCAGCTGGGACAAGATTACACCTTTCCAGGAGAAGCCACCAGGGTCCACTTCCAACCAGGCCTCACTTCCTAACAGTACATTCAGCTATTGAACTCATCAATGGATAAATCCACTGATGATTATAGCATCCAATCACCTTTTAAAAACATGAGACTTTTAGGGAACGTTTCATATACAAACCATAACAGTCATGAAGTGTGACCATGGGGCCTATATTTGGTCATTTGCGCTTTCCTCTCTGACTCTGCACCCTTCTCTCTTTCCTTGCCTCCATGATCTAAGTAACTTTTCTCCACTATGCCATTCTACTGTGATGTTTCTGTCTTGTAGCCAGCCAACCATGAACTAAACCCCCTGAAACCATAAGTTATATTAAATCTTTCCTGTAAATCATAGGTGTCAGGAAATATGACCAAGTATTGGGAAAGCTAATGCACATAAAGTACCAAAACAGCAGTGAAAGGTACTGTATAGTGTTTCCTCAGAGAGTTGTGATAACAAAGTATATTGCTATTTTTCATTAATATACTTTAAATACTCTCCTCTAGAAACTCACCCTGAAAATGCACTAATCGGAAAATGCAGAAGGCAAATTTAAATGCATGCAGAGTGTTAATCATTCCCACAAAAATTTCATACCTAAAAGAACAAAATAAATGAAAACTGTTTGAGATAGTGTCATCTTTTGCATTAAGTGGGCATTAAATAATATCCATGCAATGATAAATATCAGGATAGAAGAAAAACAATTTTTCACTAATCTAAGAACCAGCTGAATAGCTCTAAAATACATCAATATCCATCTACAAAAGAGTGACAGTGACCCCTTATATTGCCTTATATATAAAATTGATACAAATGGATTAAAGGCTTAAATTTAAGGCCCAAAGGATAAAATAATGCTGTTTATAGTGATTTTTGATAGGATATGAGATGTTGATATACTATGTATGTAATCAGTAAATGTATGATAACAATGCTATTTTCAGTCCAAAGCAAACTGTTAAATAAATGTTATTGAATTAATGTAATAATTGACCAATCAAAGATAAACTGGAACTATAAATCCTTTTCTCCTGAAATACTGTGTTTAGTTTTACTTGTTACAAAGACAATATGATTTCACAAAGCACCCAGGCTTTGGGGAATAGAAATGCTATGGATCTCCAACTTTTACTTATTTAAATATCTTTCCACAATATAGAAAGGCACTTCGTCTTGGTCTAATTTAATCTGAGAGGTGATAGCTTGTGAAAAGAGTGCATCTCGGTCAAGTATGAATGAAAATATTTTCACTATATTAAATTCACAGTTATGAGTTTGCACCTTCAGCTGCCCTTACTAAAAATAACTACTCTAGTCTGTTTGTATTTGTATGACCTTAGATAGAAATTTGTAAAACCTATCCCATGGCCATCTATCTATGAATCTAAAGTAATAAATTCTCCTTAAACCCACATCATGTGATGAAATAGCCTTTTAAAGCATACACATACACACATAATTTTTTTCTGAGTGGTTGGAAGAAAAACAGAAATGATCTTTATCATTCAGATGAAATAACATAAGTAGTACAATGTTAGTATAATTCTAAGTATATATTCAGCAAGATTAATTTATACTCCAAGGATTTCCCTTCAAGGAATATTATTTCAAGAAATGTGCTCATTTTGGCATCCTCCCTTTAAAGCACACTGGGCTGATAAATATGTTTATTATAAGGACAACTTGAAACACTGCCTGAAAGAACAGAAAGAAACATGAATACAATTTACTGAAAAAAAGGGGAAGCTAAAGGAAATTGACCTAGTTGTGTCTGCTTCCTTATACTAGGTGCTCCTCATAGAATATCTGGTATCATTGTGTACAAATACAGCTCTCACTGAAGCTGAATTTAAGCCAATAAACTGAAATGCATACAGTGCTTCAAGTTACTTTAGAAAATTTAGGTGTTGCTGTCTACAAAGGGAGGAAATAATAAGAAAAAGATAATCCTTAAAAAACAAACTAGTTCATTCACTACCTTGCAGAATAGAACTAAATTCTTTCTTGCCTGATCCTATAAGCTCTCCATCTCCCACAGGGATTTCCATGAAAGAAGGAAATTTATAACTTTGTAAAAAAAGTCTCCTTTCAAAATTTTCTATTTATTGATAAACTTCAATAACATAGGAAGAAAGAAATAGGACATGGAACATACTTACTTTTGGGTGGCTGCAACATTAAACTATCTCTGCCAAACCCCTTTTTCTCTTTTTTATTTATTCTTAAAAAGGAGAATTGAAATCTTACGAGTTCAAGCACAAGATCTGTAAACTAAAAACCCATAAGACTGTCACCTTTATGTTTTTTTCAATAACAAAGGCACTGTCTTCCACAGCTATAGTGTCCAGAGTACAGAAACTTAAAATTCAAGGATTCTGTAGTTCTATAGATAATCCAATCACTCTGGTAGGCTGAGGAAAACAGACCACAAGTTCAAGCTCAGCCCAATCAACTGAGTTCACAACAACACCCTGTCTCAAAAATAAAAAGTAAGAATTGGCTGGAGATGTAACTCACTACAAAGGCACTGAGTTCAGTCCTCAATACCATCCATCCCCCCAAAAAATCAAGGATTCATTAGTAACATATTTTATTACACAACTTAAAATTTAGTCATTTGTTCACTTATCCATTCACCAAATATATAAATATATAAATATGAGTCATGATCAAAAACTGCAGTGAATATTTACAGGAAAATATTTATTACAGTGACAGATGCATTGTCATCAATATTCCTCAAATACTCTTGCTTGATTCAAGCACACTTATCCCATTGTTCTTGCCATTTCTCAGGCAGCTCTGGAAGTCCTCTTTTCTAATTTCTTTAGTTGCTCTGTCAATGGCTGCCTCAATGTTCTGAAGCAATTCACAGTGTTTACCTTCCAGGTCCTATTCACTTTGCCAAAAGTGGCACTGTGACAGGACCTATCAATAAGATGCATGAGGACATACCATAATCTTCTTACTAGCCTGTTTTTCTTTGTATGTCACTCTGCAAAAGCATTCATTTTATTTTGGTTTCAGCTCACAAACACACTCAGGAGGATTTCCAGAACTGCTCCCAGTAGTGGCAAGAATAATGGGAAATGTGTTTCAGGCAAAAGAAATAGCTAATGCAAATCTAGGAAACAGAAATATACTAGCATTTTGAGAAAAAAAAAACACGAAGAAATCAAGTACAGCAAACAAGAAGTGACACGTATAGGGAGATGGAGATGGGAAAGTTACAGGGCCCAGGTCATGCAGGACTTTGTATGCCTTTATTAAGATGAGGAAGTGTGTAAGTCAGCTTTGCAATCACTGGGACAAAATACATAACATCTACAATGTAAAGTTTCACTCAAGGTTTCAGTGGGATCAGTCCATGGTTTATTGGCTTCAGGCAGAAACCACATGGTGGAAGAGCATGATAGAGAAAAGCTACTCACCCTATGGCTGCTAATAAGCAGAGAAAAATGACAACCTGGGGACATTATATCCTTCCAAGTCATTCCCACATTGACCCACCTCCAACAAGGCCCTACCTCCCAATAATATGTCCAGCCATGAACACATAAATGTATTAATCCAGTGATGACCCCCATCTTCTAACCACCATTCAAAAGCCAGCCTCAACTCTCAACATGATGATTATGCTGTTTTCATATTAAGTCTGTTGATATGGTAAGTAAAAGACATTCATCAATCAAAACTCAATGACTTTAAATTACCATAGTAAGAAAAATAAGAAGAATCTTTGCTTATATTATTTTCCTTCCTCTCTTTATTTTTCTATCCCTATTCCCTTCTGTTCTCAACACCTTTCTTCCTCATCCCACTTGAGTATTTTTTTCCCACTTCCCAATTTCTGTTCTCTGTTATGGTCCATATTTATCATTTGAGTTTCTCATGCAAGAGAACAAATGTAATATTTTATAATGCATGTCTTGCCAGGTGTGGTGGTGCATGCCCATGATCCCAGAACTTGAGAGACTGAGGCAGGAGGGTTGCTGTGAGTTTGAGGTAAGCTGGGGCTACATAATGCGTTCAATTCCAGCCTGAACTACACAGACAGACTGTTTCTCAAAAATATAAATTTAATTTACTTAAATTTAAATTTAAATTTAAATGTGTATCTGAAAGAAAATAGTAGAAAGGAAGTTTTGTAAGGGCAGGGATGGATTGAAGGGAAGAAAGGGAAATGGGAAAAAAAGAATTAAAAAACATTATATATGGATACAAATTAGTTAGGATGAATGTAATCATTATATATGTCAAAAATGCACCAATGGAACTAATTTTTAAAAAATAAAAAATAATCATCTATATATAGAAGGTTGAAATTATTTTACATTCCTGGAGAATAAGCTCCACTTAGTCATGATATATATTCCAGTTTTATGCATTATCAGTTCAGTTCATTTAATTGTCTAAATACATTCGTGTATATTGAAGTGACGATAGATTTCTAATAATATATTCTTATTTTTTTAAAAAACATCAGAGTGATGCTAGCTGTTATGGTTTGTGTCTGGATGTCCCTCTAAAGCCTCATGCCATCATGGGTGCAGGCTTCTAGAGTTTATGATTGATCCAGGTCCAATACTGGGATTATGGTTGTGAGTGTTAAACCTACCCTGGGGAGCATAGTTTGCATAGTGTAAGGGAGGGAAAGAGGCTGCTTGCCGCAGTTCTTCCTTTTTGATCTTGTTGCTTTTGCTATCTTCAGCCACCAAGAACTGTTGCCTTCTGCCATGTGCCATCCTGCCTTGGAGCCAGCCGAGTACAGACTGAAACCTCTACAAACTTTGAGCTAAATAAACATTTCCTTCCTTAATCTGGGTATCAGGTATTATGTCTCAGCAACAAGAGAAAAGTAACCAAGACACTAACCTTGGAAAAAAGATTTTGTAAAGTGCTTCTGTCTCCTCTCTTCAAGAGTTAGATGGGTTTTTCTTTAATATAATGCAGCACTACTCTGCCATAAAGAAGGATAAGCTTGAGACATTTCTAGGTAAATGGATGCACTTTGAGACTATAATCTTGAAGTAAATTGGACACATGTGTAAATATCACATTGTTTCTTTGATGTGAGAAACCAAAAGGGTAAATAGGGACCAAACTGTATAATGGGTATTGTGAAATAAGAAGAAAATGTCCAAATAGAGAGAGGAACAAGGGAGAGGGGAGAAGGAAAGGAAACAGGGAAGAAGTAAGGAAAAAAGGAAAAGAAGGGAAAAGGGAAACAAAGCTTTTGTAAATGCGGAGGGGAGGAAGGGTTGAAGGGAGAGTAGGGGGATGGGCAAAAATAGAAATAAGTTATATCATGTACAGGTACAAATTCTCTACGATAAATATTATCATTATATATACCTAAAATGTACCAATAAAACCTGATTGAAAAAAAGTTTATATATGTAGCGTTTATGTTATCTCTTCCTTATCTACTTGGTCAAATTCATCATTCAAGTAATTTGCATCTAGAATTCCTTTGTGAGAAGATTTTTAGCACTTCTATTTGTTTGAATATTAGGAGGTTATTTAGGTGATCTAATGCTTCACATGAGAGGTTTGGCAGATTTTATATTTTAAGAAATTAATTCCTTTTTAAAAATTGAATATAGATCATGCTCATAGCAACAATAAAGACCTTAAAATATCCAAAAGAATGGAAATCCTGCAACATGAGCTCTCACACCATATTGGAGGGAAACTAGAAATTGAGAGAAAAACATGTAAAGAATAGCAATAAAGATAGACAGTAGCTCAGTGCTTGGCTAGATTTAGAAGTGAGGGATTCAGAGAATTGAAACAATAGCTAGGGGAAGTAGAATGTTTTGTTTTAGGATAACAAAAATGACATAAATTTGATTGTAGTCATGGTTGTGCAACTCTGTCAGTATGCTAAAATCTACTGAATCATACACTTTAAGTTTATAAATAGTATAGTACATAAATTTTATGTACTATAAGTTTAATAAAGCTATTATTTTTAAAGGAAGAAATTTTTTCCTTATGTCTAGCTGCTGAATTTATTTTTATAAACTCAATATTCCCTTATTAGTTTAATGTCTGTGTGATCTCAAGTTGATTTCTTTTCTGCCATTCCTGATAGAGGTGATTTGTATCTGCTTTTTTTTATCAATCTGGTTGCAGATTCATCAATTGCATTGCTTTCTTTTTCAAAACCTGCTGTGAGATTTTGTCACTTTCTTTCTGATTTTCTTATTTACTGTTTGATTAATTCCCTCTATCATTGTTATTTCTTCCATTCTGCACGAATTGGGTTTAAATGGTCTTCAATCTCCCATAGTTTCCCCTTCACGGCAAAAGGTTTGATTATTAATCTGTTGTCCTTCTTCACCGTAATGTAAGTGAATCACAAACTACAATCTGGCTTTCCGGTGGAGCACTGGTGATGGTTAATGTTGACTGTCAATCTGATTGGTTTTAGAGACACGCAACTAGGAAAGCAGGCTTCTGGATGTGTCTGGGTGGTCATGGGGCATAGCCTTCAGGTCTATATGTGGCCCCTGGCTAGTTCCTCTCTGGCTCTTCCCTTGTGTTCTGCTTCCCAGCCCACATGAAATAAGCAGCCTGGTTCACCATGCCCTTCCATCATGATGCTGCTGTTGGGGTTCTGCCTACCATAGACTGAAACCTTTCAAACCAAGAGTGAAAAAGACATCTCTCCTCCTTTATATTGTAAGTGTCAAGTATTTTATCCCAGCAGTGGCAAAGCTGAACAATACAGCACTGCATTAGCTGTATCCCATAAATTTCTGACACATTTTGTTTTCACTTTACTTTAAATTGAATATTTTCTATTTCCCTTATGATTCCTTCTTTGAATATAGGTTATTGGCAAGTACATATCTAGTTTCTAAATACTGTAAGAATTTGCAAATGAATTCTCTTATTGAACTCATTAAATTCCACTATGGTAAGGAAACAGTGATCATGGATGGATCCCACAATTCTAACCCCCAGTGTTCATTAGCTTGTAACCTCTATTCCTTGAGCATGATATTTGTAAATTTGATTGAATGTCAGCCCAATCATTAGGCGACATTATAGCTCAGATGAAGGGGTCTGCAGATCCCTGCAGGTGAGGATAAAATGCAGATTAGGTACCTACTTAAAGTCATGAGTTAGTGGACTTGAAGTTAATCAACCAAAGGAAATTTTAGCCTGTGTTAACCTCATGGTATTAGATGAACTCTTTAAAAGAAGAACTAGAGGTCAAAGACAAAAATATTTAGAGACATTTGAAAAAGAAGAAAACTTTTCCTATTGATCTTGAAGAAGTAAACTGCTAAACTCTCTCTGCTCCTCTCCATTCACCCTACCTAGCCTCTCAGAATCACTGTTGTAAATTCCAATCTTCTTTTTTAAACACTGACATATGAAAGGGGCTATGCAGTATTTGTCTTTCTATATTTGGCTTAATTCACTTAAGAAAAATGCCACAGACTTTCATTTATTGTTCTGCAAATTGTTAGACATGATTCTTCTTTATGATTGAAATATATATGTGTGTGTATGTGTGTGTATGTTTTCATTTTCTTTATCTATGCATCCATTGATGGGATTTAGGCTGATTGTATATTTTAGCTATTGTGAATAATGCAGCAGCAAATATGGGTATGTAGCTGTCTCTTGGATATGTTAATGTGATTTTCTACACATCTATAACCAGGAGTGAGATAACTGAATTTAATTTTAGTTTTTGAGGAAACGCTGCACTATTTTCTATGGTGGTCATGCTAATTTACATTCCCAACAAATAGTTACATGACCTTTCTTTTTGCCACGTACTCTGCAGCATATCTTATATTTCATCTTTCAGATAACAGCCATTGTAACTGGATTAAGATTATAACTCATTGTTTTGACTTTCATTTTCCTAGTGGCTAAGGAAGTTAAGCATTTTTCACAAATGAGTTGTCCATTTGAATCTCTTCTTTTTTAAAATGTCTATCCATACCATTTGTCCACTTTTAATTAAATGACTTGTGAATTTTTGAATTTTTAAGTTTCTCATGTATTCTGGATATTCACTCATTGTCAGAGGAATAGCTTGTAAAATTTTGGCCTTATTCTGTAGGTTATCTCTTTACTCCCTTGTTATACTGAAACTTCTTTGATATCATACATTCCTCTGTCTTTAGTATTTTTTTCCAGTCTCTCTTGTATTACAAGTTTCAGGCAATGCATTCTTTCAAACTTTGTTGGTTTGAAATGTATTTATTATGCCTCTATTTTGAAGTACTATTTAATAGGTAAAGAAATCTAGGTTGACAGTTCATATTTTTTTTCAGCAGGGGCTGGGGATTTAGCTCAGCGGCAAAGCACCTGCCTGGCAAGCTCAAGGTTGTGGGTTTGATTCCTGGTACCAGAAGAAAAACAAAACAAAACAAAACATAACATATTTTTTCCAGCATTTTAAGAATACCAATTCAACTTCTGTGTCTTTTATATGTTTCCTCTGAAGTACTAAGGATTGAATCCAGGGCCTTCACATTAAACTACATCCTTTCATATTTTTAAGAAAGGGCCTTGCTAAGTTTTTAAATTGTCCAGACTGGGCTTTAACTTGTCATCATCCTGCCTCAGCCACCCAGGTTGCTGGGGTCATAGGCATGCACCACCACACCTAGCCGGTCTTGTATAATTTTTGATGTCTGATGTATTCCTAACTACTTTCTCTGTGTGTAAATCTTCACTCACCCACACAGACTGCCTTCAAGATCATCTTTCTGTTTCTGGTAGTTTAACTATGCTGTGTCTAAACGTAGGTGGTTGTTTTCATTCTTATCGATACTTGTCTATTTTTAACATCTAGTCTGCCTAAGTTTACCTCATCTGTCTTTATTAATTTTGGAAAATAGGATTTATCTGACAACTGTCCTCCATCCCTTCTCTGACCCCTTTGATTCATCTCTTGTCTATGGATCAATTTTCTTGGCTCAGTTCCAAACACTTCTTATTATACAAGCTTAATACTGGATTCTCACATCTAAATGCCACCTCTGTTCACATTTTCCAGCCGAATTGTAATTATAACTGTTTTTGTGAATGTCAGCTAGTGCGTGTGCTATTCAAGACCTTAGTGTCATTTGGCCTTAAAAAGGTACCAGATCTACAAGTTAATATTTTAGAGAAAATACGATAGTATCCATCCTTAATAAATGATACAGCCTTAATAAATGATACAAGATGTGTGAATTCTAAACAACTGTTGATTATATTATCAAAACTAAGAATAGAGAAACCAGTTGGTGTCTTATAAATTCCTTGGCTTTATAACGAAATATTTGCAACTTTTGACAGCAATTAGGTTGTGCTTGATTATAAACAATCCCAACCTCATAGGCTCAGAATTATAACAATTTTGCTACACTTGGATATGTTCTGTATCATCCTTTAGGATCCTATACATTTAGGATCCTACAATGCATCTCAGTGTGCTTCTAACCACCAAGACATCAAAAAAAGCCATGTAGAATCAGGTCCTGGATGTGGAATCTTCCACCTGCGGCGAACACTCATCCCTCTATACTTATTTCAATAACCAAAGTAACTCACATGACCGTTCCCAACTTCAAGGGATACCAGGAGAAGAAATTTTTAGAAAAAGGCTCTAAATAGCCACAATATCAACAAGTTTTCAACTACTTAAAAAAAAACCTAGTCATTAAAATATTCATCACTAATCTGATTGGAACAATTAGTAAATACATCTACACTGCTATATTTTCTAAATAAAAAAAAAATTTCCATGTCTTCTTTCTAGCACAAGGTTTCACAGGGAATTAGGTCCCTCTGTGAACTGTTTTGTTTCTATCCATCATTTTTCTTTTCTTTGGGAAGCCAGAGATAAATGCCATCTGGACATAGCATTTTATATCAGATGTTTTAATTTCTTGATCATCTGTTCTGGCAAGATACAATTCTCCTTCAGTGTTTATTTTTGCTGCCTTGAAAACTGATTGTTTCTGGCATCTGTTCCTCTCTCTCTTCCTCTCTCAGCACAGACCAAGGAAAGCTTGGGGAGTTTGGCAGTACCTCCATCTGGTACAAATCCATTCTTCTTATGTTTTGCTCCTAGACTCTAAAAAATAGTGTGAAAGGGCAATGCACTGACTGGGATTGGATTCCAGAGGGTAGAATTAGTATTTTCCCACTGAACTAGATGTTGGAGGAGGTACAGTGTGCGACTACTGGAACCTGTTCTGACACACTCCTCCTTCAGAAAGAAGTTTCAGAAATAAAAAGCTTGCTGAAAGTATGTGCATGGTGGTTCATCTTTAAATACTTTGAGCTCAAAAAGTGTTAAATTTTCAGTTGTAATTTTGCATTTCAACAACTTCCTTTGCGGGCATTCAGCATGTGCAGAGCTATGACATATTAATCAGTTTTTCATTTTATACTCACCTCACCTTAAAATATGTGCGCAATCTACTCTGTCCCTTATATATGTGTGCTGGCCTTCTCTTCCTTCTGCTACTGCTCTCCATTTGGGGGTTCAGAATTCTTGAATCAGTACTTTCCCACAAGTATCTGAATAAATTGGAAACCTAAGTTGTGGGAATTATTTAACATTATTTATTTTATCAGATTTTTCCATTTTCATTCTGCATATTTTCTTCACATCACTTTCTTTTGTATGTAAAACTAGAAGAAAACATGACAGTTTTAATTTTAGCTCCTTCTCAGAATCCATTTTAATTGTTTTCCAGAGATTTGAGAATAATTTGTAACAGAGAATAATAGCAGTGAGCCACAAAATAATGTGGTCGTTTTGTTTTCTATTTGTTTAAATAAAAACTCAAGTTAAACAGAAAATTTCACATGGATTCCATTCTAATTATTTATAACTATTACATTGCATTTTTTATTTCTCCTCAGAAGTGCTTGAGAGCTACCAGAGAATTTCGTACTAATTTTGACTCCTCCAAAAACAATCATTCATCTTGTTAAAAAAAAAAAAAATACGTGAAAAATCTTTTCCACTGGCTTTTTTCCTTTCCTACCACCACGGCATCATTAACGGTCTGCATGGCAAATGAGAATATCACCCCTGACTCCATATCTTGAGAACTGTGAGTTCCACAGTTTTGCATGAAATTATTTTTCCCCTATTAATGGTTTTCAGTGGTAAGAGCTTGTATGTAGCCCTACTCCATTACTCTGGTCCTGAATGTGGACCTCATATACCTTCTAAGGATGATGTTACATCACTCTGAGAAATGAGATGGGTACAATTCCTTCTCCTATAAGGGACATTTCACTGGTAGTTCTCTCAACAGTCACATAAGCAAGCATTTTACTTTTAAGATTTTGTTTATAGGGCAACTTGTACACAGAAGAAGCAAACAGATAATGAATGAAGTATACCAGAGGAAAAAGGCAACTTCTAAGGGAGACCTAGTATGCCTGAATATCACTAAGTCTTCTCTTTCCCCTAATGCAAACCCTTCTCCCATACTTTTCAATTATTATTAGTAGTAGTATTAGCATAATTTATATTATACTTATCATGGTCTAAATCAGGTCAGGAATTCCTGGAAGAAGGGCCCTAATACAGCCTTAGAAGCAAAGGAAATTAATCAGAAATCTTGCTTGTGAATGCTAAAGGGAAAGAGACCAAGAGTACATTGGTAAGGCCTTCAGACCATAATGCAAGTATGACAGTTGTGAGAGGAAAAAGGAAATGAAGGATTTGAGTGAAAGTTTCAGACTGAAATGCAGCTCTGAGAAATTCTCACCAATAGTCAGCTCCAGAGCCAACATGATCCCTATTAGGGGAGCCTGGCACTGGGTAGACCCGAAGACACCATGCTGGCCAGGCCTGCCAGGTCAGGGTTGGTGCTGTTTTGTCTGTGGTTCCAGAGCTCATTAATATTCTAAAGGCAGCTTTTCCGTAACTATCAGCTCACTGCACTTCACACAGTAGAGCTTTGCTTCAAGAGACCACTGACTGGCACATAACTAGACTTGCTACCTTTTCTAAGTTTGTGGTATGCATGTATTAAATTTTTGTATGTCTTCCCCACTAGCACCTAGTAGGTGCTCAGCAACTACCCACTGAATAAATAAGTAAATGGATGAATAAAATCAATCTAGTAAATACCCATTTTTTTTAACTCTTCTGTGAAATATTCCATACCATAAAATGATAGAAAGCATTATGGTTCATTTAATCTCTAGTTACTTTATAAATAAAATAAATGGTGAAGGAATTATCAATAAGATCAATAGATTTTGAGGCTTCTTAGGACAAATATTTATCCATCATTTTTGCATTTCCACTAATATGCACAATAATACAAATTCAATAAAATTTGACAAATGTGGCAGTTAATAAATGCTATTTCAATATTGCAAAGAAAATTCTACCCCTTACATATAAAAATGTAAGTGGTAACTTTGGAAGATTTTACTCCTTCAGTACATAGCTTTTCTTGAGTGATACCATAATATTTCACAGATTCAGGTACCGAGTGAATCAATTGTGAAAGCTGTCTCTCCAAAAGAGATGTAATACCACCCCAGGAAGATAAAGCACATCTTATCTACACACACATAATTGAAGGGCAAAAGATAACTTCCTACATAAAGAAAAATGAAATCTCTAGGGGATAATGTACTTAAATAGAACAAACTTATGAAGTGGTTTAAATCATACTGCATGAGGATTACATGGTAAAGAAAGATTGCTGATAAGAGTCAAGGTCTTATATCTTCAGGTCAACTCTTTTCAATTAAACTGGGTTTAATCGGCAAGAAAAGGGATTGCAGTAAGAAGAAGTTTAGTATCACAGTGCCCTAAGAATTCATTGATAAATAAAGCACAGGGCTTAATAAATAAGATATTTATTAAGTGCTTACAAATGGGCCTGAAAAACGAATTGCATATCTGTGCACCATGCACATTTCAGCTGCAGAGTAATGAAGTGCAACATATTATGAAGACAGAGAACTGGCTCCTACAAGACTAGAACTCCAGGGTCTGTGACAGGAATCCCACTGCCATAGGACAGAGATAGGCTAATTATCCATAATGTGCACTCTATCTTTGTGTCCATGTTTAACAGTAAGGAAACTGAGAAAGTATGTAGATAAACTGATTGACATGTTACAATCTCCTGTAAACGCTTGTTTGTATACTTATCCAACTTTTAACTTGTAAACTATTCTTTTCCTGATGATTCAAAAGTTCTAAGACTTTGGATTTACAATGAAAATTGTAACTTTCCTGCCTGATTGATTGCATCAGTTAATTAAAATCCACAAGAGATTCACTTAGTCTAGAAAACTTTCAAATATTAATGTACCCTCATAAGTTGAAACTATGGAAGTCTATAGACTGGATGTTAGTATTGACACTCATGATTTTTTGAAAACTAAAACACAAAATTTCCCCCCAAACTTGAACATAAACTAGTTTTAATTAGGGTTATTTGCATTTTATAATGACTTTAGTAGAAAATCTAAAACAGAAAACTTCTTTCACCATTAAATGAACTTTTTTCCCCAAGACACACATAATATACTATTTGAAGAGTACAACTTCGATTTTCAGCTTTGTCTCCCATGAATAATAGTACCAACTGAGCTCAGTACCATCTCTGCCTCAGGCACACTGTGAATTTGAAGTTCTTGCAATATCTCATTCTCTTTAAGTTAAAAATGGACTTGAAATGTCATAAGAATTTTAAAAGTAGCTAGAAACTGTCTAGCCCAGCAACTCCAGTGTCATTATGTCCTATGTAAGCTTCATCTGGAAAAAAAAATCTCAAAAAGGATTTTTACAAACTTTTAATTTAAAATAGCCAATTTAAAATAGTAAAAATTAAGATGAGAACTGTAGAAAAATCACAAGACTCCATGACATATAACCTAACCGATCATTTTTGAAGATAGAAGAAGAAAGCAAAAATATCCACAATAGTGAATATATTAGTTCAACTTTCAATTATAAATATTTTAGAAAATTCTTATTCTTAAAAGCAACAAGGTAGGGGCAGATAGCATCTCAACAAAGCTTACTATATAAAATAATTACATTTAAGAGATAACTAGTAACCAATTATTTTATCTTACAAACATTCACAAAATTCACAAGGATCAGCTAAAACTGCTACTTATAAACAGGCAAAAACATTGACATAGTATCTGAAATGTAGGATAAAATAAGTAACAGTGATATATTTAGTGTCACTAATAGTCATATAAATGAAAATAAGACCAATACATATCAATTTTATCTACAAAAGTCAAATTAGTCAAATTCTGAGTGTAAGAGGCCCTACGTAGAAGGAAAAGATAAAGTCACTATACTTCTGGGAAATAAGTTAGTACATTTATGTCATAAATAAAAATTTGCATAATACAAAGTGGGGAAAAGCAGCAAATTATATTATGTCTGCTCCAAGCAAAATAATTCTGGTTTTTAAAACATGTGTGGAAGTGTAGGGTTGACACTTCATAGCTGGTTTAAGATTAGAACTACATCCCAGTTTTATGAGATGAGTTCATTACTAGTATTCCCATTTCATATGTAAAGAAACTTAGTCTGTAAGACTTCGTCATCTGCCCAGGAATGTGCAGGAGGTGGTGAGTGCAGGATCTTGGTGAAATCCCACAAATCTGACTCTGGTGCTGGAGTCCTGACCTTCATTTCCCTCTTTTCTGTTATATTTTCTCAATCATTTTTCTTTGCTTATGTATGATATTCTCACCCTTCCCTCATTCCATAAGTAGCATTACTACAACCTACCCTCAAAAAGAGAACCTATTCAGCTACTGAGCACTTTTCATTTAGTTTATTGAACCTTAGGTTTGAGGTCTTTTCTACCTTGAAAGATTCTGCTTGAATAGAGGCAGTTGAGCTTCTTCTTTGCCTAATTTGAGACTGAGTACAGTTAGGGTACTGGCTCTGTCCAGCTTTGTGAGAGTGTCCTCTGGGTTTGGCAGACATGTCTGGATCTTTTTTTCTCAACTGTTGGGAGTAATTTCTCATTTGTCTACTGGGAAACTCCAACAGCAATGTACAGAAACAGCAGTTTCCCCATACTAGCTGTTTTCCACTTTGGTCCAGCTCCTAATCCCCCAGCAGTTCAGTTTGTAGCTTTCTCCATCCAGCTCTCCTGGAACATCCATTTGTGTGAGTGAAGAAAAAACTGACATATGCCTCACCAACACGAGAGATCACTGTTAGTGCCACACAGTCTATTTTTTGTCCCTCTGTCTCTGGTGTGGCTGGACACACATTCTATTGCAGTCCCCAAACCAAAGTAATACGTGAAAACAACAACTCAACTTGAAGTTTGCCTCATCTCTCCCTCAGCTGACATTAGTTATTTCTCTTGTCTGTACTGTCAGGGGAGAAGAGAAGCAACAAGGTAGGGGCAGATAGCATCTCAACAATTCTGTAAACAATTCCTTTTTTAAAGACTCATTTTAATGCTAGTGGTTTGTAACCCCTAACAGTGGCAGAGTTTTACTATTTCATACCGTGCTCCGGACAAGATTTCTGGCCCTTATGATAAATGAGTGCCCTGCACTTTATGGTATTGTTCTTACCTTTGCAGCTCTAGGGACCCTGCAATACCAAAAATCCCACTTTAACAACATAGTACATACTGCAACCTATTTCTTTTCAGTAACCCTCCATTATCAGCTTGCTGTGTGACCCTAGGACCTGACATTTCTTTTGCTCACTTGGAAATCCACAGCACAAAGGTAGGATTTTGTTTGTTTGTTTTGATCTATTCTCAGTGTCTGGACCAATTCTTATACACTCTCAGTGAATACTTGAATTAAAATGGTTCCTGCAAAGAAAAGGAACTTGACTCAATTATCTTTTATTCAACATCTTTCCAGCTTCTACCTCATGACATCTGTATCCTGAACTATGGCCTAAGACATCTTCTTATAAACATCAAAAGCACACTAATAGGCTCAATCTTCTAATTCTATTTTGAGAAATTAAAAAAACAAAGAAATTTCTATACAATCATAGCAGAAACATTTTATTACTATCCAGATATCTGTCACTAGATATCCTTAACCAGTGCTTAATAATCATATGCTGACTATACTTTAAAACTAAATATGTCTGTAAGACAGTTAAAAATATTATTTGCCTTATAACCAACTCAACTGTGTTGAAAAATGAATTAATATATTATGTGGTAAGCAGTCTCAAAAATGACCCCCAATGATTCATGCTTCTGGATATTCATGCATTTCCTTGCATGATGTTAGTGGAATAACAACCTTCCAAAGAGTATGATATAAAAAAGTAAAGGGTTGCCACTTCAGAGATGAGGTTACAAAAGGAATGGGATTTGTGTCTTGGGCTCTATCTTTTATTCTTCTACCTAATTGCTCACTCTGAGGGAAACCACCTTGTTATGGCTAATTGTGTCACCTTGAGTAAGAAACACCCAACTAAATTGTCTCAACATACATCTGAGTGTGGAAAACCCACCCTAGGGAGGCTTGTCACCAGAATGGTATAAAGGGCGAATAAAGAAGGAAGACTTGCTTCTGTTTTTCTAGAGGAGTTCCACTCTTATCTTTGCCACATCCCACACAGCTCTCAAAGTTCTCAGGGTGAAGACAGTGAGAGGATGGAGAAAAAAAGACAAGAGTCAGAATACAGAAAAACAGGCCAGATGGAGCCCTCTCTTCTAATGGAAGAAGTAAGGAAAAAGGAGGGAGGACCCCAATGTACTGCAGCATATTACTTCACCCTCTAGAGGTTGAATGTCATGTGAAACCCTCCTCCTAATAGTTTATCCATGTGGCTTGCCTCAGGCGCCCAGTGCTCTTGAGACTAGATCAGCTTATTCATGTGACTTGCCATTCTAAAAGATATGAATACAGGTAGAAGGTAATGGGACCAAAGCAAGTCCAAAACCCAGCAGGGCAGAAGTTAAGTCCTATATTTCCATGTTCATCATCTAGTGCAATCTATGGCAAGATGTGAACTACAAAGAGCTTGAGTGACTCTGTCCCAGTGGCACTTCTGGTGTTCTTAGCTCCCACAGTTTCTCTTATGGGCTGGTTCTGTTCCCTCCTTGAACTCTTCCTGACAATCCACATTCCTGGCTTCTGCAAACTTCTGGGGTCTCTGCTACACCTTTGGTTATACATTGACAGCTTCATTGCCTTGCTCCCCAGGTCTTCTTCTGAAATTTGGGTGGAAAACTTTTTGATCCCACAACTATTCCATTCTGCATGCATCTAAAACCAGCACCACATGGATGACACCAAGGTTTGCTGTCAGAGTGGTAGCCAGCCTTCCTTCTCTCTTGGCTGTAGGGTTTGAGTGCACAGATCACTGAGCACTCTTGACTCCAATCCTGAGGAATAAATTCTCTAGGCAATAACCATTCTGGAGCACGGTGCTCGGGGCTTCTCAAAGCAAATATTGAGGCTGAAAAGACTGGAGGCCTGCTATTTCTTGTGATAGCCTCAGACCATTTTTCAATTGTCCTCTTCCTTCTCAGCAAGAAAGTTCTGTGCTCTATCTTTGCAGTCCACTGCTTTACTAGAGCTTCCTTTCTTGCCAAACTCAAAATGTTTTAAATAGACTCTTTGCTCTAGATTCACAACATAAATCTGGCTAAAAGACCACAGCAGAAGCCACCCCACCACCTCAGCATTAGACTGTTTTGAAATTTCTTCAGCAAGGTTAATTAGTTTGCTGCCCTAAATCTCAGTCTCAGAAAAAGTCTCTGGATATGAGCAAAATGCAGAAAAACTTCCTGCCAAAGCATAACACACATTGGCTGAAGTCCAAAAGTCAACACAGCCTTTCTTCCCAGCAGAAACCTCTGGAGCATGGCCTTTATTTATAGCCTTTCTATCAGCATTCTGGTCTTCTGAGCTCTGACCAGAATCTCTCATGATGTACAGCTTAAGGAATTCCAGGGCTGCATCTTCAACCAACATCTCCTTACCTTTCTAAACTCTTTCCAGAGCCATTTCCAAGGACTCAGTGAACCAAATGGTAGTCACAGCAATAACTCCGCTTGTCTGATACAAAAACTTTTATCAGTTAGTGCTTACAAGATTTAATACAAGATACACAAATATGTAAGAATTTGACAGATTGGCTCACAATGGCCTCCCCCAGTCAGACATGGAAGAATGGAAAAGGTCTGTCTGTACACTGGGGACCCAAAGGATCCCATCAAAGGCCTGGAGCTCACTGTAGTGTCCCATGCAAGTGTGTATCAGCATGCTGAAGGGTATGCAGTGGAAACCTTTCTGCACTGGAAGTTTGAAGAGTCTGTGTTAAAACCCTGGAGATGACATTCATGGTGAATGTAAAGACTGAAGACCCTCTGAAGAACCAATCATTTCTTTATTTCCTTTTTATATCATTCTGGTGACAATCTTCCCAAGGGTGGATCTGCCACACCTAGATCTATCTGAGACAATTTAGTTGGGTGTTTCTTACTCAAATTGACACATATTCCATATTGTACGGTGCCTATGGACAGGCTATATATCAAGAAAATGAGACACTTAGTTTGAGGTGGTTTTCTTTTAGATTGAGCAAGAAACTGAGGTCCTCTGTCCATCAGCCTGGGAGAAACAAAATCTTACCAATAACCATTCAAGTAAGTACAGAATTTAACTTCTATTACAGTCACTTTATAAGAGACCCTTCAGGTGAGAGCACAGAACCTCTAACCACACCTTGACTACAACTTCAAATGAGACCTCAAATGCATTTAGATTCCTCATACAGTGTTAGACAATAAATGTTTTTAAGTTGTAGTATTTGGAGGTAATTTTCCAAGTAGAGGAAAAATGAACATTTAACATACATATATAAATAAATTGTGGCCTATGTATTTTCCTTAAACAGTAAAGCATATACATTCTCTTCCTAATTTACAGAAAGTTATATTTTCATAAGTGTGGAAACCAAGAGGATTTTATATTTAATTTTCAGTCCACTAGAAACTTGCTATGAATAGAACATCCATGAGTGAGTATTTTGAACAGTGATTGTGTAATCACGAGGATTAAAAACATTAATTCCTAAAAGTTTCAAATATTCCATAGTCTCCAAAAGTTTTTAACATATTCTATCTCTCTAAATCATTTTATAACCATATATGTATGGTTATATATGGTTTTATAACCATATATATACAGAGAGAGAAAGAAAGAGAAAGAGAGAGGGAGAGAAAGTTTATTTAGAGGTGAAAACAACATTCAAAGACTGCGATCTCATGCTTATATTTCACATACCCTTTATGTTTATCTGAAGCCCATCTTTACCCACTAAATTCTTCCTTGTGCTTCCAAACATAGTTTATTGTAGCTCACTCTGAGTTCATGCCTGATTCCCACTGCTAACAACTGAATGTCTGGGTCCCCCAAACTGCAGATATTCAAATCCTACTCTAATATGATAAATGAAGAGGTCTGGGTTTTGATTAAGATGAGATCATGATGACAGAGCCCCCATAAATGAGATTAATGCCTTTATAAGAGTCTCAAGAAGCTTGCCTCTCTGCCCTTTTCCATGTGAGAGTACAGTAAGAAGCAAACTATGTACAGCCCAGAGAAAAACCCTCCCCAGACCCCAACCATTCTGATATCTTGATTTGGGACTTTCAGCCCCACCTGTGGAAAACACATTTCTGTTACTTATCAGTCACACAGTCTGTGCTATTTTTATAGCACTCTGAAATGACTAAGACCATTGTGGAGTTCATTTCTCTCCTCATTCATATGTACACATTCCTTTTAGAGCTTTCACAGTATCATAATTTCTTTTCAATCATGCAGTTCTCATCCCTGATTGTAAACTTCTCCCAGGCAAAGGCTATATAAGATTTTTTTTCATCTCAATACATTTTACAAGGTCTAATATAGAGAAAGTACTTAATAAATAATTCTTACATTATTCGGTAAGGAATTAAACTGTGTATTTTCCAGTTTTGCTACTGGTGGGGGGATTGACTCATTGGGAAAAGACTAAAAAAATTACACCTAACCTAGATAATACAATTATGGCTATATTATGGTCCAACAACTGATAAAGAGCATATTTGTGAAACTAAAATTTCAATGTGGTTGAGTTATACAAGGTTTAAAAGGGCTTCATAGAAATAGAATAATGAGAAAAGGCTGAAAATGCAGTATGAAATGAATTGCGTCAACTCACGCAGGTAAGACTTGGACATAAATTTCTAACTGAGTTCAACATTCTTTATTTTACATTACAACTTCAGAAGCTACAAAAGAGAGAAATTTCACAAACATATCTTCTCCTAAAACAAAGATGTTTTAGTAGTTATACAGTTATGAAGATATTTCTGTGTTTTGTTTGTTTTTATTTTATTTCCCTATTTGAAACATCATCAAAATTTACCAAGACTTTACACTTTAATATCCTGTTTACCTCAACCCTAATGGCATAGCTAATTCATTTTACACGAAGAACAAGACAATATGAAGTTCATCATTTTTTTTTTTATAATTGCTTACAAGTTTAAACACCATCATAAAGTCTAGGGCTTGCAAATACCTGTTTTGCTATGTAAGAAGTCAACAATGGGAATTATTTTATTTGCTCCAGCAACCTTAGCTGATGCTGAATATTTCCAGTCTGTTAGCAATCATGCACAGTTCCCAGTGAAAATGGATCTCCTGCTGTTGAATCGGATTAACAGTTTCCTTAGCCTTTTTGAATCGTTCCATGACAAAAAATCAATTGGTGGAACTGCATTACAGCTGTTTCTCATCCGTATGAATCAGCTTCATCATGACCATTTGTCAAAACTAATATCAAGTACCTTAGAAAATTTGTCAAAATAATGCTGATGGTTGTTCAGCATTCGGTGTACAGGAGGTTTGTGCAGAAGCCTCCATGATGAAACATCAACACCACTGAACATCTGCTGTGATGGGATAATGAGTGCAATGAAGGGCAGGCGATGAGGGAGGAGGAGACACTCACCCACCTTCCTTGTCAGTTACCAAGCAGTCTTCTCTATGACAAGAATTTTCATAGTTCTTTCACAATCTAACTTTTCCTTCCCAAGAGTAACAACATGAGTCAAGACTGGATTTATTCTGCTCTTTCTCAGTCCCCACTGGAAGGGGGAAGCCTTGGATCTAATCAATCCCATTCATGGCAAATGTTCTAGGATGTATTCAAATGTCATCCTGCCCTCCCTTTAAGAATTCTTCCCACATGTGGGTGCTTTAAGAATTCTTCCCACATTCCTAAAATAGTAACTCAAAAAGGAAAAAAAAAATAAGGAAAAGAAGAATTAACACTTGGCAGTACTATTGAGGCATGTTCTATATCTAAATGCTACCTCCAGATATGCTGTCTGTACACCACTTTATTATCTCTCATGGGGAATTTTACTCACAACCCATTTCTCCGCATTTGTCATGCGCCACTCCCTTGTCTCCATTTGATTCTGCCTTTGTCCCTATAGATGAGGAAAATCAAGATGGGCTGGATATCTGGAAATGGAGGTCTGTAGTGTTCATGGAAGCTGATGGTGGCCAAAACCACAAAACAAAGCCAAGAGCAGAGCCACTGTGTATGTGACTCCGGAAATGGACAGTAGATCTGGTGTCCTCTAAAGTAAGAGAATTTAAGAGTGCATCATAAAGTTGGAAAGTAGAGTCATGATCTGAGAAGTGAGACCAAATCTCACTTGGAACAAATGAGGTAGAGAGACTGGCCGATGGTGAATGACTGAGAGCAATGGTTAGGTTTTAACTTTTAAGAAAGAGCTGGCTCCTTAGAAAATGAGTTATTCCTACCTAAAAGAATGTTGTGACAAGACAGACACCTTGCACGAGCCCGGGACCGTCTACATTCACTTCACTTCTGGACCTTTGCCGCTGCTCAGAGCTCTCTGTGATCCCATTCTGTGTCAGTATCTGGCAGTCTCTGAATTGTTTATGTTCGTCTTATGACTCTTGTTCTGAGTTCATTCCTCAGACATCAAGGCAGAAAACAACTTCCTCTCCTGTAGCCTTCTTTGCAACATACCTGTCCTTACCCATTGACACTTTCATCTCTGGTCCTTTTGAATCTCTCCACTGATCCCAGTTAATCCCCTGTGAATGTTCCAGAGCAGACTGAATGAAAATGCAGCACATGATGGAAACAATGTACCAGGGCGATTTTAAACCCTTCACATTGCGCAAGAAATAGTAACGAAATAAACCCAGCACAAGCAAGCAGACTGTCAGCTTACCAGGCAAGGAAATCTGATAGATAAATAACCAGTAAGAGGATCAGAGTAAAAATTGCTGATAATAGACATTTTCTTTTTAACTGCAGAAAAGCCCTTAGAAATTAATGAGTTAGGATAATGAAATTTCTGATGACAATTTCCTGTATTCTTTATCTTTGGACCTCAAAATAACTACTTCAATAATTAGAATAAAATAAGAATGCTATAAATGATTATCTATTTTAATTATCTATAAGGCAAATTCCATAAATAGCATTAAAAATTTAACTTCTAATTTCTTATCTTGATTTACTCAAATAAACATATAGAATCACAAAATGAATCTCTCATTTTGCCTTTAATGCCAATAATCAACAATTTTAATTAGGCAATTTCTCATTATAGTTGTTCTGTTTATTTCATTAGCCCAAAATGTTTTATTTAAATGTTTCTTACTAATAAACAGTACTTTAGTAATAGTATAGTGTGCTGATCCCCATATTAACTTTAAAAATTCATCTAAAGAGAATGCTAACCTTATGTAACTATTTTTTTAAACAAGCTTCTTAAGAACTGATTCAAAAATTATAGAATTAAATTGACAAATACTTGATATTACTAGGCTTTCATAAATTTACTCTAACTTCAAAAATCATTGTTCTATTTTTCTCTTTACTGTCAAAAAATGTATTGAATATTTTACCATCAAAATTAAATACAAAAACAAAAATTACCAAGAGTTTGAAATTGTTAGCCCATGATTCTGCACTAATACATTGTGAGATCTTAAAAACTAATCTCACAAGAAACTTGGAATTGGAACTATGTATGGAAATCTTTTTTCCCAGAAATGAAAAATTGGTTCTAAAAAATGAATATAAATGCTAATTCAAATATGAAGCTTTTGCTTTTGAAAATCATATTGAATACAGAGTATTTAGGAAATATGATTTACTAGTTCTTGAATATGTGCTTGAAATAAACTAGTTTATAATATGTGTTCATTTTTTATCATATTGAAGCAAAGTAAACTTCTATCCCCTCCAAAATAATTCTTTGCTGTATTAAATCCCAGCCATATGGAGTGATTCGTATTTGGACAGCATTCATCTTCTTCTCTATGGCAACACATAGTACCCTAAAACAGAAATGCCATAATTTATCTTGGCCAACATTTAACTCTAAATTTTATGCATTTTTTAACTATCTAAATTCCCTTATAACTAATAATACCAGGTTTCACTTCATTAAATTCCAAAAATAAACCTCATTACAGTCAAGGAGGGGAATTTCCAGAATGACTTATAACCAAGAAAATATGATAAACCCAAGTGAAAAAGGTGAAAATAATTGATCTTCTGAATAGTCATGTGGTTTTGAAAGGAAAAAGGAACTGTATTCTAAGGACAAAATATACTTATATTTGCTTTGGCTTTTTTATGTCCCAATCTATATTCATTTCATTAATTTTCAAAATTTTAAAATTTAATGGCTCAAATATACCTTACATTACCTTTATTATGTGAAACTAAATGTGTCATAATAAGCTCTACACTGTCACTAAGAATTTATCTTAAAAGATGCTAAGCTGATTTGTAACAGAGTCATCTGCAAATTGTTTGCAAAAGTTTTCAACTGTAATAATCTGGTTGTAAAAATAGTTCAAAATATACTTAGGGATGTCAGTATCAAGTAGCACATGGCAAATCTTTAAAGCATAAAGGTTTTAAAATGTATTTCTATTTGACAAAGATGGTATAAAAATGAGACAAGGTAGCTCTTATGCCTGTAAAAATTATATTTTCCTGAGATTCAGAAAAAAAGATCCAGTCAAGATGTAACATCTGGAATTCACTTCAAAATAATTCAGTAGGGGTAAAAGAAGAACAGATGAAAGAAGACAGGCCATGAGTGGATTATTTCTGACCTTGAGTGTTGAATACATGAGGGAAAATGCGGTATATAATTTGTTCTACTTTTGCATGTATTTGAAATAAAAAATTTGCAAAATGGATACATATTATATGCAGTCCATGTTCTTACTTTATCTTTAAAATTTAAATTTACACCTACATATTGTGTGTTTTGAGAGCAAATTTGTCTTACAATGTAGTATGTGGTCCAAATAATATTTATACTATTATAATATTTATAGAGAAGTATTGAAGTATATCCCTATACTTCTGTACTTATAGCAGAAGAACTATCTCTTGAATAGAGTTTCCTTACTCACAAATATGCCTATTTTAGCTCTTTCCTCATAGACAACTTTTTTCTTCACAAAGGAACAAATATACCTTACATTATAAGGAATGTAAGGTATAAGGAAAATTTTTGAATTTTCCTTATGTAAGGAATATAAGGTATAAGGAAATATTTGAATACATTGTTCATTTCAAAATAAACTTTTCTGCCAGATCTAACAGATCATTCTTATTAAAGCCTGTCACCAATTATTGGTCAATATGCTCAGGGCTCACTTATTTCCCTGTATGGTTCATGAATTCATATTCAAATTATAAACAGCCAGATTACAACTGAGTTCCTGGATCTGGGGCTCCAAGTCATCTTTCTCTCATGTACACGGTCTACCTAAAAAAGATGAGAAGAGCGTGAGTTGAACTGGTCCGCGAAGTTATAGGAGTTAACATTTGTAGAAGGCTCCCTAAGACCTAGGTCCTCTTTATGACTCTGTCTCTTAATAACCTTTGCCTTGAAAGTTGTTGTGGTCACTATATTATAGACAAGGACAGGAAGCCTCAGCCGAATCACTTACCCCAGAGTCCAGAAGGAGGCAAGAAACCACAAATCTGATTCATATCTATCTCAAGCCCATAGTCTTAAAATTGTTAGACTATAAACTTCTCCTCCTTAGAAATAAGTAACATAAGGAAAGAGCATAATTTAGGATGTGTTGTAAATAACTTACAGATCCACAAGTTAAAGTTAAATTTGTGTATAAAATGTAAGTTTTTACTGAACATCACTTTTATGTAATGTTTTCTTTTGTTCATTCATTGAACAAATATTTATTTCCAGCCTTTTTACGTAAACTAGCATGCCATATTATACTTCATAAAAATATGTACATGCCACTGGTCTCCCTTCCGTTTCTTACCTGCAGCACCTCAAAATCTTAGTACTCATTTAAAAGTTTTAAAGTAAAGTCTGTTTCAGAACAAGGGTTTTATTTTTGCTAACACTGTACCACTTGAAATCATTGCTATTGTTTTTATAGTGGCAAATAATGAAAAATAAACTCAGTTTTATGACACCCATCAACTAAATTAATCACCAAAAGCTGGATGTAATTCAGTATTGAGGTAGATGTAATTAGGTCATTTTTGAAAATAGTGCTGTGTTGAAAGTCATGATTTATAATGGCTTTAAGTGCACATTTTATGTCTCCCTCTGCTCCTTTAAATTGTATTTGTCCTTACAGTATAAGCTTGGCCTATCTCAAACCTTTTCTGCTCATTTAATCTAAGTCAAAAAAATATTTTCAATTCAATTATTTCTGACCTCAAATAGCAACAAAATTCTCATCTTGATTTAGTATTTTATCTTCACAAGTGTTTTATCATCTCATCACGTTCCAGGCCTGCTTTAGGACACATCCCCTCTCCCTCTCCTCCCTCTCCCTCTCCCTCTCCTCCCTCCCTCTCTCCCTCTCCCTCCCCCCCTACATTTTTCCTATTCTCTAACTTCACGTTAAATTTGCTGGTAACTTTGTACTGCTTCATACAACTCTATGCCTTGGTATTCAAGCAAATGAATTGAGAATTTACATTCACATAAAATTTGCACACAGATTTTTACCACAGCTTTGTTCCAAGTCATCAAAACTAGAAGCAAGCCAGATGTCCTTTACTAATTGTATATGTCTTTACAATATAATTGTATTCCAAAATACTAAACAAACTAGATTCGCACACAAAAAATGGATAAATTGTAAGGTACTTTGATAACTAAAAGGATTGAGGCCCTCAACAAAGATTTTGGTATCATGTAACACTATGTGACATTTCAGAAAATGCAGAACTGCATGAAAAGATAGGTCAGTGGATACCAAGGGTTGTAGGATGTGTTAAAGGACATACAACACTTTCTTACAGTGTCAGAACAGTTCTGGATAGCTGCAGAATGGTGACTGTAAGACTGTATTCATTGAACCCAGAGAACATCTGCATATCACAAAGAGTGACTTTTACTAATTTAAATATATAAATTTTTAAAATATCAATCAACCAAGATGTCACAGAAACACAGGAAAGAATGCAGACTGACAAATGGATATAATATTAAAATGCAAGGCAACCCTTACTGAGGGTTGGTGAATTTCCTAAAATACATTGAAAAAGAGGGTTTGGGGTTGATACTGTACATCTAAATACAAAAGACTTGTACACAAACATTACATTCTTGCTAGTAAATTATTTCTCACTGCAGTATACTTTGACAGTTGTGAAACTACCTCATGTGTGTACTAGAGTTAAACAAGTAAATATATTGTCAACGAGAACTATTTTCTCCCTGTAAAAGAAAGAAGTTACAAGTAAGCAAAAGAGGAATGCTAGAATAAAACTGTGGTGTTGAGTTGAAGTTGACTGTGGTTATATGCATTGATGTTTCTTTTGATAAGTAGATCACTGTAGAAATAAATGTCTGCTATGTATGGATTAGTTAACACACACTATATTGTAGCTCTGTCTACTAAAAGACCCAGAAGCAACTGACAGTAGCACTGAGCAAAACTAACTCCCAGATATAGGTTTCTAAATACTATTCTCCATAAGACAGAAGTGCTTTTTGGATATTGCTGATTCTAGCTCTGGAGCAGAAAAAAAAAAAAGGTAAGTGCACCTGGAACATCTACGGTGATCAGAAACTGGTTCTCTCAAATGAAAAAATACAAACAGAAAATAAATATATGAAAAAATGTTTAACATTATGGTCACTCAAGATATGCAAATTAAAACAACACTGAGACTCCTCCTCACCATGGAGAGAATGGCTGTTATCAAGAAATCAACTGATAACAAATGCTAGCGGTGCTGTGAGGGAACTTTGGACTTTGGTGGGAGCATAGACTGGCGCAACCACTGTGGAAATCAGTGTGGAGATTCCTCAAAAAAGTAGAATTGGAGATCCCATCTGACCCAGTTATTCCCCTTCTGGGTATCTTTCCAAAAGAATTAAAAACATCATACCACAGCAACATATGTGCACCCATGTTTTATAGCAGCATGATTTGTAGTAGATAAATCTTGGAAACAACCCAAATGCCCATCAACTGAGGAATGGATAAAGAAGATGCGTTTTTTTATACAATGAAGTACTACTCACCTATAAAGAAGAAGACAGTGGTACTACTGATTTGTCTTACTTCATTGAAAAGAAAGGTTTGTACTAATATTGTTTGAACTGTTAAATACCTGTATCTTGTACTCTGAGTAGCTATTTCAAACTTAGGAATACACAATATATTAATCTTAGTTACTCTCCTATTACCTTGTTCTGAAATTGTGGTTTATTTTTTCTCTTTAAGATAAAATTAAAAAAAGAAACTGAGAAGTATGTAAAATATAAGATGATAAGGACATGATGATGGGTCACAGGAACCGACCTGGAAGAACTCTCATTTGCAAAGATTATAATAATATGAGACAAAGTAAATCAGCATTAGTTGCTTTTCAAAATCCACCATTAAAGTACAGCAAAGAATTACTTCAAGGAAGGTTCAGTGCTAAAAGTGGGAGAAGCTTAAAAAGAAAGATATTTGTGTAGATGCAAGTTACCTCTCCAAAGTGTTTATTAATTAGTGTGGTGACTTGATGCTGTACCCACATTCTTTAATAGTCCTTCCAGGATGTGAACTTCATTCCCCCCACCCCACAAGGGTAACTAGGTTTGGTGACTCCCTTTTAATGAACAGAGAAGGAATCACCTAGATTCACTAGAATATGTTTGTATTTTCTGCATCTACTTTCCTGCTAAATAGCAAGCAGAGTCAGAAGTTCTGACAAAGATCACATGGCCCACAAAGTATAAAATACAGTCTGCCCCCAAAGAATGTATACACACTTGAGGAAATGAAAAATGGTGTGATGTTTTTGGAACAGATTGTGTAACCCTCATCTGAGGGACCTTAGAGGATGTCATATATTGAAGAAAACCCATTACACTGCAGGCCCCTAGAGAAGAAATTGAAAATGTATGCACAGAATCTCAATGACCAAGGTTATGCAAGCAGCATTTCACCCTGCTAATAGATGTCTGGAAGCTCATGGTCACCACTTTGAGCACCTCTTGTAATTGTAGAGGTTAAGAGTAACTTGTATGAACCTATGATGACTCAATAAATTCAGTATTAAAATATTTATACAAGTTTTTCTTTTTCCTGAAACTTGTATACATTTTTTGGCAGACTCTGTATTTACTATTGGGCTTTTTAAAGAAAAGGTTTGCAGATTTCTGGATCAGGGGATGTAAAGAGGACAGGGAACCTCACAATGAAGAATTCTGAAAGACTACCTTAAGTGATCACCTGTAATAAGAGAAGGTGATACTATGGGCCCTCCTATATGATTAAAAGGAAAAGTACACATAAATCATTTTGTTATCATCCTGAAAACTACATCACTACTAGACTTAAAAGTGTCAAAATCATGCAAAACAACAGAATACAAAGAAATTATCCCAGGTTAAGCTCGAAGAAAATTTGGTGCTGGAAAGCAAGTAGAGAACTACAATAGATTCTGGAACAGAATGGGAAAACTTAACTTTGAATAAAGTCCTGTGAATTTGCTTTCTTTTCTTTACTTTTTTTATTTTAAAGAGAGAAAAACAAGAAAAACAATGGTACATGGCCGGGGATATAGCTCAGCGGCACAAGCGCTTGCCTGGCAAGTGCAAGGTCCTGAGTTCGATTACCGGTACCAAAAAAAAAAAAAAGAAAGAAAAAGAAAAAACAATGGTACACAATTTCAAAACAAGACAGTAGGAGATTAACAATGGTTAATATATTGTATATTGTTATCTTCAAAGTAATTGTTAAGATCACAAGACATAGGTATGCAAAACTGATTAAACAGTGTAACCACAATCCATTCTTTTCAATTAACTAATAGAAATTAGTAGTATAATTATCTTAGCTAACGTGTGTATATATGTATCTTTTTTTTCTTTTCCCTTCCTTTTTTTCCCTTTCCCCATGCCAGCTGTTCTTTCCGTTTGAGCAGTTTCTTTCCCTTTTACAATGTTTATTGTAAATTTTGTATTTTGTGTACTTTTTCATAGATAAATAGATCAACCAGAGACCATACTTATAAGTGAAATAAACCAGACTTGCACACATAAACATCATATTTTCTCCAACTGAAAGAGTCCCATGAATATTGTACCTTTATTTCTCAGTTTTCATATTATATATGATACTGACATCATGGGAAGACAACTAATGAGTATTTAAATGGTATTTAGAAGCTCTATGGTATCTTTGAATCACTTCTATGAGCCTAAAATTATTTTAAAGTAGAACTGTAAAAAGTAAAATATAGTCTTTCTACACTGTCAGAGCATTTCTAAGGAATAAACATTTAAAATTAGTTAAGGACTTAGCAAGAGGCCATCTGGGTACTTCTGGAAGATAATGATATTTTGGGACAGAGAGAACACCCTTTTTTTCTGTGGAAGTACCACATGGGAAGCCTAATAATATTCAGGTGCAGATGTCCAACTTGTGGCTATACAAGGAAATAGATTTTTTTGAAAAGTCAGAAGATCAAATCTGATTATTTGAATCAAGTGCACTCTCCCCCAGATCTTCAAGTTTACAAGCCAAAGAATTCATTTTTAATACTTAAGAGGAAAATCACAAGGCATCTTGAGCTCTATTTTTAGCATCTTATCACAATGACAAGCTTTTCAAAACTTCTTCCTCCATTTGCTAATTGGCTGTCATCACTAAGCTGTAATAAAAACTTAAAATGTAAAAAATAGTTATTTGAGAACTCAGATGAAAAAACATAGTAATCCTTATGACTATTTCCATTGATGAAACTACAGTTCAATGTCAGAATGAAAGATGAAAGAAAAAATTCACTTGTAAGAACAAAGGTGTGGGTAATACTCTGTGTACATCTAGCATTCTGATTTTTGGGAAGACTCTTAAATCCTCTGTTTTTCTGTTGTTCTTTGAAAATTGATATAGTAAACCTCTCAAGGATTATATGAAAATGTAATAATAGATGCAAAAGCACTGGGGAAGTGTTGAAATACTGTGTTAGTATAAGAACATGGTGTTATCAGCAACCAGAAATGTGATCTATTCATGTGTAATTATTTAATTTTAACATAATTTTTACAGTAAAACACACATTACAATTAATCCTCCTCAAAATACTCCCCTTCACATAAAACACTTATCCAAAAACACCTATCTCCCAAAACTTTTTTTATTGGTACATTTTAGGTATACATAATGACCATATTCATCACAGGGAATTTGTACCTGTACATGATACATCTTCTAGTTTTTTTTACAATTCCCCTACCCTTCCTTAAACCCCTCTTACCCTCTTCATTTACAAAAGGTTTGTTTTCATTTTTCCTTTCTACTCTTTTTTTCTTATCCCTTCCTTTCTCATCCCTCCTTGTTCCCCATCTCATTTGAATATTTTCTTCCCATTTACCAATATCTATTATATTTTTTGTTCCTTATGTGCACTTTCAGTTTTTCATACCATGTAATATTTGAGCATGTGTTTCAATTTTATTTCACCTAGGAGTATGGTCTCAAGGTGCATCCATGTATCTTGAAATGTCCCAAACTTATCCTTCTTTCTGGCAGAGTACTGCTCCATTGTATGAAAGATCACATCTTCTTTGCCCATTCATCAGTTTATGGGCATTTAGGCTGTTTCCAAGATTTAGCTATTACAAACTGTGCCATTATAAACATGGTATGCATATATCGCTAAAGTATGATGCTTTTAATTCTTTTGGGAAGATACCAAGGAGGGGAATAGATGCACTGAATGGAATCTCTACTCCTGGTTTTTGAGAAATCCCCACAATGAGTTCCACAGTGGTGTACCAGTCTACACTCCCACCGACAATGGAGAAGGCTTCCTTTTTCCCCACACCCCAACTAGCATTTGTTATTCATGGTTTTCTTGATAATAGCCATTCTTTGTAGAGTGAGATGAAATCTCAGTGTTGTTTTAATTTGCATCTCTGGTATGACTAATGATGTTGAACAGTTTTTCATGTATTTATTTGCCATTTTTACTTCCTCATATGAGAGGCATCTATTCATTTCAGATGCCCATTTTTGGATTGAGTCTTTAAATTTGGGGTTTGATTGTTTTGAATTCTTTATATATTCTAGATAATAGTCCTTTGTCTAAGGAACAGCTGGCAAATATTTTTCCCACATTATTGATTGTCTCTTCACTCTGTTAGTGGTTTGTATCGTATCATTCTCATCACTTTCTGGAACAGTTCTAGAAGTCCTGTTTCATGAATATCTTTACTTACACTGTCACAGCTGCCTTTATAACCTGCATCAATTAAAATGTTTGCCTTTCAGGGTCATTTTGACTTTGGGGAAGAGTTCGACTCACATAGTACAAGATTTGATGAATAAGATGTTTGAGGATATACTGTAATAGTGTCACAAACCCGCCTCTCTATTGAATGACCCAAGGCAGCAGAATTCACTGAACTTTGATGATAACTCATAAAGACATGAAAGAACATTTCCAGAACTGCTTCAGAACATAGGAAAAATGGTGAGATAAATGTGTTTGAAGTGAAGAGGAGCATGTTGAGGGACAGTATTGTCAATGCATCTCTACTATAATACTTTTTAACATAAACACTAACCATATATTTAGATCACATTTCATAAAACAGTATTCTTGATAGTATTTTAACACTTCATAATTCCCTTTCTAGGGAGAAAAAATGCATATGAAGAAAAAATAATATCACTGGGGACCTCATCCCAGTTGTTCTTTCCTTTTGAGCATTTTCTTTCCTTTTCACAATATCTATTTTACTTTTTGATTTTATTTACTCTTCCAGGCTTTTACACTAGGGAAACAATACAATGTCTACACATGCAAGTCTGATTTATTTCACTTAAAATATGGTCTCTAGTTGCATCCATTGTACCTATAAAAGCCTCAAGTTCATCTTTCTTATAGCTGAGTAATACTCCATTGCATAAAAATAGCACATCTTTGTCTCCCTAGTATAAAAACCTGAAAGAGTAAAAAAAATCCAAAGGTATTATAGGTATTGTGAAAGGGAAATAAACTGCTTAAAATGAAAGAACAACTGCTCCTTTGTTTTGACATTTTCTATTTAATTTTTTTTTTATTTTGCTTTCTCTGGTGATCTTGTGACTTTGGTAGTAGCTAGCTATATCACTAATATCAAGGCCTCTCCAGGAATAGTCTATACTTCAGGGATATCTTCTGGGTGTAAGAGATTCTTGGTTTGTGTCTGTCCCAAGATCCTCCCTTTCCAGCCAGTTGAGAGTGAGAGGTTGGTTTCTGTTTTGCTCTGTCCCCAGTCTTTTGGTGCAGGGCTGTGGTGATTTTATAACCCCAGAGCTTCCCAATATCGCTATACAAGGGAGAACAACTGATGATTACAACAGATATGACATCCTAGCTACAGTAGTACAAATAGTAATAAGCACAATTTAGAAAATGACCAACTGTGGTAACTATTGATTTTGTACTTTAGAGTATACAAGCGAAGTCTGTAGTTATATAACAGAACCAATTGTAAATTAGGAGTTTGTATACAAAGTGTTTCCCTTTGTTAAAGTGGATTTACCCTGGGTTCCTCCAGACAAGACGGTTGCCGTGTTTTGAGTGCTTCCCACGTGGCTGCCCCACCCACGGTGCAGGAGCGTGGTCCAGGCACCAGGGCTCCTCCAGACTGAGGCACTCTGGATGGCAGAGAGGCAGTAAATGGGGTTTCTTCCCTCCCATGTGACTCACCAAGGTTCCCGAGGTTCATTGTCACTATTGTGATGGTACAGAGTAGGGAGTGGAATTTCTCCCCTCGCGAGCCGGTCACTGGAGCTCCCGAGGCTCACCATGGCTCAGGATTGCTCTGGCCCTAACATCCTTTTAAAACCACTTGTTCTTCCCATTTCCTGTTGTCTGTGTTCATCCCCAGCAAGCACTGATCCTAAAAGGAAGTAAATTTAACCTAAAACATGCACGTAAGAAGGAAATATGATATTAAGCAAAATTTAGAATTCTTTCATTGAATTAGGCTCCCACCTATGATTTTTTTAACTTAAAGGCCTTAATCTACAGAACAGTGGTGTGTGTGTGTGCGTGTGTGTGTGTGTGTGTAAGCATGTACACTGGATTTTTCACATTACAACAGATTGTGCAGCTTCCCTGTTCTAATACCTAATGGAGTTCAGAACTCCTGTATGGACTCCAGGGCTTGAGCAATATGAGTGCATCCTAGGTAGCAATTCAGTTTGTTAGCCTGGCAACTTGAGATAACTGCACATGCTGGCAGAACCCTGGTTGTCTCTCAGCTTGTAATTACACTAAGATTGTCAGTACCACGACATCGTGACATTTCTTCTCCCCATCTGTGCTTCTTTCCACCTTTTCTTATTTCTGACAAGAAACTGCAATAACATTTCTGCTCATGAAAAATATCTTTAATTTTCGATGGGGCAATGATAAAAGAAAATATGATGCCTACTCTTCAAGTTGGAATTACCTCTATATTCTTACAGAAAGATAAAATAAGCCAGTAATGATTTTGAAAACAATAATTACTTACAAAACACAAGACATTTATAGTTTTCAACTTCTTTTGGAATCTCTGACCATAGCTAATGTAATTTTATATTCTCATAACACTTTAAATTGTATGTTTTTGCTTCTGTATTTTTAAACAAAATATTCTTTAGCCTTTAAAAAGAATAAAATCTTGCCTTTTACAACATTTTAGATGAAATTTGAACATATTATGCTAAATGAAATAAGCCAGGCCCAGAAAAAATCAATATGTCCTGACCCTCTATATGTGCACTGTAAGGCAAAGGTCAAACTCATAGTAACAGAAAGGAGACATGGGTCTAGTTTCAGTCTTCAGCATGTGGTGAGCCAGTTTTTCCAGCACCATTTATTGAAAAGGGTATCTTTCTTCAAGTGAACTTATTGGGCCCCTTTGTCAAAGATAAGGTGGCTGTGTGTTTTTGTGGTTGTGGCTGCATCTTCCCATCTGTTCCTTTGATCCTCAGGTCTGTTTTTTTTGCCAGTACCATGTTGATTTTATCACAGTAGCTTTGTAATATAATTTCAAGTCAGGAATTGTGATACCGCCTGTATTGTCTTTGCTGCCCAGGATTGCTTTTGTTATTCTGGGTCTCTTCCAGTTCCAGATGAATTTAAGGCATGTTTTCTCGAGATCTGTGAGGTATGCTAATGGTAGTTGAATGGGAATTGCATTGAATCTGTACAACAATTTAGGAAGTATGGCCATTTTCACAATGTTGGTTCTTCCTATCCATGAGCAAGGAAGAGCTTTGCGTTTCCTGAAATCCTCTTCAAACTCTTTTTTTCAGAGTACTGTGGTTTTCACTGTATAGATCTTTTACTTTTGTTAGATTGATTCCTAAATATTTTAAGTTTTTGGATACTATTGTAAAAGGTATGGTTTCCTTAGTTTCTGTCTCAGTATGTTTATTCTTTGTGTATAGGAATGCTATTGACTTTATATCCAGCTACGCTACTGAATGTGTTGATTAATTAACTGCTCAAAAGGAAAGAAAAACTGGGATGCGGGAAAAATAAAAGAAAGAAGAGGGAAAATATATATATATATATATATTGAAATGAACAGTTAATGTTTAAGGGTATGGTCAATCTTACATGTCTATATTTGTTTATCTGACTATCCAAATTGAGGCTATCAATATGTAATATAACAACCATTGTTAATTTCCTATCACCTTGTCTGAGATTCTGTATTGCTTGTAGTTTTTGTGTTATCTTCTAAGTGTATATGTGTTTGTTAAGATGTTTTCATTCTTTTATTTATTTATTTATTTATTTTGGTTTTTCTCCGGTACCGGGAACCGAACTCACGACCTTGCGCTTGCCAGGCAGGCACTTTGCCGCTGAGCTAAATCCCCAGCCCCTCATTCTCTTATCTTTAAAAGAAAAAAAACTCATAGTAATAGAAAGTAGAACGCTAGGTATGGGCAAAGGGGAAAAAGAAGATATTTTGGTCAAATTACAAACAACCACTTATAAGAAGAATAAATCCTAGAGACCTAATGTACAAAATAGTGACCATAGCTATTAATAATTACTGTGTACTTGCAATTTGTTGAGAGTACATCTCAAATGTTCACATCCCCAGACATAGCAACTGTGAGGTGATTGATATATTAATTAATTTGATTTTTTTTCAATTCATAATGTAAACATACACTAAAACATGCCATGCACTCTAATAAATATATACAATTTTTATTAGTCAATCATATTTCAATATAGCTGGGGAAAATTGGATTAAAAATGGATTCACCTACACTCATTAGTTTTCAAACATTGGCAAACTGGTTAGTGTTCCTGAGCCTCAGTTTTCTCTTCTGTAAAATGTAGAACCATAGACACAAAGGAACTATGAAGTTGAAGTGAGATAATGTATATGAAGTTGAAACCAGAGACTGCCACATAAGAAATGCTGAATAAATGTTAACTATATTGTGGCTGCAATTACAATTACTGGATATGGGTTAGCTGAAACAAAGAGTAAGATTTAAATTTAGATGTGATAATATACTCTTATACAAAACAGAGACAAAAATATAGCCAATATAATATTGTATATTTTTCCCAAATATAGGAAAGTGTTTTAAATATTGTATCAGGAAAACTAGAAAATAGAGAACTCAACATGATATGTGGGAATCGTTTATTTCAAAGCAGGTCACCAAGTAATTATCTCAATGAACTAATATAAGAGATCACATGAATAAGTTTCTGAATTATGCGTCACTTTTACACATGAAGCTGAAGGAAAAACAGGTGCAATACAGACTACTGTGCTGTCTCTCACCTGCTGTGATAGACCATAATAAGTGGGCACGAGAAAGTACCAAGTAATTATAAGTCTTCAGGAGCTACCTTCTTACTCATCTCCCACAGATGGGTTACCTGAAACTATAATTTTTATGCCACCTACAGTGCAGCAGAGGTGTATTCTGGCTTTGTAAGTAGGGAGCACACAACTCACACCACACTAAGCCTGCCCCCTGGAGTTGTAGAGAATTGAACTATAATACTCCCATGTCAAGATTAAAATGCTATGCAGTGAATTCTATACTTTTCCACTTTATAAAGTAGGTAGTTACACTAACTTTTAAATGCCTGCATCATATTTGAAGGAGGAGATTTTATGGACCAAAGGGAAGACTTTGGTTCATATTGACTAAAATGGTAAATATTATGAAAATATAAGCACTGAAGTTGCGTTTCAACATTTGTTTAAAAAATGATTTGAATTCTAGTTCTTAAAAGGCTTTTAAATTATTATCTAAGACTGGGAATCAAAACTTGCTGTTTAAAATAGTAAAATTAATAAGCTAAGACATATCATAAATAATCATAAATCTGAGCTTACAGAAAATCTTATTCAAAATTACAAAAAAAAGAACTTTAAATGTTTTCCTTAAAAGAATTTTTAGCTGGGCGTGGTGGCTCACACCTGTAATACTAGCACTTGGGAGGCTGAGGTAGGATGATCATTGCGAGTTCGAGACCAGCCTGGGCTACAAAGTGAACTCAAGGCCAACCTGAACTGCACAGCGAGACCCTGTGGCAAAAAGACATTAAAAAAAAAAAGAATTTTTAAAGGAATTCCTTACAGAATGGTGTGTTTACATCTAACATCTGACATATAGGAATGTCTCTTACTTTATAAAACTAGCATAGAAAATGATATTTTAATTAATTAATTATTATGTAAAATTGCTTATTTGTGCCCTCAAATTACTCCATTTTATTAGCAAAATTTTGTTTCATGATTACGAAAATTTAAAATCACCTTACATTCATTGTTAGGATTTCCATGCAAGAATGCAATCAACTGTCTACATCCATGGGTGTTATATCTGTGATTTCAATAAATTGCAGATTGAAAATGTTTTTTACAATATCGCATCTCTACTGAAAATGCACTTTCTTGTTCTCCTTCCTCAAAGAGTACAATATACACAAATACTGTATTATTTAATGTAAGAGACTTATCCATGAAAGATTTCTGTATCCTCAGAAAATCCTGGGGCCAATCTATTATGAATACTGAGGGACAATAGTATGAGCTTCTACCAGTCAGGAACACTTTTTTTTCTTAGTTTCTCCTTCTCCATGTCCTAGAAAAGTATCTAGCTGTATTAACTACCCACTAAGTATTTATGAATAAATAAATGAATAACTTGTTTGGGAATCACCTAAGTACTGTTGGGAGACAACTCTCTCTAGATGTCACCTGTTTCTAGGCACCTTGTAAGAAGCAATGACTCTGTTTGTGCAGGACATTTGTATAAGAACTACTTTGTCAAGATAAAGAGAATGTCTTCCTCTGGAACAAAGCCTAAGTTTGCTGACAGGCATGGAAGGGGGAAATAGTGATAGACTATATTTCAAATAATTTGTAGTAAAGATAAAACACAATTAACATCTAGTAAAATATCTCCCTGGAAGGCAAACCTCACACAGACATTTTAAAAGAATCCAACTCTATAACCTTAGGCTTCCTCTCCCATACACATCCTAGCAGGTATCATCTGCTCCTCGCTCTGCTGCCCTGTGGGAACCAAGGATCAAGGAAGTGAGGCAAATGCTAGTAACCTGCCTACTGCCATTGATCTGAGCAAGGAGTCTTCGGTCTCTGTCCCAGGAGTCTGATATATTCTCTCAACATCCATTTTTCTATAGCTGGCTAAACTGCAACTTGAATGTAAGGTAAAATCTCAGACCCTTTAGCATTCTTGGCAGGTACTACCTAGACATTTCGAATGTTTTATTATTATATTAGCACAGGCTAAGTTATTCTGCAGCAATAAACTACACTGTAATGCAATGTCTTATTCAGGCAAACTCTGCAGTGGTTCCAGTAATCTCTGGCTGAACTGTTCACCACTTATGCACTGTACATTCTGGCTGGTTAGGTCTTATATTTTCTACTCCATATAAACTGCTGCTACCACCATTACTGGCTAGGGAATTGAGCATCTGAACTCAAGTGCACTCCCCCATGGGTGTGACACACCACTTCCTCCCATTTTCTTTGGTCAAAGGAAATTGCTCAGTCACAGCTAACATTATGTAGTACAGAAGTGCAATACTCCCATGTAGCTGGAAGTAGAGAAAAGGAAATCTGTGAATTTTAGTAAAAGAGGCTACCACAACTTATATGTTCTAAATGTTATTTATATTTCTTAACAGTTTTAGGCTTTTTAAATTTTTGCTTCATCTTTTTATTCATTTATTGATTTTAGTTTTAGGATTTTCTTTCCAGCTTTACAGAGGTATGAATTATAACTAGAAATTATATGGAGGTAAAGTACACAACATGATGCTTTGAAGTATGAGACAAGAGATATTCCTCAAGGCCAAACCTCCCCATCCATTTTTGTCCAGTCTCCACCTCCTGACAGACCCTCCACTATAAATTTAATGGGCTAGCCCTTTCAGGAGGTTTGTGTCCTCACAATCCGATCACTTCTCCAAAAACCTCTTACTCCACTCAAGCTGACAGTCAAGAGTAATTGGCACATGCTGGATCTGAAATTTTGTACCCTTTGACCAACATGCCATTACCTTTCCCCACTATTACCCCCAAATAAGTCACCAAAGGGCAATCATCATTCAGTGCTCTGCTTCTATAAATTCAAACTTCTTAGATTCTACTTATGAGACGATCATGCAATTTTGTCTCTTATGCCTGACTTATGTTGGCTAACATGATTACGTGATATACTCTGGTTCACCTATGTTGTTCTTGAATGGTGATATATATATGAAAGAGGGAGAAAGAGAGAGAGAAACAGTTAATCTGGGGCAAGAGCTAGCTTCCCTCCACATTTTCTTTATCCATCCATCCCTGGAGACTTAGGCTCTTTCCACCTGTTGGGAACTGTGACTAGTGCTACAGTGAACATAGAAGCACAGTATGTCTTCAAGATACTGATTGCAAAAAGCTAAAAGTACTACTACCATGTAATCTTGCATTCCCGCTACTAAATACACATTCAAAGGAAATCTTTTAAATTCCTAAAAACAAAAACTTATTTTACTTTTCTTAAAAATTGCTCCACATTGCCTTGAATAGCATAATCACTGATACACTGAGTATTCCTTTCACTATATTCTTTGTATTAATTAATTTTTACTTATTTAAAATATTATAATCTTTTATGAGTTATAAGAGATAGGCAGTAGTAGCTGAAATCAGAATCATCAACCCTTTAAATAGCACCCTTAAGAATGTTAATGTAGGTTAGTCAGGAAGATTCTTTCTTCAGAGCAAGTAAAAAAGACCACGGTCCTATTGACTGTGAGTGGTTGATAATAAGCTGAAATGTGAGCTCAGCTCTATGCTTTTAGTAAATAATTCCATTACTCATTTTTAGATTAATAATTCTCAGAGTGAACTAACGTTCCTGGATTCTGGAATTCACAAACTAAGCTGGTTTGTTCATTACAAAGATTCTCAGAGCTCCTAGTGTTAAAAATATACATTTTGAAAATTAATGGAGGATGATATGTAATGGCATGTTCAGTACATCTTGCGTCCTTCTCCAAAGCAGAGCTAAATATTTGGAAAAAAATCTCAAGAAGCAAGTATGAAGAATCAGAAGAATAGAAAATAAAAGAGGAGAGCAAAAAAGGAGCTAAACTTTTGTTTAATTAAATGTCATAACTTTATCACTGGGCTAGGCAACTAGTGTTAGTTTCTCTGGAATCTTCTGAGGTGACCTGTGAAATGAGTCTTGAACTGTACACTTAGGGATGCAAAGGACAAGCGCGGATCAGTTCACTGCAGGCTCCACTGACTTAGGGTAATCTCCCTGGTATTCAATCCCTCAGGGATCCAGTATTTCCATGTGTGAAGACAGGCTGCATTCTCACAGAAAGTCCACTCTGCAGTATCAGAAGAGCCAAAGGGAACACAGAGATGGGTACGGCCTGGTTACCCTGCTCTTAGCCTTTCAGAGCTCAGGTCTGGCACCAAGACAGCTTCCCACCAAAGGGGTGGGAAGTCGTAGGGATTTGCAGTGCTGCATGGACATTTCTAATAAAATGCTGGGCCTCTCTTTTAGAGATCATCCTATGGAACTACTTTCAAAAAAATCTAATCTATGTTCCATGTCTAATAAACAATAGCTAGCTATCATCTAAATTACAGATGTAATAAAATATACAACTAATGATTTCAAATGTAAAAGGATCCTTTTTTAAAATTTGGTTAAGCAGGGAGATCTCATACCAAGTGTTTGTATGCACCAGAGAAGGAAGAGGAGAGAAAATATTGAGAGTGGCTATTGCTTTGACTGTGGATCTCATACTTTCACATTCATCTAAATGTACATATTAAATGTGTGCAATTCTTTATTCTTTAAATTTATGTTATTAGTATATGTTCATTATATGTAATGAATACCCTCATGATTTATTAGTAAGAAGTATTATGAATAAAAACAATGTAGCCAATACTCCCATTTTTTTGATTTCTAATTTTTTCCAAATCACCCATAGTATGATCTAAGTCACAAACAGCTCTCATTCTGAGGCAAAAGAGATGTGAGTCAGTAATGATGAATCTTTCTGAGTTTGAAAGGAAATAAAATTGCCAACAAATGTCTAATTCAAATTCTGACAACGTGGCTGTAGTAAAACCACTATAGTTAGCATAAAATGCCTGATAATCTCCTTGTTGATAGAAATAATAACTCATATATATATATACAAAGCTTTATATCCTTACTTCATAGCTTTTTAATTGTAAATGCATTCAAAGAATTGAACAAGATTATTATTATTTTCTAAGTGTAACATCTGTACCTCAATTAAAAGCAAGCCTCCGGAAGCACCGTTCAATAGTATAAACGTTCTCGAGCTCTGTACACAATGGTAAACATCTATTAGGTAATCAGCACATCAGAGAGGTGCTTCAAGGGGAAAAAAGGAAACCACAATCAAGAAAAGCAATTTAAAATTAAGAGGGAATGATAAGCTAGAAAATTGACTTCTAACCCTCTAAGGGAGACAATGCTTTTTGGCTTGTTTTTTTTTTGTGCATACATTTGAAATCTTTATCATTGACTTTTCCTACACCTTTGAGTTTTTTAAAAAAAATATTTCTTTAATTGTTAGAATTAATTTCCCCAAGGTATTACATTGACATACGGTTTTTCAAAATGAGCTTTGTGAATGGTTCAGCTTACAAATGATGGAAACTAGAACAAAACCAATATTCATTAAATGACCTTGGAAAGTTTTACTTAAGAGCTCATTTTCCTTACCTACAAGAGGACAGCAAGACTCCTTGCTAGTCAGAGGGCTACGGAACTGCCAGGTGAAGGGTGCTATGTGAAAACAATGCACAGATATTGTGAAAAGTGCAGGTCAGATGCTTTCTTCAAAGGAGTAACAGAGTTGTTTCCCTGTTTTGTTGTTTTTCTTTAGTCATAAGTTTGAATTGAGAATTTTTCTTCTTTTTCTATCCTAATATCAAGTGTATTTCTTTCTGCCCATTTGATTTTCATTATCTGAACCCATTGCACATATATTAACAGACTCTTACTAATGATAACAAATATACAGCTGAAAATTTAAGTTTCACAACCATATTAAACTACATTTTTCAAAAGGCTTATTCTCACACAACAAACTACATTAATATTGCTACCATAGTCAACAAATACCATTGTTAAAGAATCTTTGCCCCAGAGAAAATGAGCCAACAGAAATTGATTTTATTCTTGTGCTATTTCTAATACCAGGAAAGATAACATGGGCTATTTCCTGACATTCTAATATTTGGTTCTGCAAAAATCAACAGTGAGAAAGTTTTTAAGAAGTTGGGTAAGAAGGTTTTAGGCTACCTCTGTTTGCCAATTTTTTTTACCCAAAGGCAAAGTCAACATTTCCTGTTTCATGAAAGGAGTAATTTTACAACTTAGAGCAAAGTACTTAACTGATGTCAGGCTCCTATGCTCTCACAAAAGCTAGGTAGGGGTACTATCTTCTTTGGTGCTTGCCTTTCAAAGGAGTGGCCCCCAAAATTTGAAGACACCCATAAGCTATAACACCTACAAAAAGCTTTTTAACATATTATATCTTAAAATATCAGAGGAAAAATCTACAGTTACAAATTTTCTAAAAGAAACACTCATAAGAAGATAAGTCAGAGAACTAGAGAAAGAAAGAAACCTGTGCGAAGTGTATTCAAGCTAGGAGAGAAGAAAGTTAAAGTTGCCTTGGTCTCTATCAATGCACAAAATTTTAAAGATGGTTTATGCACTGTCCTCCGAGACTGGGGTTTAGAAGCTCTCAAAATACACAGCCAATGTTTCCATGCCAAACAAAGCCAGCACGGAGGACTAATTCTGGGACTGGAACATAAATCGAACCGAATAAGAACAAAAGATTTAAAAGGCAAAATACAGATGAAGTTGAAAAAAAGATGACTCACAAATTCTGATGAAATACAATGCCTATTTTATGAAGATTTTACACAAACATTCAGAAAGAGCTGTAGTACAGTGAAGTTAGTAAAGCTGTGCTCAACATACTCCTAAAAGTTTGAAATTCATTTCATATAAAAATGAGCAATAACCTGAGTAACCAATTTGAAGATACCAATATGTAACACAACAACCACTGTTAATTTCCTATCACCTTGTCTGAAGTTTGATATTGTTCGTGTTGTTTTTGTGTTGTTTTATATATGTATGTGTGTTTGTTGCTATGTTTTTGTTCTTTTATCTTTAAAATAAAAAATGAGCGATAAGAAAGAAGATAAAATCTCAAATTAAATTATTGTAAGAAAATAGAGACAATATCTGTGCATAAAATGAAAGCCCTCTGGAAACTAAAGCCCACAAAAAGATAAAAATGAACAGATATTTTTCAATGAGTCAAATGACAATAGGGATAGTAAGAAATGATATAAGATATGTTGAAATACAATGATAGAAAGACTGAAGTGAAGCAATAATATTGTGAGTAGAATTAGAAATAAATGAAACATACTTCCAAACCAAAAACAATATAAAACTACAGAAATGTAAGGTAAAATAAATGCAATAAATACTTTTTAAATAAAAATTAAATGAAGGAAATAATTAAAAATTAAAATAAATGAAGAAAGCAACAAAAGACTTTGATGTAAAGAGACAAATAAAAGTGAGTGAAACAAAAAATACCAAAATGTATAATAGAAATTTCCAAAGGGGAAAAATAAGCAAGCAAAACTTTTAAAAGAAAAATAATAAAATATAAATAATAAATGAACTAAAATATCCATAAGTAAAAAAGTTATCTTATAAATTAAGGGACAGGTAAGAGCTCATTAAAAGGTTTATATTTAAAAACTCAAAATGCAGGGCTGGGGATTTAGCTCAGCGGCAAAAGCACCTGCCTGGCAAGCGCAAGGTCGTGAGTTCGGTTCCCGGTACCGGAGAAAAACCAAAAAAAAAAAAAAAAAACTCAAAATGCTTAGAAACAGAGACCCAGAAACAATTAGTATGCTGGGTAGTGGTATTAAAATACTATATACAGGTAAGGTAGCAGGACTTCTCCAAGTAAAGAACGATCCCAAGACTACAAAAGATAAACCTGAAACACCTTGTCTTTCTAGATCCCAGAGAACCAGGTGCCTGTAAATACTACAGAGCTGTGAAGAAAATACAAGAACCAACTTGCAGAGTTTATACTGGATAAAGATGGGAAATCTTGTTCATCAATAAACATTATGCCTTCCATGAATTCAAATGCACCAAATGTGTTTAGAAACTCATTTGTAGAAAATGCTATCAAATATTTTGAGAATTATAAAGAGACAGGGCCTGGCAGTTATTTTACCCTTCTTACTGTAGCTATACAACTTTGGTCAACCACATAAATATTTTCATTGCAAATGATTTCCAACTAATAAACCAAAAAGAAATTATCTTCTAGCCTTGGAGGTTTAATGGGATTAATCATTGAGTATTAATACCACAAAAAGACAATAAATCACTAAATTTTTCCTGATGAAAGAAAACGCTGTGAATTATGAGGCAGATTTCTCAAACAGCTGATTTGGAACCTCTCTGAAATTCTAGGTCAACCTGTCAATAACTAGGAAAGTCAGAGGACAGAGGTGTATATAAAATTACAATAAGGAGACATGAGGATGTGTACTATCTGAGGGAGAATCATTTTTCAAATGTTTAAATATATATAAAAACATAAAAATAAATTATAGTGGCATTCATATGGAAAAAATATAATAACAATTATCAAAGAAGCTCAGACAGTGGTCATTTCGGGTGGTGGTGGGTGTGTTGGTGTTCATATATGAGAAGATTGGGGATCTTTAATCCTTGACTTGGATCATGGTTACAAGAGTATATCTCTTATAATTCATTAAGCTGAACAGTTTTGTATTGCATTATAAAGTTTTTAATATCAGAGCACTCAGATGATTTTTTAAATCTCAAGAAAAAGATTAGAAACTGATCATACAGTGTTAAACAGGTTCTTTATGCTAATTGATCTCAGGATCCTTAAAGTGCTTGTGCATATTGAGAATCATTAGGACAGTGATTTTTCTTGCAACATTTAACAACCTAATTTGGCAAAAGGCAGCTTTTTTTCTCCAAACACCTTCAGACAGTTATCAAGGCACTAAACTTCCCTGAAGCACAGCTCAGAAAATGTTCTTCTATTTAATATAACAATACAGAAAACTGCTGCCCTAGGTCCTTTAAATACACACACACACACACACACACACACACACACACACACACACTCCATACTATTGACTGAAAATAAAATTTCAGGGACTGGTATTCTGGCAATACTCATTTCCTTCTGGGATTTTAAAATGTAATAATTCTTTTTGATAATAATGAATTTATGACTTAAAAGAATGTAAAAATTAAGGTCAACAAAATTGAAATCATGCACTTACATAGCTTTATTACATACTTTTGTTAGCTATTAAAATCTTGCTTAATTTATTCTACTTATTACTATTAATAATGTCTTCTCAAGATTTAACATCACACAAGATAAAGTTGACAACCTTTAGAAGCAACTTGCAAAGAGGTAGGAATTCAAGCTTAATTTCCTATATGCAACCCAAATGCCCTAGCCATGTGCTGGGTATTTCATCCAGTGCTTATACAAAATAAGATAATCCCAGTGTACTTCAAGAATGTTATACTCTATAGTATGGAGAAAACAAATTGAATAGAAACACTAAGGACAGATAATCCCAGAATATGCTAAGAACATTAACGCCATGAGGTGAGGAGTAAATGAAAATGCATAGAGGCCCTGAGTTCTAAATAATGTTCCCTGTAGGGGACAGGATACCAACAGTAAGGACAGAAATTCAAGATGGCCACCTTTCAACTGAATGTACCACTTCTGTTCCAGTCTTGTTCAAAAGACAAAGGTAAAAAAGCTTTAAGGATTGTCACACTAAAAAACAAAAACAAGAATTTTCATACTAAGGTTTTTTCCATAAGGTCAAAGTGTTGCAAAAACAACTTTTATATCAGAGTTAAGAATTTAGTAGAAATAAATTCAGGTCAAAGGAACTCCTCTAAATACAAAATTATTTTGTGGGTACTAAAACGCTCTTTAACACCTTTTACTAGTGTGCCACAGAATGGTAGGTGGCCTCCCAGGCCCCGCTTTGAAACACACACCTAAAACTGTCTGTTCTTTTTAGTATAAGTTTAGGCAATGAAAGTCGTAATGAAGTCCTGTAAATGTGACTAATTTTCTCTATTGTAAGTTCCACAGTTCAGTACAGTAAAGCCTTGCCCTACCCCTGTGCTCGAGAGCCAAAGCCGAAGATCAAGTGAGGAATTAAGGGTCTATTTATATACTGAGATCCTGCAGTACAGATGAGAGAAACTTGGAATGGAGTATCACCACGCTTATTTAATATTGAATACTAATCTTCAGCAAGTGGCAGAGTTGAATTGAATTCTTGCTAAATTCAAAAAACATCATTAATAAGCCATTAAAAGAGAATTAAAGATTACAACAGAGGCTATTTTTGTCAAAACCTTTCATTAATAAACAGAATTATGGCAAACATTAAGTCTCTCACCTCCTCTCATTCCAATTATTGCAAAATACAGGACTCAAAAGAGTCCTGTATTGTTATTTTTCTAATGCTTATATCTGGTAATCTGAACAACTAATTTGAAGACAACAATATGCAATATAACAACCATTGCTGAATTCCTACTATCTTGTTTAGTGAAGCTCTGTATCATTTCTAATGTTTTTATTATTTTTATTGTGTTTAATTATTTGATCAATCTTGCATTCTTATATCTGATAATCTGAGCAACTTTGTTGAAGATAACTATATGTAATATAACAATCATTGTTAATCTCTAGCATCTTGTTTTAAAATTCTGTATCATTTTTATTGCTTTTGTGTTGTTTTGTTTTGTCTTTGTTATTAGTTTTTTTCTTCTCTTTAAAATAAAAAATTAAGTGTCTCATCAAGCTGAACTCATTGCACTTAAAAATGTTGTCGAAACCTTTCCAGAAGAAAGCATAGGAAGCTATAATGGATCGAAAACCTTCATTCAAGAAATATTCAGTGAATGCCTTCTCAGCTTAGACACTGCCACAGGGGTTAACACTGAATAAAGGGAGATAGAGTTCGTGTCCTTTGGGAATGTGAAATCAAGTGAAAAAGTAAGGAGCAGAGACAACTCCAACCTGCAGTGAGTGTCGCTGTTGTTGAAATACTATGCTCTTCAGAGATCCATTCCAGAGACGCTTACCCAGGGTGCAGATGAGAAAAGACTCCTACAGAAAGTGTCTTCTAGGCTGAGACCTCAAGGATAAGAAGGAATTAACTGAGCAAAAAATAGGACAGAAGTACTTTAGGCAGAGAATACATTTACAAATGCCCAGGGTCATCCGGATAATTAGAAAATAGGTCAGAATAGATGCATCGGCTGATGGTCGGGTAGAAGAGCATTGGGGAAAAGAGAAATGACTGGGAGAAAGGGCAAGGGGCAGGAGTAATTGTGATTTTTTTATTTTAAAGAGATAAAAATAAATAATAAAAGCAATGGTATAAAATTTCAAAACAAGATTGTAGGAGAGTAACAATTTTCAGTACATTTTGCATTATTATCTTCAAGGTAGTTGCTGGTAATACAAGATATAGGCCTGGAAAACCAATCACGCAACATAGCTATATACTTAACCTCCTCTAGAGGGCAGTAGAGGCCCCTTGGAGATTTAAATGACACAATTCAAATACTTCATAGTTGATCTACTGTCTTCTATTTCTTTGCTGAAAGAAACTGTCAATAAGTCCCTGATTGATCAATATTGCAGGTCTCTATCTGTTTTCATGAGAAACCACTTTGAAGATATCAAAATGTAATACAACAGGCACTGTTAATTTCCTACCACTTTGTAACTCTGTATTGTCTGCACTGTCCTTTTGCTATTTTGTAAACAGTTGTCTGTCTGTTAATGTTTTCCTCCTTTTATTTTTAAAAGAAAAAATAAGAAAAAAAACAAGTACTTCACAAACTTAGTAGCTAACACGTGGATTCAAGCACAACTCTAAAATTATCTTACCTCTTACTGTATACTTGCAAACTAAGAGAGGCATAAATGAGCACATTTATTTTATGAGGAAAAGGAAAATGAAAGCTTAATAAGAAGGGTTTTTGAACATTAAACCCATAGATATAGTGAGGATCTTTTCATTTGCACTTAGAAACATTTTTCATTTAATTAAATACACTTTTTGTATAAATTGCTACCATCTTTCTATTCCATGGACTTAATTTTATTGCTGGTCAAATTGTATCCTATAATGAGAAAACATTCAGGGGATCTCTCTCTTTCTTTATACCATAAAAGACTTTACTCCTAACAATGGGCTAATAAGGTAATGTCACAGGTGCAAATTTCAAAATTGATCTTTGTACAAAAAATGCAGCTGAAATTTTTCACACTATGAGGAAATCAAAAACAAACATATGATGTTTGAGAAATGATTTCAATTTATTTTTCAATTATTCAGAGTTGAGTTTGTTAGTGAATAAATGATGTCAATGAACCCCATATCATAGTTTTAATCTCCATATGAATCAATTAGTTCCTCTGAATTAATGAAAAAAAGTCTGATCCAGTACCATAACTGCATCATAACTGTAGAAGGAAAACAAAACAAAACTGGAGAAAGCTGATGCCTTCATTTAACTTCAGTTCCTGCTGGGGCATTACCTCTCCCTGGTGGTCTAGCAACAGACACAGACTATTCTATAATGTAGAGAGCACAATTGACCTTATTTTAACTAAGACATTTAGAAGTGGGTTTGTAGCTAGATCTAAGAATAGAAACAAAATAACATAAGATCTAATGTGTCTAAGTAAGGGACTTAACTCTTCTTTGATACAAAAAAATTTTGCAAAATAGTTAAATTTATAAACTGACATTCTGTGAACCCTTAACCATTTCTCAAATAGTGATAAATCATACAACAAAAGATTGAAATATGTTAAAATTAAATATCTGAATTGTCATCATTAATCTTCCAAGCATAAAATTTCTCTTGCATCTATATCACCAGAGAAGAAACATTTTTCATGACAGTATCTACTGTTACCAAAATGACAAACATTAATTAATGAATCCTCAAAAGCCCACTATTTACAAGGTCTGTGCGAGGTAGCAATTAAAAAGAAGTGAAAAAAAAATCCAACCTCTCTCTGTCCTTTCTGTAGATGCAAAGATAGATTCATAGTCGATACAGTAATAGGATGTTGGGGTCTCCCAATGACAGCAATGCATGAAATGACGTGAAAGCATGATACAAGGGTGACATTCCCCATAATCTCCATTTATGCCAAAATTCCCCAAAATCTCTACTATAATTTATTCATTAATTAAAAAATTTAAGTCACTTACTTTTTATTGTGCATTTATTTCAAGGGAAAGTTACTTCCCTGCTGTAAGTGGAAAATCATCATCACTTGTCATTAAAAAATAGTCATATATGAGTAACAGATACAACTTTTCACCCCTGAAGTATCAAAAATGATGTCACATGGCTGGGGATTTAACTCAGTGGCACAGCGCCTGCCCAGCAAGCGCAAGGTCGTGAGTTCGATCCCCGGTACCGGAAAAAAACAACAACAACAAAAAAAAAACAAAAATGATGTCTCTAATAATGGGGAAAGTATGCTTGAAGTGATGGGAGCATTTGGAGGAGGATTAATGACACTGTATCTTTTACTGGAACATGTTTAAATTTAAATATTCACTGTATTTTTTATCACACTAAGAACATATATGTTCTGATTGCTTCTACAACAACCACCTCTACTTTTATTCATCATTTAATAACTTTTGAACTTGTCTCCTTGCTTCTACTTTTCCCTTTGTGTAGCAACCAATATGAATTTTTCAAAATACAGATAAAACCATATTATGTGACTACTCTCTTCTTCCAATTAAATATGGAAGGAAATCCAAAGTCATCACATAGACCATAATGACCCCATGTTCTGTGCCTTTCCCCGCCTCACTAAGCTCAGCCTGACCACTGTTTTCTTGCTCACTCTCCTCTAGTCACACTAGCTTCATTGTTTCCAGATAAATGAAGTTCTCTGCTGCTTCTGGGCCTCTGGAGAGAGCGTACCCGCTGCTTTACCTGGAAAATGTTTCCCCCAATTATATTCAGTTGAGTCTGTGCTGAACTGACATATCTGAAAAAGACCCTTTTCTATCCCATCTTTTTCCCATACTATCATGCTGTGTTGCTTCTGTCCATGACTCTTACTGCCTTAATTCATTTGGGTTTTATTTCTTTAGCATCTCGCAAAATTAGCGGCATGTCGGTTCTGTGAGAACAGGCCCATTTCTTGGATACAATCAAATCCTCATCACTAATAACATGGCATGGCAGGTCTTAGTCCATAACTGCATTGAATGAATGAGTGAATTTTTAAAATAAGCTAAATAAAATTGATAATTATGCTACCATTTGTGCCCTTAGCTAATACTAATAAAATTAACCTAGGTGTTTTTCTTATTTTTTTGCATTTCTATATAGTTTAAAATATTTTTAGTAACAGTTTCCTCCTCTATTCATTAAGTTTCACCAAGCACTTTTGTGGCAGCAAATTATACAATAAGATCAGTTTTGTTCTACGCCTCACAATTACATTGTGAATTTGGGGTATTTTATCCTTATACTGTAGCAAGAAATTATTCTTTTCTATGGTTTACTGGTATTTTTGCAACATTGAAGTTTGACTTCTTGATTTCTACCTTAGGAATTTTTACATACATCCAAATATGGATATGTTCCATAATTTTAACTGTAAAATTTCTCAGTAGCATTATTTTAATTTATAATTAAAATTACAAATTTATAGAGCTAGCCTAAGTTCTTTCTTGAGAGCCATGGATAATTGAAAATCTGTTGTGAAAATTCAGTGAATGCAAATCTAACAAATTCATTTTGGTGCTTATGAAATGTCTAAAAATCTGGGCAAGGAATTCACAAACAGTCGCTGAAATTTTTCAATAATCAAATGTTACTTTTATCTCAATTCAATAAATTTAACTCATATTCCACAATCTACTGTGCAATTATGATCTGCTCAGTGCTGAGTATGGAGACCAAGTATAACCCCAACCTCAGGAAACTCATTGTGCCAGTGAATTTTATATTGAACAAAATAATATATGTGTTTAAAAATTTAGGAAGATCATGATTTTTACCTGGTATACACTTGTTCAATGGAATATTTATCTTGTTTAAATCTGTCTTTATTGCCACATTTACCAGTTAGTATCATTTTCTTCCTCTCCTCATGTGAGTCACTAAATGTAGAAACAATGTTTTATTTCTTTTTTTTTATTTTTTTTTTACATTTTTTTTATTTTAAAGATAAAAGGAGGGAAACATTAACAGACACAACATTTTACAGCATATCACAAGCACAATACAGACAATACAGAGTTACAAACAAAGTGGTAGGGAATTAACAGTGGTGGTTGTATTACATATTGATATCTTCAAAGTGGACAATGTTTTATTTCTAACAAAATATCCAAGAAAGCATTCCTTTTTAGAAGTTGTATTCATTTCAGTGAAACTAATTTATCATACATATGTAATCAAAAAGCGTCTATATCAACATCAATATACTGAATGCATAATCTCTACCTTTCCGACGTGGTTCTCTAAGTAACTGCTAATGAGACAATATCCTTTCCAGATCACTATATCTGATTTGGGATTTTTTTTAAAGTGTGGCTGGAAATTGGTTCCAATATTGCGGCTATATCATGGGAGCTGATGAGTAGTCTGCACCACTAGTGTTTGGACAGAGTGCAAACTACGTAACACAGCCCTTGGAGCTGAGATGTAACAAAGATCACACATATGAGTTCACAACAGCATGCTCTGCTCAAGCATCCTCATGACGTAAGGACTATTTTTATATACAGAAATCCCCAATTTCTTCTTGCAAATACACCGTAAGTTGTTTTTCAAAAAAAATTACAGAGAGCTAAGTGAATGCTTACAAGAACCCTTACAGTTAAACCTCCAATTATTCGCTTTTGTGCTGTATGCCTATAAACGAAGCACAGCATAACATAATAGCCAGATCAACCACAATTAGGCCCCTAAATTAAAGGAAAGAAATGAGACATGTTGACAGCTCTGGAACATTGCATTTCACAGGGCTCGGTGCACAGCGAGGTAACACAGGTGTTCCTGTAATTGCAGTACAATGGGAAATTTCAGTGCTCAGTGGCCCTTAGATTCTCTCTTTTGATGGGATGTGAAGATCAGGTGCAAGCACTTTCTCCCTGTCATTACGTGAAACACAACTGAAAACAATTTGAAGTTTTGACTGTCCTAAGTCAAATTAAGGGTCTATTTTGTTCTCTCTCATACAGTCCTGGTTTCTGTATCTATACACATGTTCTGTCACAAACATAGAATAGCCCTTGTTGACAAAAAGTTCAAAAGCAATTGAGGAGCTCTTGTTTATACTACCAGTAATGTCTTTCCTGTCTTGTATTAAAATGACGCTCACAAATTAAGGCCTTTCCCCACCCAGCCCGCAAATATTGCCTTTAATAATGGCTGAAATGAAAAAGAATGCAGCTAATTTTGTTGTTTCTCTCACTAGAAGCCAAAGAAGAAAAACGCTGCGTTCTGTAGGAAATTGTGAGCATTCTGTTTGCACACCACACACCGTTTGATGTTCTGTGATAGAGAGCAGTTGTTGCTCAGGGATCTCTGGGAATATAGACTAAATCCCAAGAGGAGGGCTCTGGAAAGTGTTGAGAACACAGCAGCTGAAAGTTACTACTGTGGAGAGAATGCGAATGACACCGGGAATGTGCCACATGGAGACAAACCTATTGCCTGCTAAAGAACAACCACGTGGGGAAAGGTGGGGAAATGCACTGGAACACAACAAGGCAGGGAAACGAGCCCAAAGCTGGCTCTCCTTCCAGCTGGTCTTGCTGAGCAAAAACTGGAGGTTGGGGTCCACAAAGTCATCTGCATCTATAACAGAGACACAAGTGCCCTGAGGTCTAACTCCATGAAGGAGTCTTATAGCTTTTATTATCTACATTAATAAGCACCATTTATCAAGAATACCTTTTGTGTTCTTGGGCGCAGGGAATTGAATCCAGCCAGGAACTGAGCTGCATCCCCAGCCCTTTTTCAGCTTTTATCTTTTAGACAGCATCTTGCTAAGTCACTAATTTTCCAAGACCTGGCTCCAGTTTGCAATCTTCCTGCTTGAGCCTCCCAGAATGCTAAGATTATAAGCAAAATAACATTTCGTAATCTGCTAAATAATATTTTCAAATGTACTCAGCCATGCCTTAGCAATCTAAGGCTAATGAATATATTGTGCTGGGTTTTTTTCTTTTTTTATTGTAAAGAGAAAAGAACAAAAACAAAGTAACAAAAACAAAGATGTAAACAAAACAACGTAAAAATAAAAGAATGATACAGAATTTCAAAACAAGGTGCTAGGAAATTAACAATGGCTGTTGTATTACATACTGTAATCTTCAAAGTGGTTATGCAGATAACCAGATATAGGCATGTAAGACTCATCAAATAATTACACATTAACAGTTCCTTTCAATAAACCAATAGAAATTAGTAGTACAATTGGGTTAGTTACCCTGCTTGTGTATATATACATATTTTTCCCTTCCTTCTTTCTTTTTTTTTTCTCTTACACAAGGTAACCTTAGAGCAACACTTGTCCAGCTTGTTCTGCAGATTAAGTGCAGAAGGTGCTGAAAATGTAGCCTCCTGAGATAGAAAGGGACTGGGTAGAGGAGCCCATCCTCTGGTCCAGTCTTCCCCTTGAACAGGCAGGCTGTCCCTCAATGCTTTTACCCCATGATTCACAGGGCTTGAGGACTACAACTCCAGGCAGCTGCTTTTAAAGTACTTGAACTGCTATGCCAAAAGAACATGCCCAATTGACACTCCATCCACCTTGGACATCTCTCTCTAGCCTTCTGAGACTGGCTCCCAATGCATCTAGGGTTTCTGTTGGCCCCTGATGCATATCCATAAGTAATAAACCCATTTCACTTAACTTGGTATGTGTGTGCACCAGAAATGGGGGAGGGGCTCTTGTCATTTTGAAGTCAGACAAGTTGGTATCCAGTTCACAGTGCACCTGCCTCAAAGAATAAGGAGAGTCAGAGCCTTGGGGGTGATGCTTAGGTGGTAATAAAGCACGGGTGATTGTCCCTGGAAATAAAACTAGGCTTTAACATTTGATAGTTGATATAGTTATAAATTGGAACATAACCTTTATCGGACTCTTTAAGAGACACCTATATAAAGCCATTGTCTGCTACTGAGGGCAGCCTTATGCTTTAACAAAAAATTTGTAGTGTTCATCACTTTTCTTTCATTTCTACAGGCACCACCATTTTTCTGCTCAGCTGCTCTACCCTGAAGAGCCCTGAAGGCGTCATCCATGCTTCTGATCTGCGAACGATATTTGACAGGCAAATTGAATTCTCTGTGGAATTGTCAATTCTCAGACAGGAGAGTTGGCAGTCACCAAAATAGTAATCACTAGGGTGTAAGAGACACCCTGACACTTCAAACTAAAGATTAATTTAGTAATTCTACTAACTTGTCTGTGGCTACTGACTATTCATATGGGAGAGCCATCATTTTAGAATAATTTTAGTGCTGAAATTACTTCCCCGCCAATTTTTGCTTTACTGACTTCAGTCCATAGAAGCAAAACAGCAGAAAATAGGATGTCACCTGGAGGAAAGACTCAGTCCAAGAAAACTGCAACCATTATTTAGGGCCTTGTGTCTTCTCCATTGGTGAGGAGACCAACAAACTGAGCAGTGAACAGAGGCAGTTCCAAAGAGATGGACACGCTATGCTCCCCTCGGCTGTTTGGGAGTCACAAAGCTGCCCAAAGAGAGAGAAGCTGATGTTTGATTGTTAGGCTTCAAAAGTCCCACGACTCAACTCTCCAGATATTCTCAACACAAACCTTACTCAGGCTGACCTCGGTTCTATTCCTCAAGTTGCCAAGTGGTAGCAAGTAACTACCTTTTCTTACTCCTGACTTTGTCTCAGACATGGAGGGAGGACTTCTAGCTATATGAATCTGAGCCTTTCCTCCTCCTCTTGTTCATTCTTTTTCTTTTCTTCATCAGTGAAGAGTAATTCACTGATTGCTGAGGAGAAAAGGAGGAAGTCTCCTCCCAGTCTAGCTCCATAGTTTTACCTGTAGGACACTCACATATTCCCCTTGTATCCCAGCCTCGGATTTCCAAGGGCTTGGCCCCAACTATAGTGAAGGAAGCCAGACTGGAGTGAGAACGTTTATCTTCAGTGGCTCATAGGGGGATATTAGCTTTTAAAGTGTCCTGCACCACAGAAGGGAAACGTTTGTTTCTCTCTGCCTTAGGGCTTTTATTTTTCATTTGGTTCAGAACACACGAGGAGCAGAGATACTATTTTGGGGTCACCTCAAAGACCACAGAACTATGTTTGTTCAACACTTATGTTCCAGCAGTCTGTGCCATCTGGAAGATACTTCCTCACTCTTTTCACCTTTTCCAAATCTATGCATCATTTAAGCTCTTTTGCAAGTCTTGACTTTGACCACAAAACGTTCCTCAGAGCAGCTGTGATATTTAAATAATGTAGTATGTGTGAAAGCATTGTGCCTGGAGCATTAGGTATGTACTGGTTATGACTTTTCTTTTTCCCTTTTAGTCACCCAGATCTCTATTACTCTTCACCTGACACTGCTGGGTTTGAGTATAAACTGGTGACAATTTCTAAATATCAGTGTGATGATTCCCCTCAAGACCTGTAAAATTAACCAAGCCCCTTGAGCCAACATTTTGCTTCTGAAAATTTATGCTGATTAAATCCTAAACTAAAAAATATTGATATGTCAAGATATGTTGGAAGATGATCGTAAGGAAATGACTACAAAATTGTTGTACAACTATGGATAGGATAATTACACATTATTTTAAATTATTGTGTTTTTAAAGATGGTACAAAGTACTCCTTTCTATCCATCCCCATGATCTTGCCACAGTGATAATCATTTCTTCCCCTGCAAAATAATGCACAAATAAATATGCTGCTTTATTTTTTATTTTCTTTCCTGTATCATTTTCCAACATTATATTTTAAGATTTTGTAGATATTTTCTATCATCATCATCATCTTAAAGCACGTGGATGTTAGAAGTCTTGCGTTATGAGGATTTCCTCCCAAAGTGTACAATTCATTGTATGCAGACACATTACTTAGTGAAAATTCAATGTATATCTGTGCAGTAATTGAGTGAACATCATGAACTAGTGAGGAGAACAAAGTTCTAGGTATCAAGTCCATATTCATGTGCTATCCAAATAAATAAATGAATGCTTAACCAACCATCTCCTCTCTAAATATATATAAGTCATCAATTTGTCCTTGAAGATGCTCATCCCCTGAAACATCTCCCCAGCACTTCTCAGGTGTTCAGGAGCAGTCACTCCCTTACCAATCATGATACCTGTGGCATCATTTGGCCTCAAGACTGAGACAGAACATAACTTCAGAATGAAGTAGGCAGCAAGGAAATTATCAGGTATAAACACAGAAAATACTCATTTCCACACTTTAGTATAGCTACACCTCACCATTTCTTAAATATGCAGTACAAAAAAAAACTCCTTTGAAAATCCCTCAGAAAGTGATAGATCGTTTTCTCCCACATGTTTCCACAAGTTTGTTCTCAAGCCAAGGTATTAGACAACCTAAACAATGAGGTTCTTTCCGTAGAGCCAACATAAGGGCAATTGCCAACTCAAGTAACCAATTCTCAGATATGTTATGAGACATGTTACAGAACTAAGTATACATTCTAAAATACTGGAAATGCTAATCACACCTGTGATAAATCTTATTTGAAAAGTATGAGTCCTTTTAGGATTCATTTGAACTTTAGTGGTATCAAACTGACGTCAGACTTAGAACATTTTACATTGCTTCATATTAATCTACACAGTTGGAAACATGTATAAAAAATCAGACCATGCTGAAGAACACAGAGGACAAAATAACAGTATTTTATTAACAATGAATTACTATATGTTTTTTAAAAATCTCATTTGAACCTGAAAGATCAGAGCATTAGGCCAAACTAGTATTTTCTGTGCTCAGGGTTTTGTGCAGCCTTAGGTAACTGACAGATCATTTTAATATTTGTAGGTGAATTACGTCAAAATTCAGTATGCACGAAAAATGATTTCCAAACTTTAATCCAAAATCATACTCCTCCTGGGGAACTGGAACATACACACTGCATCGTGATCCTTTTTAGTTCCCCTTCCTTCTCCTCTTCCTGGTTCCCCTCATCCCAGTACCCCATCTACTCCACAAAGTCTACCTCCCTGTTTGCAATCATTTCATTTATTTCATTATTTATTTGTATCTAGTGTTTCTCCTATAAGAGACAGCTTTTGATATTTAACCTTCTGTAACTAATTTACTTCACTTAGTATTATAGTTCTTAGGAAGAGACTAATAGTGGTGAAATTTATAATCTTAGAAACTTTTTTACAAAAATTGTTCAGAAGAATTTATGAGTGAATAGCTTTTCCATGGCTACATCATTCTCTGCAAAGCAGGAAAGATTTCTGGGGTAACTTTTATACTGTTAGCTATTAGACCTTGAATATCCTCCTTGATTCACATGATATGGTGTTTTTGAATGGTTGATATTTCAAGTAAAACGGTCTGAGGCAAGAAAATATCACCTTTAGAACAGACGGATGTCAAACAAGTCCATGGAAGGACTCACAAGCTAGACAATTTACAATGAGAAGTTCAATTACTAAGGCAAATAAACGATCATATACAATATTCAGTATACTATCCACCTCTGAGCATAAATATCTACTCTGAAACACGGAGTGTCAGAAAATTGGCCAGCACGTGTAGACACAAAGAAGAAAAAATGGTTTATGATCTATATGCTGGTTTCACACACAGTAACATCGTAACATTTTATAGACAGATTTTTGGGTTTTTGAGATAGGATCTTTCTGACTCAAATGATAGAGACACACTGAGAAGTTATGATTTTATTTCACTTTGAAGATCAGCTTATCTCTTCGTCTGCTTTCCTGTTAATTCTTTGCCGCTCTTTTTTCAGAGGATCGGAAAGCTAAAGTCCTCCAATTCCGTATTTTCACTGCATCTGGCTCGTTATCCCTTGTTAGTTTGATTTGCTTCTCTTCCCTTTAACCTAGTACACCTGGCATCTTTTAGAAAGATTCTAACATTATTTAGGCATCTAATCATTTTTAAATTGGGAATAGCAGGGGACTCTGTTCACTTAATATTTGTTTTTCTATATTCCTATAGGAAATTTTCTTAGCTAAGTTTCAGCAACTATTGACATTTTAAGATGGATCGTCTATTATTTGCTTTGTATATTTAGAAAAATTTGTGAGGAAAAATATGGGCAAAATAACTGGTGCATCAGATCATTTAACATCCCATCTCTGTTATTATCATTATTTTCAAAGTTTAGTGCTATCTGTAGGTAGAGTCTGAGGCAGCAGTTCAGATATTCTTCTCAAGTGTATACGCAATGTTTGGAAAACCACTTTATCTTGAGAGGTCTGGGGATAAAATATAACATTCTTTAGTCATTCTAAACTTATTTTTAAATTGGTAGGTTTGGGAGTCTATCATCTTTAGCCTACTTGTATTTTATTTATGTCTGGTCATATTCACATACTAATATCCTCTTTACATTACTTTCCTTAGAAGCATATCAGTTCTCAAGAAAATAATTTTACAGGAAATCTAAAGATCTAGATAAACACGGCATTCTAAAATATCACACTGCAAACATCACAAATATTCTAACATCATTATTTCTGTTCAAATCAAATCTACAGCCAAATCTTCTTTAAATCCCTTTTGAATTATCCTCATATTTTTAGCCTATCTCAATACCATTTAGATCTGTCTCAAAACAAAACAAGGTGCAGAAGTACAATAGCTGGTTTTCTCATTGGACTTATCATTGTTTCTCCATTATAATCAGTTTCAGGCCTTTGCATTCATGACCACTGTTCATGTTCAAACCTGGCAAAGACAAAACACCATTCAAATAGTACACTAACTTACAACCTAAATTAACGGGTTTACTAAATAGATTATGTACTCATTTTCCTTTTGAAACTTCAGTGATTTCTTCTATTAATGCAACATTCTCACAGAGTATGGGTGGTTTTGGTAACACTCTTGTCAATGTCATAATTAATTCTCACTTACAAAAGGCACAATATTCATCACATTTTAGATGGTGTTCCAGCACACTGTGTCAGAACAGAAGGAAGGCAGTGATTGACAAAATGTTTATGTGACAGATACATTCACATATAAATACACATCTGATGAACTCGAAAATTAGCTTGCTGTTTGGAACAGTGGTACATATTTTAAAAGACTCACTTCACAAAAATGCTATTTTCCACTGCTCATTTCAGCTAAAAAGAGAGTAGTAACATAAAGCTCATATACCAAAACAAAATGATTTACTTTATTCAACCATTTCAAACAACTTATGGCAGGAAATAACAGGAAGCTCAAAGCCAGACCACTTAAATTCCAATAACATACAGGCAGTGTTTTCTGTTTTCAGTCAAGGGGAAAGCTAAATATTGTGTCAAATATAATATCGCATGGTATTTTATATTGTACCTTAGGTATTTCTTTGTTTACCAATTTAAATGTACTTGCACACTTTTGATTATCACAGTCTTCAGAATCAATGGCGCACATACACACTGGTTAGCTGAACTATATTTCCAGCTCACCTACTCCTTAGATTCCAGCCATAAATCTCTCCCTCTTATCCATGCTTTCCAGAGAGTCATTCTACTTTCCTTCTACTTCATACAATGCTCAGCTGTCCTGCTCCAGAGCACTCACTCTCATCTAATCATTGCTGTTTATCAAGAAATCTCAGAAATAAGTGACTTCAAACAATAGCCATACTGCTTATGAATCTGCAGGCTGGTTGGATGGCTGTCCTGAAATGGTAATCTTTACTTGCTCTCAACTATGTTAACTTTTGTGTGTGCTTATTGACTGGGGGTTGGTTCTTCAAAAATAGCCTCACTCTCATGTCTGGTACCTACAGGGTGAAGAAGATAACGATGCTCATAATATCAAGCAGTTTGGTCTAGGTGCTTCTCATAGCATCTGGGCAGAGGGAAGGGCAGTGAAGGTAGGAATTTGTGAGATTTCCTGATGCCCACCCCTAGAAGTGGCATGGTACAATCCCATTATATTCTTTGGACAAAACACACTAATGGCTAGCCTAGATCCAGGAAGAGGGGAAACTGATCCTGACAGAAAAAGCTGCAATGTCCCACTGCAAAGTTCATAATAAAGAAGTGAAGAATTAGGAACACTTTGCAATCACTCGATCACAACCCTTCATCATTTTCCCAAGAGTACTTGCTCTACAATTCTTTTCAATGTCCATATCCTTCTCACACCACCTGGCTTTATTGATTAACTTACAGTAGAGAAAGTCAGACCACAAAACAATGTGAAGGAACAAAGCCAAAAAATAGGACTGAGGCTGTTATATTATGTTTATTATGAGTGTATTTATGGTCAAAAAGATCACTGTAAAGCCCTTTCCATAATACTAGCTTTGAAATGACTCATTATCATAGTTCTTATTCTTTGATACGTGATCCTGGATCTTGGGGGATTTTTAACAATAATGGTGCATAGACATTCTTAATTGAAAGCTATCTTTGCTTTGTAAAATACTGTTACTTCTTAGAGGATTTCTTATTCTATAGACTTCAGCCTGAGAAGTATAACACACTGAAAATATATAGCACGGATTTTGATGTTGGACCGTCCTAGACTCAAATTTCACTGCTGCAGCTCACTACCATGTAACTGTGATCAAGTAGATAGGTCATTCTAACTTCATTTTCAGCTTAAATTATAACTCTTTGTGAGAACTTCATGTGGTATTGTATGTGAAGTGAATACACAAACAATTATCAGTCAGATTTTCCTTCTTCTAATATAGCAACTCTCACCTTGGCAGAAATGAGAAAATGAAGAGAACAAGGATGAACCCAGACAGATTCAATACACAGATCTTCTTAGACGTATAGTTTAAGCTTCTTCAGAAAAATAATTCATTAAAGGTAGAATTGTAAAGCTTAACTTTTTTGAGATTATCCACTCACTTTAACATTGGGCTAAATAATGTCTCTGCTCCAAACATGTTTTTATTCATGAACTCTGGAAGCATTTTTTTGAATTCAGCTACCTTCTTTAATCTACTATACAGAAGACTATGTCAAAACTGATATAGTACTTCAATCAAATCTGTCTGGTAAATAGGTACTAGTTTGCACTCTTGCTCTTATTAGGTTCTATATTTGTTAGCCTTGGGCTCCTGAAGCACTTGAGAAGTTGTGACAAACACAAACTGACCATTCAACATACATTCTAAAAGTAAATAAGCAATGTATTAGTGTTTCTGAAAGATCCTTTGAAATACAGAGACAAGCAGTCACTAGGCCATTGTAAAAGAAGTTTACTTGAATCTTGAATCTTGAATCTTCAGTACCCAAAAAAGAAAACCCAAATCATTGTTCTATGAAGCTGGAAAGCATCTTCTAACATTTTGTAGGAGTCTCAAACAACCGTGTCCCTAGAGTCCCAGTTCATGTCATTAGCTGTACATGCTCTCTTCTGGAAGATTTCTTTTCATTTGTTGCAAATAATTCACTTACACGTTGTTTACTTCCTTTGCCAGGTTCAGTGATATACTGTGATGCTTTTACCCTGTGAGCAGAGAAAAATGTATCCCTGGAGAAAGAGTAGTTTGGAAATCTTGTGTTCAGGGTGGTAGTTCTCAAGAGGAAAATTGCCTAGAAGGGATCAACAATCTTTAATTCTATCAGAAATTTAATCTTGTAATGAAGCCTGAAAAATTCCATTTTTGTTAATAGAAAGAAAACCAGCATGAAATGTAGTGAACAAACCATCTCCGCTGGCTGCGAACACAGTCACACTGAGTCATCACAGACTCAGCATAATAAAATTGATTTAATTATATCCAAGAGAAGGAGGTAGGCATGGACTGAATCGGCACAGTCAGCCAAATGCAAACAAGGCACACAGCTCAAAACTGTTATTGAGGAGGCAATGTGCTTTTAGTGTTGAGCTAAAATGTTTATCCCTGACTGTGTGCTATGCTCAAGTGTCCTAACAGGGAGCAAAACAGTCTTACTGACAGCATCTCCCTATTATTAGATATAGGGTGCATTCTTCCAGTGATTTGTCTGAAAAAGAATTGCAATTTTACCAACAGAGAAGCCAATTAACTGGTGTGTTTACTCCTTTGCACCATTTCTTAATGATTCTGGAAATCCGCTTGCTATGATCTGAATATTTGTGCCCTAAAAATTCATATGCCAGAAACCTAATCCTCAAGGTGATGCCATGAGGAGAGGGTGGCTTTAGGGACTGATTACAGAATGAGGGCAGACCCCCCCCCAGTACATGGAGTGAGACCTTTTATTTTTAAAACATCCCACGTGAGCTGCTTTCCTTTTCCACCATGAGAAGATGTAGTAACAAGTCAATATCTATGAATCAGGAAACACACCTTCCCTGGACACTGCCTTAACCTTAGACACTGCAGCTTCTATAACTGAAAAACAAATGTCTACTGCTTATAAACTATCTGACTTATAACATTTCACTGTAGAAACCTGAACAGACTAAGATGTCATTCCTGTGAATTTTTTAAAACATCCTTTATTAATAAGTTGCAAGAGCATTTCCAAAGTGCATATGAAATATACCCTTACCTTTTCTCGGCAAGGATCATACTGTCATCAAGTTGTTCAAAATAAAATTATACACATATATATTATATATATATAAGATATATATATATTATGTATGACACAGTGATAGTTATGCTGTGATTATGTCATACTTCAAAATGAAAAGTAGCAAACCCAGCCAAATAACACAGACCAGCCTTCATAAACCTAAGATCAGCACCTATACATCCACCTTTTAAGCTAGTAATCCCAGTCTCCAGCTAGTCCCCATGGTGCCAGACTTCAAAGGACTTAAGCTCCAGTCCTACCTCAGAAGGCTCCAATGCAGGGTAAGCCCCATAGAGTAGAGGCTCCCATAGATTCAGGTTTAAATCCACATCAGTTACACACTGTATGTGGACCCAGGCTTCAGGCTGGCCTCTGTGAGTATCAGCTTCATACCCAACTCTGCAGAATGCATCAACAACCTCAAGCCAGTGGCTGTTGAATTCCCTAAAGGGAATTCTCTAAGCTAAAATAACAGTACACGATGTGGTGGAGGGGGAAGAAGATGAAAAAAGAATTATGTTATGTACATGTACCAACTCCCCACAAGGAATGTTAATCATTATGTACTATAGATATGTCCCCCATAAAAATAAAAATTTACCTAGTGACTATACTAGGTAATACTAGGTGATTATTATATTGTAATCTTATTGGCTGACCACAGTTTTGCCCCACACCAACCTATCTTATGATTTGCCACTGGATCAATATTACTATACTAGGTAATACTAGGTGATTATTATATTGTAATCTTATTGGCTGACCACAGTTTTGCCCCACACCAACCTATCTTATGATTTGCCACTGGATCAATATTATCTAAGCAACTATACTTGTTATCTTGTGATTGGTTATAGTTCTATTCCACCTTAAGCCAGCCTCACACCATGGCTTTGCTCAATAAAGCACCCTTGAGAAGCAGGGTTGGTGAGCAACCCACTTTCTGGGCCCCCTTCTGTCCCTCCCAAGCAGAAGCTTTCTTTCAGCCAGGCATACTGACGCACGCCTGTAACCCCAGCACCCGAGAAGATGAGGCAGGAGGATTGTTGTGAGTTTGAGACAAGCCTGAGCTACAAAGTGAGCTCGAGGCTAGCCTGAGCTGCATAGCAAGACCCTCTCTCAAAAAGACAAAAAAAAAAAAAAAAAAAAAGCTTTCAATAAACTCTCCCTACTCTTAAATAAATAAATAAGTAAATAAATAAAACATGTAATTTAAAAAGAAAGTATAAAATTCACTGATAAAAGTAACCACATAATCAAATTAAGAATGCTTATGTAATGTAATGGCAGTGTGTAAATCACTTATATCCTTATTATGAAGCCAAAAAATTAAACATATTATTAACAATAGCAATATCTATAGTCATCTGTTAAAGAATACACAGTACGAAAGATGTAAATTGTAACAGTGAGGAGTTAAAATGCATAGGATTGAAGTAATGTGTATAAATGTTCAAGCAAAGTTAATTTGTTATCAGCTTAATACCACCTGTTATACTGTAAAACATTTTAAGGTACACAAAAGACAAGTGAAGGCAAGATACACAACTAGAGAAAGCCACCTATTCACAAAAGACAAGAGCAAAAGATGAGGAAAGGAACAAAGAATCAACACCCAACCAGAATACAATTAACAAAACTATAACAGTAAGTGTCTACAAATCATAAATAATTATTCAGAACATAAGTGAATTAGAGTTTTCCACCAAATGGTATGAAATGGTAAAGATGTTTTAAAAAAATGACTAAAGGAAACTAGACGGTTAAATTGTTCCTGTTGCAGATTACATGATCTTGTATATAGAGAACCCTAAAGATTCCACCAGAAAGAAAATCCATTACAACTAATAAATTCAATAAAATTGAGAGCACAAAGTTAACACACAAAATTACCATATTGTTTCTATACACTAATAATGAGCCATCTGAAAAGAAAACCCAAAAACAATCCCATTTTAATACCTACAAAAACCTTGTGAATAAATTTCACTAAGAGTTAAAAAACATACAATGTTTCTTCTTTTGAGCATTTTCTTTCACTTTCATCTTATCCATTTTACATTTTGGTTTCTATTTACTCTTTCATGTTCTTACACTAGGGAGTCAATATCATGCTTACACATGTGGGTCTGATGTATTTCACTTATGAGTATGGTCGCTAGTTGTATCCATTTACTTATAAAAGCCTAAAGTTGATATTTTTTGTAGCTCAGTAATACTCTATTGTACAAAAATACCACATCATTTTTATCCATTCCTCAGTGGATGGGCATTTGTGTTGTTTCCAAGATTTAGCTATGACAAATTGTGATGCTATAAACGTGGGTGCACATATTCATTTTTATTGTTTTTGTCTTGTTTTGGTTTTGTCTATGTTGTTGGTATTTGGCTATTATTTTCTTTAAAATGAAAAATGAAATAAAATAAAATTTACCCTTAAAAAAGACATACAATGAAAACAAGAAATATTAATGAGAAAAATGGAGATGTAAGTAAACATGAAGCTATCTTATGTTTGTAGGTAGAAAATTAATATTGCTAAAATATCCATACTATCCATTGTGTTCTACAGATTCAATGTAATCCCTGTCAAAATTTAAATAACACTTCCAGAAATAGAATGAACATCCTAAAATGCATATAAAACCAAAAAGATTTGGAAAAACCAAAGCAAGCTTTGACAAAATAACAAAACTGAAGGCATCTCTTTACCTGATGTCAAAATATATTCTTAAAGTATAATAATGAAAACAGTATGATACTGGCATAAAAAGACACATCAACCAGTGCAAAAGAATAAAGAATCTAAAAACATACCCAAACATTTATCAATTGGTTTTTAGAGAGTAAGTATGATTTTAAGGACAGGTATTTAAATGTGAAGTTGAAAAGAGGTGCCCTGAAACCATTAATCCTGATATATCATTGTAATTTGGATTAAGAAATGCATAGTAGATTAGAGAAGCATACTTGGGGTAGGTCTGGGTGACACATGAAGGTGTAGCTTTTCCTCCTCTTGTACTGTTCACCTGTTCATCTTCCCAGCCACAATGAACTGAACAGCTTTGCTCTTCCACACCCTTCCCTTGTTTCTGCTTTGCGGTGAGCTGATCATAGACAGGTAATGGAAGCCAATTAAATCTTCCCTCTTTTAATTTGTGTCAAATATTGTGTCCTGCCAAGGGAAAGCCAGTTAATACAATGAGAGAAATGCAACTTAATACTACAATGAAATATCATCTCATAGCTGTTAGAAGGACTATCATCAAAAGCAAAAGGACTGGCTGAGGACAAAAGAAACATTTGCACCCTGTTAGTGGAGAAAATAAAACATTTGCATGAGGTACTGTAAATTGGTGTGGCCATTATGAAAAGCAGTATGAATGTGCCTCACAAAATTAAAAACAGAGTTAAAATATGATTGAGTAATCCCATTCATTATTGTGTAGGTATGCAAAGGGAAGGAAATTCTATGTCAAAAATTATCTACACTTCGATGCTTGTGCTGCATTACAAATAACAGTCAAGATATGGAATCAGCCTAAGTGCCCATCACTTAATGGATAAAGAAAGCATGGAACATATAAGCACAGAATGCTTTTCAATCTTACAAAAAGAAGGCAATCCTTTCATGCAGGCCAACATCAATAAGCCTGGAGGACATGAACTGAAACAAGCCAAGCACAGAAAGACAAATGATGCCCGATTTCACTTACACAATCTTCAAAAGTGAAAATCATAGAAGTTCAAACTAGTATTAGGGATGGAGGTTAGGTTGGAGGGAGTGGGGGATGGGGTTAGGGGTGTTGCTGAAATGATACAAAATTTAAGGTAGATGGGGGAATAAGTTCAAGATATTCATTGTACAACATGATAACTATAGTTAATAACAACGGATTATATGCATAAAGATCGCTAAATGGAGTTTTAAGCTTCTCACAACAAAAACTTACAAGTATACGAGATCCTGCATATATGTTAATTAGCTTGATTTAGCCATTCTGCAGTGTTTACATATTCTAAAACACCACGTTCTACATTTACTTATCTATTTTAAACAATACACCAACAAAGTATAAAGAAAAAGATAAAGAAAATGGAGAGCATGACAAGGATTAGATTGAAATCAAGAAATTTGGAACATAGCACCAGTTCAGCTACTATGGTGATCAGATCCCCTCTCTTCAGAAAGCTTTCTTAACAATCTTCTGTATTTACCTTTTCTCAGGTGTAAAATTAAAGTACTATCTGTGATCATTAATAAAGCACTGAATTTGCCCAAGTCTAAATTTCTATGCTCTAAAATCATTCACCAGGAATCTACAAATTACCAAAACCAGATAGCCTGGATAATCTAAAGAAAACTCTATATTTTCAAGTTATATTTTTAAAGTAGAAAATACATAGAAATACAGGAATGGACAAAAGTATATGGCCATATCCAATGTCCTGTTAAGCAAATCTTGTAGCAATTTGCTTTATAAAAAATTACACCTTCACAACAATATACTTCAAAGAAATTGTGCTTAGAGTTCATAAATTTTTCATCCTTTAACTGCTAACGGAATCAGAGAAGATATATGAAAATTAATCTGTATCCTTTTTACCCTTCCTTAGTTTATTTATTCACATTTTTCCCTACTTGCCAAGTCCCATGTGAATATGACCATCATTACCTTACCCTTGGACTTCCATGGAATTAATGAAGTGTTGCAATAGCCAATCATAATTTGTGTTTATAGTTTAGAGTCCTGTCAGGCTTATAATTATTTTTAGCGCAGATCCACTAGTTCAGTAAATGCTTTCATTATCCTTAGAGCTGAAGAAGCCGCTGGTTATGCAGAGCTTGTCTTCTCTCTGCACCTTCTTCTTGGCCACTACTTGTAGTAAACATCCTTTTGCTCCATGTTAATAGAGCTGCCTGCAGAAAGTCATTTATTAGGTAATCACTTGTCTGTGAAAAATCCTAATTACTCTATGTTTGTCAAAGGGAGGAAAATAGCATTGCATGTGAATGCTGAATGAGAAGCAAACATGAATGCAGATAAGGAAAAGGAACTTTAAAAAAAAAATTGCTAGATCAAAAACTCTGTTAAGTGCACCTACACTTCGAGGGATAAAAAGAAAAGATACACTATCAACGACAATAAAGATAAAAAAGCACAGAGTTTATAGTGCTACCAATTTGAAGTTAAAGTAAGAGAAAAATAATTTATGAACATTACAGGGCTACATTTTTCCTGTGGTATCTTAGTGCCCCCTGCTGATCCTCAAACAATATTTTTTTTTCTTTCACAGTGGTTCCTATATTCCTTCCTACTTGGGTGTTTCTCTATTATGGTATTTCATTTTCAGAGAATAGAGAATCGTTTCTACGTGTTGCTCTGTTCCTCAGTATTACATTATATGTACCTTTTATTATAGGAAAAATATGACTAGTCAAAAATGCACATACACAAGCTTTAAAAATGGAAGGCAAAGAATTTGAAAATACTCCTAAATATAATAACTGAATGGGTTGAACCAAGGTCTAAATGGATCATATCATCCTCCCCACATAGATGATAATGGAATCAAGATTGACCCAGCACTACGACATCTTCAGCCCAGTGAGTTAGCAAGAATTAAGGTAGGAAAGGATGTGGAATTTGAATTTCAGATGAACTGATAAACATGATACTTAAGACAAATATATCCCAGTATTATTGGAGCATAGTCTTCACTGTATATTTAAAATACAAATTTAACCAGGTGTCCTTATCTGGCAACCTTATCCCCGAATCTTTCTGAGAACTTGATTTAATTCTGCCTTTTCAGTAGGAGGAAGCCCTGTGCTGATGAAGAAGGAAGCTCTGTGCTAACCCTAGGACTCTGGTCTCTGTGAAGTTCTTGAAATATAAAAATTCTGAGGCTCCCGCAAGCTGTGGTTATTCGTTACCATGACCCATTCTGATCAGAACAGAAAATTACTGGGATAACTGGATACAGTTACATGGTTTCCAATTCCTTTTTTCTTTCAACAAATCCTTCTGAATTTCAGGTTTGGCACTTGTTGTTTTCATAATAGCTGGATATAAAGCTATAAAAAAATTATCATAGACAAAAGAAGAGAAAACTGTTATTAAATAAGCATAGAAACCAGTAAGTTGCATATAATTTCATCTTTAATGTATCAAAATAGGTTTATTGTATACATTGTCCTAATTTTAAATCATGTTTCCTAATAATAAACAGTTATCTTGGGGAAAATGGTGTTTTCATTTTAGACTCCTTGGAAGAGGCTTATAGTTCATCCGCTATTTTTGAATTCGAATTCTTCATGTGGGAGTTTTAGCCTCCTGGTACATTATGATTTCCTGAAGCCACTAGATATGGAGATATTCTTCTTGTCATTGTCTTTCTTGAGAGAATGATTCATTTTTAAGGAAAAATATAATTTATTTACCAGAATTCTGCCAGTTATGGATGCACATTACCTACAAATATTTTATGAAGATATTTTTTAAACTTTGCAAACTGGTAACTTGGTTCAGTGAGGGTGAAAACTTTGAGTGAAAGATGAAAATGACAAGGACAGTCTCACACAGAGTGTTAAAAAGTACTCTGACTTTGGGGAATATTGGTGGTTTAGTGACATCCATCTTAGTATATATTTCTAGAACAGTGACTATCACATTGTTCCACTTGCCAAAATGTCATGAATTTTAAAGCTGACTTCAGAAAATACCATCAATGCTAGCTGTGAAATTTCCTCTGATTTAAGTGGAAGAACAATATTACATGCTCTCTTTTATGCAAGAACTGTTATTATTAAAGCAATTTAAATCAATGTCAGTTTTTCTGGGCCAGTTACATAGTTGGAATTCCTCATTATATACTCCAAATTAGTGAGTTAATGGTGAAACTTAGGGAAAAATTTAGAAGGAAGAATTTAGAAAGTCTTGTAATTGGCCTTTTAAAATCTAATTTAACACCCCACCAAGGTTCTTCCATATATATGAGAAGCACTAAAACAGACAGTGGCAGCAGTATGACTCATGTATTTGCTGTAACGATAAGAAGTACGAGAATGTTTGAAATTGGGAAACAAATGTGAGAGCTTGAGCCAAATATCTTTAGGTTTCATAGTGAAGTTGTCGTCAGAGATAGTAATAAGCCTGAACAGGAATTACCATTTGGAAGGTATAGAATACGGGAATCGAGGAACAGTATTTTTTGACAAGATAAACTGGAAAGCTACGGCAAATTTTGAGGCTCCATGATTCTCTGATTATCAGAAAACTCTCATTAAGACTCTAGTAGTTAGCAAGGAAGTTATTTACATTTTCTGAGGAAATTCTTTTCATATCTGATGTCTTTTCATATATTTTTTGTTTTCTTTATATATACTTTACCTAACCTTCATGCTTAGAGAGTATTGAGGGCCCAAAAGCTTATTGATATGAATAAGTTTTACAAAACTTAATAGGCTTTTATAATTATTTGTTGTGACATTATTTCCCAAGTGTTCATGATCTTCTGAAACTGAGTAAAAATTTCATTATTTATTATTTTATTTTTCAAGACATTTAATGAGTACCAAGTACATTAAAAATGTGTAAAGCCCTCCTAAGGCACATCATAATTAATGAGTTGAGTAGAAATAATTCTGAAGGTGGAAAGGAAAGTAATACATTATGTAGAAAATAACAGGAATTCAATCACGAGGAAGTATGGGGGCATAAAGTGAGTAGAATGAAATCTTGAAAGTGCTGAGAAGAAAAATCCCCCAAACTGTAATTCTACATCCAGTAAGAGTAGCAAGAATACAATTCAAAAATAAAGGCAGACATTTAAAAAAAGAAAAAGAATATTCTGTCATTCTTGACATGAATGGACCTGTAGGATATCGTATTAAATGAAATAAGCCATGCACAAAAAGACAAACATTGCATGCTCTCACTTACATGTGATTCCAAAATAGTTACACTTAGAGTAGGGAGTCAAATGGTGCTTGCGTAGGGCTCGAGTGGGGAAATATGAGACACTGTTGGTCAAGTAATATATGGTTTTGATTATATAAAATAAATAATTCTTGGGCTTGATTATACAACATGGAGCTCATGATTAACAATGTTGGGGCTGGGGATATAGCTCACTGGCATAAGCGCTTGCTTGGAAAGTGCAAGGTTGTGAATTCAATCCCTGGTACCACACAAAAAAAAAAAAAAAAAAAGTTATGCTTCGTGCTTAAAAATTGTCTAAGAGAATAGATCTTATGTGCTCTTACCACAAAATGAGAGTGGACAGCAAAGGAAGGGGATGATGAATATGTTCATGGAACTGATACTGAAGGTGATTTGAGGGTTTCACAGCTGTGCAATTATCTCTGAACATAAAACCGTCTATGTTAAATTTCTACAGCTTTTTGTATGCCAATCACACCTAAATAAAATGATTTTAAGAACCTAATAAAAGAATAGTAAAGACATTTTCACGTAAAAGTTTAAAAAATGTCACCAGCAGATTCATTAACACAAGAAATGATACCAGAAGATTTTTAACTCTAAAGAAAGCATAGCATATGAAAATTCAAAAGCTAAGAAAGAAATGAAGAACATGGATATTATGGTGTGGATTTCAAATGTCCCCAAAAATCCACGTGTTAAAGAACTGGTATCCAAAGCGGTGCTACTAGGAGGTGCAACTTTTAGGCTGTAGGCATAGTAGGTTATTAGGAAAGTGCCCTTAAAGTCCTTGAAAGCATATTGGGACCCCTCACTTCTCTCTCTCTCCCTCTGTCTCTTTCCCTCTCTCCCTCTCCCTGGCCCTCTCCTTGTCTCTCTCTGTGTCTCTCTCAATAATAGCCACCAACCATGAACCAAAACCTCTAAAACCATGAGCCAGTATAAATCTTTCCTCCATCTAAGTTGTTTATCTTGTGATTTCTTTTGTCAAGGAGACAGAACGTTGAGTGACACAAGGAAAGGTAATTAAATGGGTAAATGGAAGCAATTCTACTAGACATGAGGGAATCATAATTCAATTAGAAAGCAGATATTACCGGGATGAAAAAGTTGGATTCATCTAAACTCAGTCTATAAGGAAGACAACCTATAAATATGCAAATATATCTATATCGGCAGTATATGAATAGAAGAAATTCCATGTAAACAATAATAACAATATTGACATAGCTGCATCAATAACTTTGTAACCCAGATTTCAATTCAACATTTATTGGTGGATAAACAATTATATAAAAATAAAAGAATCAGTTGATCAAAAACACTTTAAAAACCTGTGCATGTTTTCAATAAGACAGCACCAACATTTAAAAGTGAAAATTAACAGAATTCAAGGAAGACATAGACAAATCTATAATCAGAGTTAGAGATTTTTAAATTCATTTTAGCAGTTGATAGACAAACTACACAACGAGTCAAAGACAGAGAAGGCCATCACACACAATGGTCAGAATATTTTTAACTAAAATTATGTTCTTAACATGAAGGATGATATATATGAATCAAGTCTTAATGGTGATAGTTTATTTCTGAAAACAATAGATTACATATTTCTATTCAAGTATTCAAAAACTTTCCAGGAATTTTCAAGAATTCAAAATTGTTTGTAATAACAAACAAAATATAGATGATTCCGTAACTTGTCACCATCCTACATTTTACAGAGAGCGCAGGAGAATATGGGCCCTGAGGTCAGGTGGACTAAACTCCCCAACTCTGACTTTCCCTAATTACACAGCCCTGGGTGTATGACTGAATCGCCCATGACCCTGCACTTTGCCATCTGAAGGTGGCGGTGATGCTAGAACATGTCTCATGGGGTTAAGCAAAATACTAACATCGGAGGATATCCTTGTCATGATAGCATTACCAAAAACCGGAGCCAAATTTGCTTTACTTCTCAGTAAATAAATAGATTTTGATTTGGAAAGTGCAGGTAAATTAAATCTGTGATGATCACAAGGAGCCTCTGAGGACTGTTGAAGTCACTCGAGGTTTATCTTGCAAAGCTACTGAGATCAAATTTGGAAAGCTCAGATCGTTACACCAAAGCTGAATCTTCTAAGGTTCAGGAGTCTTGGCCTGGAAACACATAAGCCTGAGCAGAATTTCCAATGCTTTTCTTTTTTTAAATTTATAGTTTCCCCTCCACTGGACCCAAATATTTCTTATGTCTTTCTCCAGCTTGAAAAAGAATATCAATTTTGATGACTTCTCTCTAGAGAGGTCAGAAGAGTTTATAATTTTTCTCTTCTTGATACTGTTTTCTTTAAATGTCATTTAAGCTGTTTGCTTTTCTGGGCACTAAATAAAAAATTTATCTCTAACCAGCAAGACAACCTAAAACTTTCACACATGTTGAGACCACCTGCTTCCTGATGGAGCTGAACTTTCAAATGTATTTTGGGAGGCTTGACCTTTCAATCAGGACAACTCTAGCTTTCAAACAACTTCCCCGGGAATCTTACATTTTTAAAAAAGTTTTTATTAAGTAATTTTTATCAATATTTTAGAGTAAGAGCTGCCTATATTTTAGGTACCCTCATTCTTATTGGTCCTAATCAGGGAAGTCTTACACGAGATAAATTTGTAAATGTTCGTGTCTAGTGTGCTTATTATGAATTCATCAAAAAACACTCAACTTCCAGAGGAAGGAAATTATAATTAAATATGTTTATTTGAGGGCCTTATTAAATTGCCCTCAAACCATATGTAAAAGATAAACTACACCACCCTTTTCTCAATACCAATAGCACTACCAATACCAATAAAATTAAGAAAATTTTAAAATGAAGAGAATTAATTTTTCATTGTGTCAAACATATTGCTCATACTAAAAGAATATTTACTAAAGATATAGAATGTTACTCTACAATAATCTGTGAACTCCCGAAGTAAAGCCAAAATGGATGGCAGTGGAGGTCTTGAAATTACTCCTCTTCATCTAGCACTCGATATGTCACGTTCTGGCCTTAGGGAAATGACTGTGCTGCAGCTAAAAGTCTCAGCTTCTCTTGGACTGGAAGAAATTGAGCAGCTAAACTATAATTAATTACTACCATGAAAGCAAATTGTGAAATGGATATGAACACCGCCTCACAATAGTGTCGGTAATTACAGTAACCACACAAGTGAAGGCAATATGTTTCTGGCTGTTATTTACTCATGTTTGCTGTTGTAGCATCCTGCAAGATATTGCTCAGATCATAGGCTGGATATTTGCAAAGTTAAGACTAAGCTATTTCTAAGAGTGTCTCACATTTACATAATAATACACAGCCTAAGACTAAAACCTGCAGGCTAAAACAGGGAAACAATTATATTTGGTTTTCATATGAGGTATAGCTTAATATTAATCTATGTTATTTAGCACTACTATAATATGTTAAATTAGGAAAGCAATAAAAGGTGTGGTTTTATTAAGAATTTTGCTAAATTTCTGTTCATTTTAAGTGAAAAAAAGGTGTCAAGCAGCCATACCATGTTACTTAAAAATAAAAGGCTCATCTCCCTGCACCAGTAATGTTCTTTGTTCCCTCCTAGATTTCACAGGCTAAACTGATTAGCACCACACCAAGAACTGTGAAAATTATTCAAAAGAACTAGGGAAGAGAAAACAGGACGTGGTGCAAAAGGCGCATAAAGAATAGTGTATTATGCTTAGGTGCTTTGCATCCTGGCGCTCATAAAAAAAATCCACTGCTTTCTCATTCTGCTCAATGAGAGGGATACTTCATCAGACATCAGGAAACAAGGCATCCTGCTGGTCTTATTTTTATTAAACAGGGAACAAAACATGTTGCTTTATTAGAGTTGTTTCAGAATGTGTCAAAACTGTAGACTTTCAATGGAAATCAAAGAACTGCAAAAAAAAATCACAAAATATCAAGCTCCCCCAAATATAACTGACTATAATTAATGTAGGGTTGAGAGAAATAGGTGGAAATATGACTAAATTCCACGACTATTTTATGGAAATATGACTAAATTCCATAAAATGATTATGTGTTTAATTTTCCTATAAACATAGGCTCATGATATTCTGGACATTAGGCAATTTATCATTCTCGTTATGTAACAATATGATTGTGGGGAAATTGCTTCTGGGATTTTTAAGAGCTCTCCACGAATCACATACTCAATCTTGGTGAATTTTTCCATCAGGATTTACCATATAACATCCATGCCTCAGTCATCATTGTGTTCATCCAGGTTGCAAACATGAGTAGCTCAACGGTAATGAGCTCAGATCCATTTTCTTCCTAAGGAAATGACACACTGGGCTTTGGAGTGACCTGTCCAATTATAGATCCCAGAGGACAGTCTGCCACACTGCCATGGTCATGACTGCCTGCACTTCTACGGCTCCTGGCCCCCACCTGGCTCTTCCCAATCCTGCCCTAGTGAGTTTCACCTCTCCCAGTTTTTGAGCTCATCTCTGCCAGATATATGTGGGTTATTTTTATTCTGATATAAAGGTAAAATAAAACGAGAGATATTTTACATATCTGCCTTTAACCTTGGAACAGTGAGCAGGGAGGGTATGATTATACATCCTATATTAATAGGATAGGCAATAAATGTTGGGGTTAAAAATATAGGCTCTAAAGTCACACAAATACTGGAATTGTGTCTGTCAGTTAATGAGATGTACAGCAAGTATATTTACCTGTCTGTGCTCTACCCCTTAACTTGCAAAAGAAGGATAACCAAGACCATATTTTTAGAGATCTCTCTACCACATTTTCCAGGCATTCACTCTACCTGAATCTGTTTCCAGTTATAAGGAGCTTCAAGAATAAAAATGCTGGGAAAGGCAAACAGAGTTGAAGAAGGGCTAGAATATATGCATTATCCCCTCAATACCCCAAGCTCCCCCATAACTGGGACTCCAAACATTAGGAAATGAGCCTACAAAATTTCTGCTGAAGTTTTCTGCTCCCATGACTCCTAAAAAATGTCTTTTCTGTTGTACTGTCCCTGACTTTGCCTCTGAGTCATTGTTTTCATTCATAATACACCTACTCCTACCTGATGAATTTAATCAGGACTTGAATTGGCTCTGCACTGACTGTGGACATCTCAGTTTTTCGGTTTTTCTCCGGTACCGGAAACCGAACTCATGACCTTGCGCTTGCCAGGCAGGCGCTTTGCCGCTGAGCTAAATCCCCAGCCCCGACATCTCAGTTTTTCAAATGGGCCAGCAGATCCTGACTTTGCAACCTCAAAAACTTAAATATTCTGCTGAACTGCAAAACCCATAAGGAGTATGAAGCAGTGCTTAACTCAGGCTGCGAACTATCCCTTTGGAACAACAGAATTCAATTCAGGCTTCTGAGCAATGTTTGCCAAGACAGCCCTGAAGCAGCTTCCGTGGTCACCCGCAGTATTATCCAGGGGCCCCTCTAAATCACGTGGACACAGAATGCTCTACCTTTTCAAACACATGAACTAAGGGCATGTGATAAACACAGTCCCCAAAACAGCTGCATTTAACATTAAGCCAATGTGCATCGTAAATGTTATCTTTGAAAATTCTGTAGAATAACTTTAATTACAGAATCTAGTAACAAACAACATAGCACAGAAATGACAATGTCTTAAATTTAAAGTCTGTCACAGTAACTCATTTTCCTAAAGTACTTCTGAGTCTCTTTCCTTGAGATGATATGTGTGAAACTTCTAAATTCATGATGTCTTGAATTTCTGGTCCACCTTGGAATTTAAAACAGTAAAATAAGAGTCAAACACAGAAATGAACCACTTACGATTATTTCAGTTCAAGGTGATCAGCATTCGCTGGCCCTTCATGACAAGGCTGACAATAATGTGCTCAAGGCCAGATTTCACTTCTATAAAACAGCACTAGGAGCTGTTAAATATGCTGTATGACCTTTTAATCTGTCCGATACTTTGGCCCAGTATTCTTTTCAGCATCACTATGTTAAATAAAATTTATAAAAGCCTATTGTTTTGGACAAGCCTCCTGCTCTAGACCCTAGCAGACCAGACCAGATAGGAATGGAGTCACTCAGTCTGGGTGCTACAAATAAATGTCCCTGAAAAGGACCAATTAAAAAAAAAAAACAGTAGATTCATAGTAACCAACTGAAAGGAACCTAGCTTACCCAAGCCAGCATATTGAAGTCTCCTCTATTTTAATCTGATGAGGAAAGCAACTTTGAAACTACCAACCTGTTTTTATTCTCTGTGTCTTCTTCAGGTTTTTGCTGTCTGTAAACCTAAAAGCTGCCTCTTGGCTCATTGGAACACTCATTGTAATAAGGTATTGCCTTATGACAGAGTTACAAATAAAAGGCAATGAAGGTTTTTACATAACATTTATTTTTATTTTGTCTTTTGAGGACTTTGATGTGTAAAAATAATAAATATATTATTTCAACCATCCTGTGTTTAATGACCTCAAGAAATCATTGCTGGAGGAAATGTCAAGGTAAGAAATTCTGATAATTAAGGCAGTATGTATCTCCCCCTCTGCACATAGCTTTTTGTACAACAAGGAGCTGCAGATGTGAATGAGAAATGTGTACTGTATAGGAGGAAAGGGCACCTAACAGAAGGGTTGCTCCAGCAGCCTTATACACAAAAGGAAATTGTGGAAACAATATCACCATGAATGCTTAAAATGTTTGTGCTTTCCTATTCTCCTCTCCCCTGCCTACTGCCTCCAACTTCCACCTCTCAGGCCAACATCTTTATCAGCTTTTGTTTTCATTTTGTGAAAGAAAAGCCAGAGAAGGATAGTGAAAATGATTACGTAAATGCAAAAATGTCTATTTTTGACCAGAAGGAACATTATTCTCCTCATTCCAACTGGATCTGGTTCAAAAAGCAAGAGAAGAAGCAGGGGGGAATGAACTTCATTAAAATATAAAATGAGGCAAGGATATAAATTGTACCTTTTTAAACAGGGATTAACTTTACACTTTTTAAAATTTTCTTGAATCAGAACAGCTCACATCTCAGGAAACAAGCTGTCTCTTGTTTTGCCCAACTATCATGAAAAGCAGTGTAGAACGGAAGTTGCTTCCCTATGAAATATGGTGGGTTGGAAGGTATTTGCCATCCAAAGGCATACTCTGAAACAACCATTATACAGATTTACTGAGAAGCTAAGAATTCTACATTCTCCTCTCTAATCTGCTACTATCATTGACTCAGAATCTTCTATACTGCTAAACTGTTCCCTTGTTTGCAAGTTAGTCATCCTTTAAAGCTTCATTAAGTCTGACAGGCCACAAACAAAGATGTAGTGTCTTTCCCATAACCTTATAAGAGGCAGTATAACATAGCGGCTCAGATCTCTCTTGCTGGAGTTAAGGATATCTGTGTTTGTTTTTAGTCCTATCACTTACTAACTGAATAGTCTTAGATACACTTACCTTTCAAGTCTTCATCTGCAAAATTAAGAATATTATTTCATGGATTTAATTGTTAAAATTTTAATTTTTAAAATTTGTGAATTGGCTATACATGCCAGGAACTGTTCTAAACACTTGAGACACAGAGATCAAAAGGATATGCAAGCCCTTGCCCTGCAAACTTAGATTCCAATAAGCAAAGACATAAACAAGATAATTTTCATGCTAATTAAGTAAAAGTACTGTTACGTTAAAAAATATTTAAGTGAGACAGACATTGTAGATGGCATGTGACCTCTTAAAGGAGGTGATAATTGACACTTAACATAGAGGATGAAAGACAACCAAGCCTAGACTCTGGAATAAAATGTTCTAGGCATGTGCATTAGAAGGTTTAAAAGCTCTGAACATTATTTAGAAAAATATCAAAGGCCAGAACAAAGTGATCAGTGGAACAGTGGTGAATTGGGACCTAGCAGTAGACAGGGTTGCTATAGGCAAGGTTGGTTGTAGATTGTGTTTGGAGAATACACGGGTGCCTTCTACTTGCATCTCCAAATCCCATCTCCATCCTTCTTTCTGCGACCATGAGGCTGATTTCTACTGCAATGGAAATATGCTTTTCACTTTCATTTTCCAGTGTAGGCTACCAGCAGTTCAAAAGGGTGGAGCAGAGTAAGGATGGAGTATCTGTTTGCCAAGCTGCTTTCCTGTTAAGTGGCTTTCTACTATGAAAGCTGTAAGGCCCGTCGGTTCTCTCTCCACACTCCAGCTTCCTTCATATTCCTGTTAATGGTCCCTTACCCTTGATTTTTAGGCCTGCAGACGGCAATGTCTCTCACCACCTTTGCTAGTCTCAGTTTTGACCACATTGTACAGCACCAGAGTTTTCCCTAAACAGGGCATAGAAAGTTCAATCCCTCAACTAAATGGCCCCTTTTATTAAAGCATCCTCAAATCATCCAGAATGAACTTGCCATCTCTTCCTTAGTAGAATCCTGTCTGACACGTACAAGAGGGTAAGGGTTTGGAACTGAATGCTGAAGAATATATGTACAATGATTCACAGCACACACAGTGAGTGTTTTGTGTTTGTTTGTGCTCATTGTGGCTGTACTGCTTGGGAAAGAAAGCCCGGTTCATTAACACATGAACACATTAATGAACAACGCACTGGGGCATCAAAGCTGCACTCAGTATCTTTCTTTGCTCTCTTACTCAGTGACCAACAGTGGCCAGGGCAAGATGTGTATTTGTGGCCATGGGAGAGTAAACAGTGATGTTCAAAGAGACTTCTTTAGCCTCGTTGCTTGAAAATGATATATCATGAATATATGAGTGAAATTAACCAAGACACTCTAAGTTAGAGAAAGGCGTAATTTCATGTTTAAAAATGTGAAATTATACAGAATGTTATGATGTAAAATTAGGTTTTTCTCATAAATAGCTCTTTGACAAATTGTAAAATCATAAAAGTGGCATCAGTTAGCTAAAAAACTGTAAAACTGTTCACAAATGGACAAGAATGGTTGAATTTATTGAATTTAAAGTGCTACTTGCGATAAAGTGTTAAACTCTTGTTTCTTCTACTAAAAGTAAGGTATATTGAAATTTGTAAGACAAAATATCAGATCTGAATACACACCATTCATCTGATAAATACATATTGTTTCCCCAAGACTATTAGATTAAATTTCTTTTTCTTTTTCTTTTTCTTTTTTTCCCGGTACCGGGAATCGAACTCATGACCTTGTGCTTACCAGGCAGGTGCTGTGCCGCTGAGCTAAATCCCCAGCCCTAGATTAAATTTCTGATTCATTCATTGTAGGATATAAGTGGGAAAACATTTCACCCAAGCTCAGGTTTTATAGAAACATAGAATATACGTGCATACAATTCTTTAAGGCTCTAGCAATTTCTTCTGGTAGAATTGTCTCTAAAATTATACATTGTGTGTTTATCCAGGCAGGCTGCAGCAGAAGTTTGAGCAGAAATCTGGCAATTTGGGTCAGTAAATCTCAAGTCTCACTCTTGATTCTCCGTGTGTTTTGATCATTTCATTTTAGTTATTCTTCTGATAGCAGAAAAGTAAACAGCTAGTAAAATGGGAGCTTAAACATTTCCGTTGGGCCTTACCATGTGTAGGGAAACTTAAAAATATCAAACTGGATGATTCATTCTTGATGTCAGTATGGTGTTGAGTATAAAGTTGGCAACTATGTAATGGAATTGAACTGTGTACAAATTTTATAAAGTTCCCAAATTCATGGCATGAAATTCTTTCTTCTTTCCTTATGGGAAGAATTTCTATTTATAAAGTGTCCTTTGGCAGTGAAATCAATGAAGCCAGTAAGCAAAGCTATTGGAGTCTTTTGTCAAATATTAAACATAAGAACAAATTATGCAGGCTAAGAAGTATAGCTGGCTTAAGTAGTGTTAGAGAAAGAAAAAACTTTAACTTACATTTCCATCTGAAGCTTAAAAAAATTTAGGTGCTAATCTTCCAGTAAATCACTTTATTTCCATTCCACTCTAATAGATGTTGACTAATGTCATGAAGAATAAAAAATAGTTTCTTTTAATTCTACCAGAGTCTTTTTTAATAAATGCTGGATTTCTTTGTTAATAAAACTTCCTTCTTTAGGTTGATAACTTGCTTATCTTCACTCTGTCTTATAATTTGCTAATTCTTTATGAATTTATTTATTCATCAGAGAGTTATAGAATGTTCTAGGTGCTTAAAATAATTCTAATCACAAAGAATTGAAAATGTATTAAATAAACCTGCTTATTTTTTATGAAGTGTTTATAACATGTAGCTATGAAGCACTAACTTAGTATTCACAAGCTAAACAGAACAATTTCCTTTCACTTCAGGATTCAGTAAAAGAGATTAAAAAATGAAGCCTCATCCTTGCCATTTTTATTTAACCTGCTATTTATACTAAGTGTAAAGGAGACTACCAAAAACAAGAAGGGGATGCCGTGACATTAATATCAGATTTGATCTACTGTAAAATTCATGTGACCTGGGAGATTAAATCAACTGCAGCACTGCAAGGGGCATCTTCACAAAAGGAATTTGACAAGGGTATTTTTTCTGAGCAAGGGCAACAGCATAGATGCATTGTTTGCAGTTGCTAAACATATCATATCTCTTCCAGAATGTGCTAAATTTTTCATTCTTTTCTGAACATTTTCTAAAGTTTTCATATCCTTTAGCTTTAAAAAACTGACTATTCCTTTCAAGGCATGTAATAGTATATAGGGTTAACTTGTAAGCAAATGACAATTCTTAATGACCCACTTTCTAAATGGAAAGTGAAAAAAAAGTCTCACGACAAATTCTGAAAGTATAAAAGCAATGACACTTCTGAAGTAAGCTCGCATTCAGCCCCAGGGTATCTTTAATACTCACAGATCTCGCCTTCTATGGATTTAACAACTGTGCTTTAATCTGCTTAAATTCTGGTACTCATATCTTCCACAATTTCTTTTGATAAAACTAAATAAGCTTATAGAGACAGTGCTGTCCCTGAGATTGCAAATTAAGGAGTTACTAATCAAAAGAAGAAAATAAAGAAGAGATGTGAAGTTGCCAACGCTTTTCAGAGGCAATTCTGGGTTGGATCTAAGTCAGAGGTTGAGTATCAAGACAGAGAATCAAGGAAACCTTTGACCCTCCGTTCCAGGGCACTAACCTTCCCATTCATCACTTGGTTTTTATTCTGCTCTAATGGATGTTGATCACTGTTATGAAGAATAACAGGGATGGGGCTGGGGATTTAGTTCTGTGGCACAGCGCCTGCCTGGCAAGCACAAGGTTGTGAGTTCGATTCCCGGTACCGGAAAAAAGCAAACCAAAACAAAAGAAAAAGAATAATGGGGGTTTGGAGTAAATGAAGGAAGCAGCTGCACTTCTGGCTCAGCTCCACCCCCAGTAAGAGCAGGGGTCCTTCACATACAGGCATGCCCTCCCCATTTTCCTGCTCCTATGGTCGCCCACCAGTCTTGTCTTTGTTCCCTAACTTCTTTTTTTTTTTTTTTTTTTTTTGGTTTTTCTCCGGTACCGGGAACCAAACTCACAACCTTGCGCTTGCCAGGCAGGCATTTTGCCGCTGAGCTAAATCCCCAGCCCCTGTTCCCTAACTTCTTAATTCTCATCCTGCTCCCAGGCAGATGATATCTGTTGAATGAATCTAACTTGTAATCTTCGAAAATATTTACATTGGTAAAAACAATGATCATAGGACTTACACTAAATAATACATAGCAAATATTAGAAGTGATCTTTCTAGATAAAAAAATTATGATAATTCATGTCAGAAAATCAGAATTTTATTTTAACTGTCATTATATTAAAAGTCATATTAAAAATAGGTCAGTCACATTAAAATTTCATAAACACATGATAGTGTCCAAAATTTGCTGTTTAAAATTTTTTATTACTCTGTGCATTATTCTAAATCTTAAAAAAAAAAAAAAAAAAAATCAACAGTGAAACAAACCCTGCAAGTTTTGGAAATTAAGTACCAAAACTAAAAACAGTAAGGTTACTATGTAGAACCTGTGTGTTACTTCCAGAGTTCCCTGGATCTGTGCAAATCAGGGTTATGTAAAAATTACGTTAGCCTCTTGGTGCAGATGAAGAATCCACTTTGGCAAATAGCACCAGTTGTTTGAATACAGAGCACACTCCGCTGACAGCAGTTAGAGATAATTTGTGGAAATGAAGCAGGTGTGGCTATTAAGTATTTCATGCCTATAGAAATCTACTTTCTCTAAGAGGTGTCAGAGAATTGGAAATGAATTTTTATTAGTAACTTCTAAATTCTCACTAAATGCTCAGGACTTTGTGAGGCTTCTATTCCCGTAGTGTCGAATAAGGTAGCAATCAACCACTTGTGGACATTTAAACACAATTTAAAGTCCTTAAAGTGTCCATTGGTCACATGCAGCTAGTGCCTTTTGATTTCAATGGTGCAGATTTATAGTACTGCCACCATCACAGACAGTTCTATTGGACAGGGATGCTCTGCAGACTTAATACTCAAAAATATGCTCCTGTGTCCAATAACATCTACCTAATCTGATTATGTGTTCTACTCTTAAATGTGCAGCACAAGATTCTGAGAGATTTTATTCACACTAAAACTTCAGACACGATGGTTTTACTTAAGAGTCTTGGTAAAATGCAGAGTCTGACCCAGAAAATCTGAAATGGGGCCCCAAATCTGCGTTTCTGATAAACTTCTAGCTGACATCAGTGCCACTGGCCCATGGGCTGCACTTAGAGCAATAAGGCTGAAGACTAAAGAAATGAGAGTGTTCCCAGGCGTGCAGACCTGTATGAGGTGTCAGAGCCAATTTCTGTGAGTGAAATTGTCTTCATGAAGAAACAGAAGAAAATGTTAAAACTTGTCAACTGATTGTCCCTGAAATTAGAGTGGGCAATTTATCTATAAATCAGAATAATATGGGATAAGAAGAAATTTCTTCCTCATGGAAACTGTATTCAAAATGTTGATCAGTACTGGTCTAGATATTTCCCTATGATTCATAATAAGATTTCCAATAGCAACAATTTGATGAAGGTAAAGGATAAGTAGCAATGAAAATAAATTTTAAGGTGATTCACTGGACTGAAAAGACCAGAGAATTTAAATCAAAAGAAGCTACCTGAATGCCTGAATAATGAGAAGGAGAATAATGAGAAATAAAGAAAAATAAATCAGTCCTGATATTTACTGAGGGGGAAAAAAACTTAAAACAAACAGGCAATATATCAGGAAACATATAAAATGGAGAAAAGATGAGTCACAATTCTATTTTTCAGAAACAAACTGTTCAACATCTATAAAGCTAAGACCACTATTGATCTGAACTCAAGAAACCTATGTCCTGGTAAACTTATATTCTGTTTACAAGCTGTAAATATACTGTTATGTCCAAGAACTTTGAATTTTTGTAGACATCCATCAGTAAAATCTTCAGAAAGAAATCCTTTAGAAAGGAAATATTGATAAATTCACTCCATAACAATAGTTATTCCTGTAGCTATTCCTGCTATAGTTATTCTTGTAGTTATTTATAATCCTTTACTTTACTCTGGGACTAAGTATGCAATCTAGCACCCTGTGTATGTTTTATTCCCCAGTGTTGATTTGGAAATTCTCAACAAATCTTTCATGGTGGGTGTTATCCACCTACTTTGTACTCATATTTTATTCCTACACAAGCCCTGTAGTTCAGAAGCAGAGATTCACCTCCCCCGCAGCCCAGCTGCAGGAATTGATCCTTTCTAGCTTCAGCTAATTAATTCATTCTACTGCCCAGCTATGGTTAACATTTCTAAATGGTCAAATTCAGTGTACGTTAAAAGACCTATGATTAGAGGCTGGGGGTTTAGCTCAGTGGCACAGTGCCTGCCTGGCAAGCGCAAGGTCGTGAGTTCGATTCCCCGTACTGGAAAAAAAAAAAAAAAGACCCATGATTAAAATCATAGGACATAAGTTCTCATTACCTTCATCTGAATGCCATCATACAATTTACCAAAACTGCAAAGGTTCTCAGAAATGATACTAGCAGATAAATAGAGCCAGGAAGAAAGTGAGAAAAGGGTGCCCAGGACCACTGCTTTGCTAAAGTTCTGGACTTGCAGTTATTATAAGCCAATAAACTTTCTCAGTCTTTGGGTCACTTTGAAAATAGTTTCCTTTTGATTGTTCCAAAAGGCGTCCTACTGATACAAACTCTTTTTGTTGCCCTTTTAAAGTCTAAACTTCAAAGAGCGCTTCTTAGGTGTTAAGAAGCTTGATATGTTGGATCCAACCAACATTGCATTCTTCATTCTGGTGCCCAGACAGGGAAAGAGAATTTGTAGATTGTGGGTCAAAGAAAAAATTTGTTTGTTTCTTTTTTTTTTCTTTCCACTTACACCTCAAGTTTTCAATGTATAGAAATCTGGTAGGGGCTGAGGATTTAGTTCAGCAGCACAGTGTCTGCCTGGCATAGGCAAGGTCGTGAGTTCGATTCCGGGTACTGGAAAAAAGCCAAAAAAAAAAAAAAAATCTGGTAATATAATCTAGGAATGCTCCCAACATTTTGTAACTTCCAAGACCACGAGAAATTTGCAAATCAAAATTTTATGGATGGGGAATCTCAGAAAATAATTCTCTTTTCTGGAGTGAGTTTATTTTCAGTAATACATTTAAATGGTGATAGACACAGCTACAATCATCCAATTCTTAAAATTTCAAGAACAAAAACCTTAGTATAATTAGTTAATATGTAGAAGGGGAAGACATGAACATGATATTTGTATGTTAATCTGTTTTCAAGTGTTTTAGTCATCAAAAAATAAGATCAAAAAATTCATATGCCTGAATCCTATATATGATGTTATTTTATAATTTTCTTTGTATCCAGAACCATATTTCTGAATATATAATGAGAATTACTTGAAGAATAGATTTTCAGATTACTTTCTTTGGACAAGACATATTTATAGTGCCTCAACCTATTTGTGTGGCTATAAAAAAAAACACCTTATATTGGATAACTAATAAGCAACAGAAATTTATTTCTCACTGATCTGGACACTGTGCAGTCCAAAATCTAGGAAGCAACACATATGGTATCTAGGGAGACCTTGTTTTCTTTTCATAGATGACCCCTCCTGGCTTTCTTCTCACATGGCTGAAAGTGCAAACAAGATCCCTCAGGCCTCTTTTGTAAAGGCACTAGCAGCTTTCATGAGGAATGTATGCTCCAGACCTAATCACACCCCAGAGGCCTCACTTCTGCATGCAAATACTTGATTAGATTTCAACATATTAATTTATAGAGACACAAACAGTAAGACTACCAAAGATGCCACACCCATCCTTAGCCATTAAATGCAAAAGAAAGCAACTTTATCAGGTTTTTTATCTGTGTACCCTATCTATCCTAGAATAGACAACTCTCTATCCATCTAAGAATTGGTCCCTCAGTAGCTACATTTTAAAAATCTCTGAAATTCTTAAAAGAGATGTACCCCAAATAAAAACTCTCTCTGCTGCACTCTATTTCCTCTAATTAGGAAAAACTGGAAAAGGAGAAAACACCCTATGGGGGAAAGTAATGTGTAGAGGGAAGGAAGTGACAAAAGAGTAGAATTTCAAAATCTGAATTTTAATCCTAGGTAATTCTATTTCATTCTTTCAAAGCAAGCTACAGAATTTCTCTTCTGATTACTCTAGTATGCAGAACTTTTAAGGGTCAAATGCAGCAAAATACAAATGGCTTTAATACTACATTTATTCTGATGTTAGACAAGTGACTTCTAACTCCACCAATTGATTTAGGTAAGACATTTTCTACTTGCTCACAAATGCATTATTTTTCTATTCATCTGTTGCCTCCATTCTCAAGTTATTTGTCTACAGGTGACCTTAAATGTGAAAATATTTCACTGTGTTTTTTAAAGAATTTAATTTCTCTATAGACTGTGGTCTATGGAAATCTAGTCATCAGTATCAGATAGTCACTCAAGAATATTCCCACCCACTTATATTATGATTCATAGCAATAGGGCAAGAGAGACTCCATTTTCTTTTTTTAACTCCATATTAAGAGAAGTCACTTAAGCTATAGTTGACACTGCTCTTCACCTCAGTCCTCTTGGTTAGTTATCAACCCACTTAAAGGAGAGCAGAATCATAAAATGGGAACAGAACAAACAGAATAAATTGGGAAATAGGCTAAAAGTTAAACTGCAATGGTCATCTGGAATCTGACTGTCCAACAGCATTTGGGAAAAGTAAACTTTTTGATAATTGTGTGACATTCATGTAAGATTTCCAAAAATAAAGTAATAGTTACTATGGAAACCTAAAATGTACTTAAACTGAATGTGAGACCCAGATCAGTGCAGAAATCTTCTCTGGCTCCTGGTTAGAGACTGCCCATCAGCCAGCTTCATAAAATTTTGTTCATTCCTGCCTTTTCAATATTCTTGTTAGTGCCTTTCTCATTGAACTTGCTTGCTGTATCAATAAGTGCAGAAGTTTTTGGACCTTAAAAACGGGATCTGAATTACATGCTGAAAAATTACATTCTTGCGTGCCTATCTGATACTGATTACCTTGATGGCACCATAACTGTCTCGGAATGAACCACTCTTTCTAGGCTCTGAAGTGCTATGGTCACTCAAGGCTCTATAATAATTAGGGGCTTTCAAAGTGAAGTAGAAAATACTTATGAATGAGGTCAGATGTGTATGACTGTTTACTAAAATGCCTAAGTTTTAGCGTATAATTTCTTTAGGTAGAAACGTCAAATATATTACATGTGGTACACACTGAGACAACTTTCCATGAATGCAATCTGCATTCTGCCACTTCTGAGCTTTTACCAAGAGTGTCTACAATGCAGGGGTGTGGAGAATTGACAGATTTTGCACATTTTAGTCTCTTTTCACAATGTTTGCTATGTTCAGCAGAATATAAGCTTTCAGATTTAAAATATGTTTTCTAGCTTTTCCCACTGTGCAAATCAGTACATTAAGCAAGCCCAGCAGAAAACCATAAGCAGGCAGACAGAAAAGCTGTGAAAGGCTTTCCTATCAAATGTGATGGGAAATAAGATTTAAATATTAGTTTGCCCACCAGTGTATGAACCAGAAGTCACAGCCCAGCTGATGAAAAACATCACAAAAGAAGGTCAACAGAGACACACGCTGGACTGTAAAAATTTGAAAAAACTCACTTGGAATAATTCAGATTAAAACATGCTGCACTTAGTATGCTATAGTAAAAACACACTACTAAAATATATGGCTAATATAGGCTAAACTGCTATCACAAATCCACATAGGTTTATATTTCTTGCTCCATAATAGTCTCGGCAAATTTTCCTGGCTGACAGGTAGCTCTCTTGCATGCAGAATCCTGTACCCATGTTTCATTGAGGATCCTGTCATTATCCTTGTAGTATAAACTGTTCTGTCATGTTTAGCCATAAGTGGCAGAAGGGAACAGATACGGAAGAGCCATACCTGCTGGTATAAGGGTCCCAGGCAGGAAGCACATAGTCTTTCTATTCTCATTCCAAAGGAACTCACCCAACACATCACACCGACTGAAAAAAGGCAGAAAAACAGTCTTGTTGAGTATCCAAGAAGAGGAAAAGAGATTTTAGCACCCAACAGATAACACTAATAAGAGAACATGTATAATATTCAACATAAGCCCAAATATTCACGTTCATATAACCACTGCAGCAACGTGATTGCTGAGAAAATACTATATTTTAACATATCTAAAGCAAGTTAGACTCATTAAAAAACAAAATAAATATAATTATAGTTAATCATTGTACTTTTCCCATCAAAAGGATATTAGTTTGACTTATAGGACCCAAATAGCACAGGAAATAATAGAAAGAGTCAACAGAAAAATTACATCAATTAAAAAGCTCTGCATAACAAAGGAAACAACAAAGTGAAGAAACAATTTACTGAATAGGGAAAAAATCTTTGCTAGCTACACTTCTGGTAGCAAATTAATAAATAGAATGTATAAAGAACTCAAAAAGTTAACTCCTAAACAACAAATAACCCATTCAATAAATGGCAATTGAAACCAACAGAAATTCTCAAAAGTACAAATTGTAGTAATTATATGAAAAATGTTCAGCATCTTTAGCCATCAAAGAAATGCAAATCAAAGTGACAGTGATATTCAGTCTCACCCCAGTGAGACTGGGTGTGATCAAGAATGTAAAAACCAATCAATGTAGTGGAAAAAGAACACTTTTACATTGTTGCTGGACACATAAACTGCTACAGCCACTATGGAATCAGCATAGAGATTCCTCAGCAAATTAAAAATAGAGATACCATTGGATCCAGCTGTGCTATTTCATTGTATATGCCCCTCTGAATTAAAGAAAATATACCATAATTGTGCATGGATACCCATGTTCATTGCAGCACAATTCACATAGCTAAGCTGTAGAAACAACCTAGATGCCCATCGACAGAGAACATAAAATGAAGTATAGTACATGCTAAAATATTGCTCAGCAATAAAAAAGAGTGGAGTCATGCCATTTTCAGGTAAATGGATGGAACAGGAAATCATAATATTAAAGTAAACCACTGAGAAAGTTAAATATTACATATTTTCTCTTACATAAGCAATCTTTTAAAATAAAAAAGTAGAAGTGACAGAAAAGTAGAAGGCCCACTATTGGAGATGATAGATTCACAGAGAAAAGGGAAAGGGTAGGAGGGATGAAAATAATCAAACTACATTGCCTATGTGGACCAATATACCAAAATGAATCTCATTATTCGGTATCACTAATATGCACTGACAATTTTTAAAGACATGAATTTGGGAACACAGACTTTTAAAAATGTCAGGGTACTAATACTTTTATCATCATCATCCCAGTAATTATCAATATAATTTAAAACAATTCCGGAAGTTAATGGAAAATAAAGGAAAATTGGACTTGAATGAACAGGGGTTTATTAAAAATATAATATTCACCCTGAATACTCCAATTTCTCTCCTTTAAGGAAGAAAAATATTAACATATTTTGTCTTGGAAAAAAAACACAATAACAAAACTTATACAAACATCTTCGTATTGAAAGGTAAAAGCTTTCATTTGACGTTCTTTGGCATAATTAATGTAAAGTTAGCTGTTATCTGCATGTTGGTAATTCATCAAACCTTGGCTGGGGCAGCTTGGCACACATGCTGATTGATGAGAAGGCTCTGTGCTCACTTTGGCACAAGTGCCATAGGTCCACAGCCACGGGTCTAGAGTTTCATACAACTGCAAGTGAGTTGAATAGCAGTGGCAAATGCAGTGATCTTACAGCCTTCTTGGTCACATAGCATTTGATTTCTTGTTTTTATCACTTCAGTGATACTAGTCCTGATCCTGGCACTGGTGTTGAAAAGATTATAGAAGACTATGTGTTCAGTAATATAATCTTCAACACAGACATAGACTTCTATACTACCAACTGGAAACTAGTCCTATGAGTATTCTAGATGCTGTTATGGTTAGAGGTATGGTTTGTCTTTGGGTGGTTGAGGAATTGGTTTTGAGTTTCTGGGGATCAAACCCAGGAGCACTTTGCTACTGAGCTACAGCCACACCTTTGGGGGGGTGGAGATGGCTAAAACATGTAATCCTCCTACCTCAGTCTACCAAGCAGCTGAAACAATGGGTGTGCACTGCTTCTTTGTGATCTCTGACTAACTAAAAATATCTCACTGCCTTAGAAGCATTGTAGAATATGTTAGTAGAAATTTGGATGAGACATTGTGATAGAGAAGGAAAAATAGTAATTAATCCCCTAGTGTTGCATGAGATAGTGAAAACAAAACCAATTCACAGTATGCTTACTTTATATGCATTCTCAAAGTTCATGACTATTTATTCTGCACTTGCAAAAAAAAAAATAGCCAGACCCATCGTCTAAGAAATTCATAATGTTTATGCAAGAGTTCTATGAAAGAAAATGTAAGGCCATTGTATTTTAAGAGAGTGTGTTAGCCTAGAAAAGGGAACTAGAATAAAAATTGTTCTTATTGAAATTTTGAAACATATACACACACTGTCTGATTTTTTTCTTATCCCCCAAAAATTAGAGTTCAGGATTATAATGTGTAAAGATAACAAAATGTAAACATTCTCCCAAATTGCTTAAGACCAAATGACTTCCATATGCTATTTCAATTCCCATCAGATTTTTTTAGTTTTTGTTATGGGATAAGAAACAAGAAGAGAAAAGGGAGGAAAAGAAGGAAGGAGAAAGAGGAGAAGAAGAAAAAAAAGAAAAAGCAGGAGGAGAAACAGCGAGGAGGAGGAGCCCAAGGAGAAAAAGAAGAAAGAAGAGAAAGAAGAGAAGGAGGTGGAGGAGGAGGACAGATTTTTCTAAAATGACCAACTATGTGTGCCATTTTCAAAGAAACTTCTAGAAACATCCATCCTCCAGGTCTGCTTAATTCATACGGGGTTTACAAACACATGTGCACAAATCTGCATACTTTTTTTCTTACAAAAAAGTGATATAGTTTAAAAAACAAAACTACTCCCCCAATGTTTCCTTTTTTATGTTACTAAAAAACATAACTTAGTTCCAGTCCTTGAATAGATATTAGTGGCTTTAAAGACCCACCATATAAAATCATAGCTAAGAATGCTAAAAAACAATTCCTGCAAATGTTGAATTTTGAAAATAATAGTGAAGAGAATAATTCAATTAACTAGGGGCAGTTTCTCTCTTTATTGCAAAATCAGTAAAGAGTCACAGGCAGGTACAACAGCAGAACTAAAGACACCCCAGTACTTTTTCAGAAAGTAGACTTACAGAACTGTTTCAGAAAGTGATAGGTATGCTCAAAGGGGGAGTATTTTGAAGGATATTAATGGCAATGTGTCTTTTATTGTAACATTTTTAATTTAAATAGTCATGGTATTTCATGATCACACAATGCAGAGAAGAGTGCAAACCCTATTCCTCCTCTTATTTCTTCTTCCCCTGCTTGTTTCTTCTTCTTCTCTGTTGTTGTGTGGATTTAAAGTGTCCCACACACTTGGAGGTGGGGGTCTTGTGTTAATGATGAGACAGTGAGTAATATACCCACAGTGTTCCGAAAGACTGATCAGCGAGGAAGAAGATGCAAGAAATCCACTACTATCTGAAAGTTCAGAAGATGCCTTAAAACAGGAGGACAAATAATTGTCAAAGCTCATTGAAGGATGTGGGCCCTCAAATACAGCTTGGGTGTTTAATGAAGACTGCCAACCACAGATCTGGTTCTCTTTCTATAGTGTGCCCTGGACATTCACCTCCTGTCTCATACAGATGATCCTCCTCGACCTTTAGCTCTCTGCCTGAACATTGCTGCTTCTGGGAATCTGTCTCTCACCTAAACCAGATCAGCTCCCACAATCACATACTGGTCTTTTCATACTTGATATTTTATAATTATTTTGTTACATACTTTATCTCAGGAGGCAAAGGCAGCAGGATCACAAATTCAAGTCCAACTTTGACAATTTAGCAAGACCTATTTCAAAATATTTTTTAAATAACGGGTTAGGGAAGTAGGCTAGTGGTAGAGCAATTTCTTAACATGAGCAAGGCCCTGATTTCAGCACCCCCACCCCAAAAATTTTATGACCAATTTAGTTTTACTAAATTCAAAACCTCATGAAAGCAGGGGAACCACACACTGAATGACTTTCAGGCACACATTAGTCCCTCAAATTAATGTCCTCTTCACCTTTATTTAACTTTTAGTTTTTACTATTGTTTCTGCAGTGATGAATTTTACAAAAGTCTTTTTGTCTCTGCATGACTGTAAAGTTATTTTTAAATCAATGTTATTTGATTTACAATCATCATAAAGTCTTGTTTTTTTGTTTGTGAACGAATATCTTGCCTTTAATTCTATAATAGTCAAGGTGATTGTCTGTATCAGGAATTTAATATTTGATGGAGACTCGTACGTGTTAGTCTGCTCCTCTCTACCCCTAGGTCTTTATTTCAATTAGTATAATATGCTCATTAAATTAAGACATCTATTATGGTGCCAGTATGCATATAACAGACAGAAAAATGTCTCATATGGGTCAATTGGAATCATTTTGCTAAATTAACACTTAGCCTTTTGCAAGAGGGTCTTAGCAGATACTGTTATTAGCAGAGATTGGGCACAAATTTAAATAAGGTTTTTATGCTTTGCATACTCGGAGCAGATTTTCAATGACAAATCTGTGTCGACATCAGCTGAGGTTTCAAAATATGCCTTCACTGTGCATATCCAAAGAACCATTTGCAAATTTGTGCACTGCTAAGGATCACACCTGTATACCTGTCTCGGTACATAATAAGTCCCAAGAAGAAACTTAAGGCAACTTGGAAAATAAATACCACCTGATGCTATTTTACGCTGAACTTATTAAACATTCTCTACAACTTTGGGTGAAAGAGATCTCTGAATAAAAGGTCTCTTCTACAGTCTGTAATTCATGTGTTGAGCTCTGACAGTGACAGTGTTGAAAGGATGGACTTTGGGGAAGTAATTAAGTCAGGAGAGCTCCACCTTTCCAACGAGATCAGTCCTGGTGTAGAAGGGGTCCAACAGAACCTCTTTGACCCTTCCACCATGTAAGGACACAGCTAGAAGGCACAGTCTATCAGGAAAAGACCTTCACACATCTGGCAGTGACTTGGTCTTAGATTTCCCATCCACCAGAACTCTGAGAAATGAATCTTTCTTGTTTGTAAATTACTTGATCTAAGGCATTCTGGCATAACAGTCCCATAACTCTAAGACAGCCTGTATTCTACCTTTCAAGAACAGCCTGATTCTTTGTGACTGAGCCCCTACCCATAGCCCATAGTTCTACTCTGCACTGATTCACACATTGTGTCCTTTCCTTGTTACCTGTCTCATTGGTCAAGCTTTAATAACAGAAATAAAACTAATCAATGATGGCTAGCTACCACCTGAACCCTAGCTCCTGTTCTAACATCCTACTTGATTTATGGTTTTAAACAAGTCACATTGTCTCTTGTCCTCTGCTTTCCAAACTTTAAGACCTACATTGACTCAGTCCTTATGAATACTTACCATATTAATACAATAAATTCTTGTAAAGTAAAAACACGTGGCAAATGGGCCATTCAAGTTGTGTTCTGACATGTATGCATTTGCAATCCCTTGCTGGTTTGAGGTGTTGTAATCATTCATCTGCCCATATACACGTAGTCTTCCCTCCCAGACGTTTCCCAATTGATTAGCCTTCTCCAAATCACTATCCAACTTGTATAATTCACTAACGCAAAGCTTTTAGCAATGCTCCATAGCCTCACAAATGAGTTTAAATCTAACAACCCAGGTGCCTAAATTCACCTGTATGTCAAGGATGACAAACATCTTGAAGGTAGGGGTGGGCAATAGTCATTAGTGCTAAAAAGAAAGGGTCTTTCACATTTGTGAAAGTTTACTTTCGTGAATGGTCATTTTCTTGATAAACATTTTTTCTGTTCTGATGGCTTTTGTTCATCTTTCCAGGCTGTACCTCTAAAAACCAAATGAAAGTGGTACCCAGAAAAATGTCCAAAGGATCTTGTGAAAAATTATGAGATACCAGAAAAGACAAGGTTAAGCATCCTTTATTCCTACCATGCAGAGTATGCTGTTACTATGTAATCTTAAAGTAGTCTTGATTAAAGTTGGTTAAGCCATACACTATTTTATATTTGGCAGCCAACTCAAACTAACCCCAATGACCAGTAAGAATAAAATCATGAACATGTACGCTTTATAGCCACAATGTCCCCAAAAGACCTCATGTGCTCACAGGTTGGCTTTTGGGCTAAGACTGGTTGAGGATTTTGGAGGCTATAGCTAATTTGCTGTTAGGAAGGGGAGCCTGCTTAGGGAAAGCAGGTCCCCAGGGACATGGCCTAAAGAGGTATATCCCCCGCCCAGGATCCTCCCTTCTCTCTCTGCCTCCTAGAAACCATGATGTGGGCAGCTTTTCCTCTGCTATGCCTCTCTGTCAGGCTATTCTACCATGAAGCCAACGGACCATGGACTGCAACCATGAATCAAAGTAAACCTCTCCCCCTTTACATGGTGGGTGTCAGGTATTTGTCCCAGCAATACGTAAAGCAACTCAGACAAACACAGACTGCAGACATGGACTGAGGGAGAAACTCCATGCCCATACAGGTGACACTGCCTCAGCATGATGCACACGGCAGAGTGTGCTGTGTTTTCACAGACTGTGCTGCTCAAGACAGGGACTTCTCAGCCTCAAAGGGGAGTGCAGTGCTTCTACCTAGGCTGGGGCACACTTTCACTATGCTGTACCCCGGGGAGGAAAAGAATCACAAAGTAAAGAGGTGATACTCATCAACAGCATTTTCATTACCCGATTTTCCTCTAATGGTGAATAAGGACAAGTCAGCCCCTAGAACAAATGCAGAATCTGACAAACTATCAATCTTGCCTCTTACGGAAATCAAAAGGTCTTCATTCATTTATTCTTATCAAAAAATTATAAAAGACCTACTACATGCTAAATACTATAGTAGGTGCTGAAATGATGGTCATAGGCAAAGAATGTTCTTCAGAAGACTATGCAGTCCACGTCTCCACAGGGATGAAACACAGCAGTAACTCTTTGTGAAGCAAGCAGTGGCAAAGTTTCAGAGCAATTAGCAAAGTGACTGTCACTGTGCATTTTTGCACTTGAAGCTTTGATTAATATTATAAAATGTCAGAACTAAAAATAACTGTACCTGGTGAAATGGAGAAGACAGCCAGAGGGAGTTTTTAAAATGGGGGGAGCAGCAACTTGGGACTTTCCATGAAAATGTCACGTAGTATGTGATTCCATTTAGAAACAGTCTCGAAATGACAAAATTATAGAAATGGCAAACAAATTAGTGGTTCTCAGAGGTTAGAGGTGGCAGGTTTGAAGAGGAAAAGGAAAATGACTATTATAAGGAGGTAGTATGAAAGAGATCTTAGTGGTGATGAAATAGTCCTCTGTCTTGATTGTGATGGGGTTTCCATGAATTTATACATGAGATGGGATGATCTCTCTCTCTCTCTCTCTCTCTCTCTCTCTCTCTCTCTCTCTCTCTCTTTCTGAAAAAAAAGAGAAAAATTCCTGGGTTTGATAATCTCTTATAGTTACACAAGAGAAATCACTGGGGAAACGATGAAGGCTACACCAGGACCTCTCTGTATTATCTTTGCAACTTCTTTTGAATCCATAATTATTTAAGATTAAGAATTTTTTTAAAGAAAACAAGCAGTAGGGACTTTTCATGAAGCTGCCAATTAAAATATTTGTAGTGAAACCAAATCTACCTTTTAATTGGACACATAAGTGTGTGTCTCGGTCTCCTCAGTGCTGACCAGGGAAGGATAGTTGTGTCCATAAAGGATCTCTGGGTAACTAGTTAATGTTATAGTTCTGTGATTTGATACAATAAGACTAAAACTAATATTTAGAAAAAAAAACTTTATTGCTCCTAATATCTATCACATAATAGCTGGCTATTACCCCAGGTAAAATGAGAAATATCTCAATTAAAAATTCAAAAACTTTTCCTCAGAAATTGTTAGAAGTGGTATCATTAGAGTCAGACAAATTAGAATTGATACAAGAAATTTAAGATCTGCAGCAATTTCTCTTGCTAATGGACCAAAGTACCTCTTGAGCCTTTCTTATCATCAGTGTCTATGGTTAAATTATATCTGTTGAGGTAAAATTATCCACATAATGTCATTACCTAGGTCTCCTGTGTATAAGAATAATGAAAAGTGCTTCCATACTTTGTAAGTGCATTATGTTCTGAAAGAATATTAACATTTTATCTTACATAAGTTCCTAATGGGAACATTTCTAAGACACTAAAATAATTGTTCAGAATGGTTCTCTGCTCATAATTGCAACAAATATTATAAAATGACAGATTTTGGAAGGCATTACTGTATGCTGCATTTTGCATTGGTAATAAATTAGACATTGTGATTCAGTTTCAGGATATATCAAGTTTATATATGCACTGTGTGTATCTAAGGGTCAGGCGGGCATGGTGATAAAATATATCACTGAATCAAATATTTGGTTCACTCCACAAAACACCATACTTACTATAAATTAACTACTTCTGTCCTGTAAACCACCATACTTGCTATAATTTAACTTAAAGTAATCGTAAACTCATTCTAGCCTGTACTTTGCTAACATTCCGTGGATGCATTGTTGTGATCCTTCAAACATAACACCTTCCAAAACTGAAAATGTAACACAACAGTATGAAAAGAACGACAGTTGAGGTACTCTCACCACTTGGTGTATGTAAGTAGGAGAACAACTGTGGGAGCAGTGGGAGGCTTCATTTTAGCCTCAGGACCAAGCCACTGTCTCCAACATGTTTAGAAAAGACCTTATATTTTGAGCTTCAAAAAAAAAAGTTAACACTGTGCTTCCTCACCACGTCACTCTGGTGTCTGTTATTGTAACTGAAGGAAAGAGGAAGTGTTAGCTGATTACCGGAATTAGCACCTCCCAGATCCCAAAGCCATTCTCCTTCTTGTATATAATGCATGTAAATAATATATGACACTATCTTCGGGTCATTTAAAGAATAATAAAAAAGAAATACTGTGCTATAGCGCTGCTGTTATTATAATAAAATAGAAATACATTCAGTAAACCTCTCAAGTTATGTATTATCCCAGTCTATTTTGTGTTGCTTTATTAAAATACCCAAGGCTGGGTAATATACGTGGTAAAGAGGTATAAAATTTGCACATACTTATGAGGTACAATATTATGCTTTAATTTATATGCAAGTAGGGTAATGACCAACTCAAAATAATTAGCATATCCACCACCTAAACTTTTATCATTTCTTTAGACTGAATACATTTGAATTTCTCTCTGCCAACTATTTTGAAATATATGATGCATTACTTTTACTGATGGTCACCCTGCTGTGCTGCAAGACACCGACACCTCTATCAAACAATAGCACTGACTGCACCTCTTGACAGATCTCCCTCCTTTTGCCCTTCCCTACCTTCCCCAGCTTCTTCTGCTCAAGCACCTTGGCATTTCATCTTTACTTTAGGAGCCATTCTTCGAATGTTTATAAACAAAAGCAATAAGGTGCTTGATAAACTATACAGGTAGAGACTGCTCTTAGTCTGTATATCTTCTGATTACACAATAACTAATCAGACAAAATCTAAAGTACAATATACAAAGTATTTTTATTATAGTTATTTCTATCATTCTTTTCTTGCTCTTAAAAGAATTTGTTGAAACTGTCTGGATCAGTGGAATCTTTACCACTAAAGTTCTACAAGTCAAAAATGGATAAACATGGATCAACCTATCCCTCCATCCTTCCCCAGGGAAGATTTGAGTTTAACCCATGATGTTATAAAACTCATAGCCCTGGTCAGCATATGTCATGGGCAGAGGTCCTACCCCCATTAAAAATAGAATCAGCAGCCCACACTCACAGCAGGTGTTTCATCTCCAGACTTCTGTCTCAAACGAAGATTCAAGAGGACCACAGCTGCTAAGGATGAGTGGGTTGCTCCTCTGTAAATAACTTACACTGTCATTCTCTACACAGTCCTCTCACCTCATAAGGACCTGTTTTACACATCCCTTCTCAGAAGCCATCTTTCTTTCCATAGTTAATACTAGACCCTGAGTCTCCACTCACGTAGGACTCCCAAACTATACTACCCGGTGTGCCAATATCTTCATAATAAGTTTTGACTGTCTGGACTACACAATTGTACAATGTTACAAAATTCTTAATTACTTTCCAAATCAAACCCTATTCTGTACTCCTATATATTTTCCTCTGAAAATTAGTTGCATTTTTAAACAGGTAGGAAAATTCTCTCTTCACCAAATCATTTTGGTAAAACATTACACATATTTTTATAAAATGCTGCACTCATTTATGATGCCTAAAATGTGGCTAACTAATAAACAAAATCCACAGTAGAGCTGGCCCAGCTAGATTAGCTCTAATTTTTCCTAAGTGCCCTCCTTATGAGCCCATTCATTTTTATTCTAGCCCTGGATATCTAGCCCTAGTGCTTTGGTCTATCTATTACCTCCAGTTTCTCTCTTATGTCTTGTAGCTTTATATGTAGAGATTCTAGGTATATATATTCTAAGGTAACAAAAGCATTTTTATCTCACACTGTTTATTTTGCTTTGTTTTGTTTTTCTGTTTTTCTTCTGGTACCAGGAATGAAACTCACGACCTTGTGCTTAGCAGGCAGGCGCTGTGCCACTGAGCTAAATCCCCAGCCCTTCACATTGTTTAAATAAGATGGAAAGTGACATCTTTTTATATCCAACATTTTTATAAAATATACTGCATATATTAAAACAATGTTCTCCTTTTACACTGCAGCTGTCTGGTTACTCTCAGTGAAAGGACGAAGGTTTCTGTAACCACAAGTTGATCAGCCACATGTATTTCTTCCTTGTAGAAAGGTTCAGATAACAAGAGTCCGTTAAACCTCTACACTCAGCTGTCCCAAGAGGCATGACTGTGGATGGGAGGAATAGCAGGTAGACAGCACATGAAGAGGCAGCTTGAGAATCTTGGTGATGCTTAGGTGATGTGAGCTTCTTAAAAGTGTGTAGAAGTTCCCAGAAAAAGCATGCACCTGTATCTCAGTGCCACAAAGGCCATCCTTATGATTCAAATCTTCTAGTAATTCGGTAGAATCCTATCACATGCAGCATTCCTAGGAGACCATTACATTAAATTCTAAATCCTTACCTGCCTTTACGGCAGATGCAGACATGCACCATCAAGAAAAGACGTGTTATCCAGCTGTGAGGAATGACCATCTCACCTATAAGCTCCTTACCAGTCTGTTTCAACGTGAGACAAGCTCACACTGTACCAAGTGGTGATGTCGCCTCAACAAGGTCATGGTAGCCTTGGTCATATCCTTCTGAGGACACTGGTAGCCAATGACCAAGCAAGGAAAGGCTACAGTATGACTTTTTCAATTCTGCAATGGACTCCCCTAAAAGGTAGTCTCTGTTCTGTGGCCCACCACTGGGCTGGCAGAGATGTCACCATGTCTGCTCGATCTGGCTTTCTCTCCTTTCTCTTACACATTCTCCTCCCAGTAATCTTTTGATTCTCTGGACCCTTACCTCAGCTTCTGCATCCTGTAGAAATCAGCCTGCAACAAACATTTGTCCATTGGTTGGGATTTATGACAATGATGAAAGATTGAGAAAAGACCACAAGAGACTGACACATGAAATTGTTGGCCCAGGCAAGGAAGTAGTGACCATCCACAGGGCTGCTCTCCCTACCAGGCACAGGATGAAAATCCGATCTAGGGCTTATTGGCCCACAATATGCCAGGAACTTTAAAATGTTATTTTCATCCAGTTCTTATGACTCTATTTTGAAATAAATTTTATAAACCACATTTACATTTCATAGACCATAATTTGCACAAATATGTGTTCCTACCTACATGTGTGATATATGTTACACCACAGTTATCTACCATGAGAGATAAAAGAAAGGTGTAGAGAGATAGCTCAACAATTGAAGTAGAATTTGATGGGCTGTACAAAGTACAGAGAAAGGTGGCACCAGTCAAGACTGAAAATTGAGAGTAGCTCTGCATGAGAAATTAACCTCTGAGCTGGCTCTTAGAACATAAAGATCCATTTCAGCTAGGATTTTCCAAGTTAAAAAAATATAGAAACAGGAGTAATGTAGCTGAGGAGTCCTGTGTACTAAAGGAAAAGAACACAAAGATTAAGTCTCAGATCTCTTATAAAAGTTGAGACAGGATTCAAACTTCACTTTAACTGCAAAAATTATATTTATCTCATTTCTACCAAAATTTGGATTGAAAATGTTAATAGATGAATATAAAATATTTTTCCACCCTTCGCGAATGTGTCCAGCCCTAACCTCCTCTGCTTTGCTTTTCCAGTGCATGGTTCTCTTGTCCTGTCGCTCCCTTTAGGAACAAAACACAGTGCAAACAAGCACACAACAACAGCATGTGTTGGGAAGGACTGATTTTGGCTACTGAAGCTTCCTTGATGAGAGTTGGAAGCAAACATACTTTCTGATTTTGAAAATCATTGATCATGAAGATTTCTGGAACATTATACCTAACATCAGCTATGCCATTACTCACATTAAATATTTTTTCACATTAAATATTGACCTCCTCACAATTGAGAGAGCAAAGACATGTTTTGTTAATGACCAAGTATTCTTTAAACACAACATTATTGTTCTTGTGCTTTCAACAATTATTACTTTTGTTGTTTTAAAATACTAATTTTAAATATTATTTAAATCTCATAGGATAAAAAATATCGTGCCTCATCAGAATAATGGAAATAGCTTTTTATGATTCACTGTTTAGCTAATGCAAATTCCCTCCTCAGGACTCAAACCAATTGTTGCAGAGAGGAATCCAAACAAATTTTATTAGGGAATGACAAGCAAGAGAATGTAAAATTAAGGAACTTACAATAAAGTAACTTTCAGCGTAATCACTTATTTCAGCAATTGATGGATTCTATTAGCAGAGTCATTTTGGCACTAGTTTCCAGGTGGGGCGTGATTAATCATGACTCCTGCAAGGCACTAATTCATCATTAACCAAGTAAATAAATATTTTTACAACTTTAATTTCAGTACTTAAATCAACCCGAAAGAAATTAGCCTATTAACTGAGGGATGAGAAATCGCGTCTATAAAACTAAAAGCTGATGTTGACCAGGAGAGGCTCCGGATACAAGCTCAACAACACAGCACAGGAGTGGGCGCTGAGAGGAGAAAACCAAGGTCACAACCCTGCTTGAGATTCTGGTAGCAGAAGTCAGCCAGAGCTCCAAGCATCCCTGAAGCCTGACTCAGGACTTTGAGTAGAGGCCTGGGTGAAGTAGAAGTTGTCATAGAATGTGAGCTGGATCAATGGACTGTGATAGGATATGACCTCATGTGAAATGGGAGAAATGGAAGGACCTCCCAGCTCAACACTCTGCCCAGGGATGAGGAATTGTCGGCTGAATCAGATTTGAGAGGGCCGGTCAAACTGCTGCCAGCCAGGTGCTACATGATATGCAGCATTTTCTTATGACAGAGGTCTTCAAACTTGAGCGTGGGTCAGAATGAATTGTTCTGATGGATGAAAATGCATCTTCTTTGGACCAGGTCCAGCAGCTCTGATTCAATACGATGGGAATACACCCCAGAAATCTACTGTTTTAAAACTTGCCAGGCAGTTTCTGTGCAGCTTTCTGATGAGAAACCATGCACTAGAAGGTAACTGTGAAACAAGATAAATACATTATCATCTATATGGCAGAATGTGCCATAACAAATACGGCTCACTAGTACAAACAGAACCACAGAAGTTGACCGTTATCACCTCCTTGCTCTGGCTACATTGTGAGTCCATGTCAGAGCCTCATAATGTTGCCTCCAACTCTCAGGCACTATTAACACATAGCTTCAACTCTTTATATTTATTTTTTTAAGTCAAAAAAATTTAATTCACTTTTATATACAAAATGAGTGTATAAGATGCAGCTATATTGCAGTGGAAAGGGTATTGGATGATAAAGGCAAAAAGGAATTCAAATCCCAGTTCCATTTCTGGGTGAATTTGTCATACTGACACTGTACTAACAGCTCAGCATCTCAAGTTCCTTGACTAAAAACTTGGAATAATAATAATACCTATAGATAATGATCACTGTGAGAATAAAATGAAGAGCGTGTGTAAGACCTGAGCACACTACCTTGTACACAGAGAAAAATGTCTAACTTTTTTGGTTGGATGGGTAAATGAATAAACACACATTTGGATGAATAAGAAGCTTTTATGAAATTAAAATGTTGACAAACACACAGCTTTCAAATTAGTGGCAAACATGAAGGACTTTTTGGTTGCTGACTTAGTCCTTTTTCCCACATACTTTTCTCCACTAGAATCAAAAGTGTGATCATTCTTTATTTTTATCCTGTTTTATTTTGATTTCCTACCTAGCCTTGATGTAAATCATTCCAAATACCATTTAAATCATAGACCGGCAGAGCCCAGCAGCCTTTGCATGCAGTGCTGTTGAACCATACATGAAAACTAATATATTCCTTTGGCTTTCATTTTGTATATCCTTCCCATCATCTTCAGTTCTTTTATTAATTTCTAGAGCATGATCTGTGAGTAGCTCCACGGAAGTTCGTAATTACGTGGTGCTGTCTTCTATGTTAACTCTTCAAATGGCTTCATTTATAGGCACAGCTGTCTCATCTTGACTTTTCTGGGAGCGAGGCAGAACTGGCATTTCCTGTCTCACAGCCCATTTATTTTCAGACACGTGTTGCAGCATACATTAAGTTCAATTTCTCTGGAGTTGTTATTGAGGTGTAGAGCCATGCACAGTTGGACGGCATTGTGCCCTCCAAATGGGACAAAGATGAATTATGCTGACAAAAGGACAGGCAAAGGAAAAGGTAAATTTTCCAATCTGTGACATCCATCTCATGCTGTGGAGATTTCCAAGCTTTCCCCAGGAAAAGAAGAAACTGCATGAGTTGGAGATGGATGGTACTTTCCTATTTATAAATAATTTCACACATATCATTTGATATTCTACACTACGACAAAGGTATTATAATAGTCCTTATTGCAGAGATGAGGAAATGGAAGCACAACGGGGTTATGTAAATCACTCAAAGTCGCACAGTTGGCAAACTGCATAGCAGGAGCTGGAAATCACTTTTGTCTAACACCGAATCTAAGATTCCTCCAGAAATGACAATATTTCTCTACATTTAAATGACTTTACAGTCGTGACAGTCCTTTAAAAAGGGGAAAAGGAATGCACCCAAGGCAAATGCAGTTTCCAGAGTGCATAGCCTGATTCAGTTAAACTCCCTTCATCATGTTCTACTTAAAGTTATTCCATGATTATAACTTCACTAACTTATTTGCAGGCACTAACCACGGGAAATTCACTTTCTCAGATATGCAGCATTATCTCCTTTCTTCATTTCAGCCACAAATATCAGCTGATTTGAACATTCCTTACCCCTGCCTGGTTGAATTCCCCTGGACCTCAATGTGCCGAGCTTCATTAGGTTGCAGCAATTATTTTTCACAAAGGAATTGTTGCACACAATTGAGACTTTACTTAGTAGATAAAAGCATTTGTCTAAGTCAATTTTGAATAATTTCCAGTTCAAAGTATTCTACAGATAAAATATTCTTCAGACACAACATTCTGCCCACAGAAAAGGCTAAAACTGATTCATTTTTATCTTGCATTTCATACAAATAACATGCATGTGCCAAACTAGAATGTCCTCACATTAAGAATTTTGTGCTCTGTATTCATGTGCAAATATTTCCTGTGATCCAGTAAGGTCCTCCTCCTACAAATGCACTGCAGACTTCTCTGCCCTCAGCTAGGAAGCTCTCATTGAACATTTGCTTAAGCACCTTATATGCATTTTGCAGGCTCAGTAAGTTGCTACACACACCACCAGAATGAGCTCAAGCAAGAGACCAAACATTTTGAAAGCTCCCTGCACCAGGAAAGGAAACACCTCCTCCTCTCCTGCAGTGCTGGCTTTGCTCACACCGGAGGGAACGTTCTTGGGCTTTCCCTTCCAGTATCTTTCTCCACCCTCTTCTGCTCCTGATTTACTTTTACTCCTGCACAAAGGAAGAATTACTAATGGTTAGAATGGAGATATTTGTGGGCACACTATAGTAGCTGTCTTGAAATTTATTTTTAATTAACATACTATGGGAATATGGTGTGATGTCTTGATATATGTATCTTTTGTAATGATCAAATCAAATGATGTCAATTAGCACTGACATCACCTCAAACATTTATCATTCCTTTATGATAGAAGCATTCAAAATTTAGCCATTTTTGAAATATGTAGTATGTTGTAAAACAGCCTTATAAACATTAAAGTGTCCTTGAAAACCTATAAAAGCTATGCTCTTTTTATCTTATTTCCTGGTACAACATACCAGAGTTTTATAATGAGCATACAGAGGAAAGGCCTGATACTCTGGAACTGATTCATATTCCTTCTCTTCTCTACTCTTCCCTCTTCTCTTCTCTTCTCACTTCTCTTCACTTCTCTTCTCTTCTTCTACTGAGCATGCAATTTAATGGTATCTGATCCAAGGGGAGGAGTTTGTTCTATGGCTTAATAGATGAACCTGTATTGAAATCGATTAATAAATCAATCCTTCACTTTTAATAGAATGGTGCTCTTTGTTCTTTTGTTTTGTTTTGTTTTGCTTTGCTTTGTTTACTAATCCTTGAATTTAATTCCTTCAACAGACATTCATTAGGGAGAAGTCTGACAGGAGAAATCTGTGTCCACTAATTCTTGAGATTCTGGTAAACTCCTTCAAAATGCACGTCAAACTACTTATCTTTAATTTAATTAACATACTTAATTATATTAAATCAATCAGTCACTGAACCAACAGCTGGTGGTGAAATTCCAAAGTAAAGGAGCCTAAATGCATCATGGCAGATTGTAAGGGGTGGGTATTGAAAGGTAACTTACCTGCTTCTTGAAAACAGCCTTTTCATTTCAGTACTTCCTCATCTGCTTTATTAAATTAAGCCCACCATGTGGTTATTCCCATTGCTACTTCTTCTCCAATGTTCTTGTTTTCTATCAAAATGAGCTTGCAGAGTATTTCATATACCTACTATATATAATTTCATATATATTATACCATTGAGATAGATAGATAGATAGATAGATAGATAGATAGATAGATATAGATATGTTTCAGGCTGCAATCCTCAAAAAGATATCTTGAAGACATAAAGACAAACTCTTTGGCATGATACATGTTTTGGGGGGAATTGATTCTTCTAGGGAGCAGGAGTAAAAGGCAAAGGAAGGAAAGCGGAGGCAATTCAACACAAGAATGCTTTAGCACGTTGGTGATTGGTGTTTGATCTCCCGGAACTCTCTAGGGATCCTTCTGAAATTCATATCTGAATTATCTTCCTTGGTGAAGAAAACGGAAAGTATTCATCAACTGGTTTTCATCTTCCCTTGGGCGAGAGTGTTCCCTGGGCCACTACCTCCTCTAACACTTACATTGCACACTTAGGAGCTGAACACATTTCCAAGCACATATGACATAAAGCCCCAGAGAAGCCCTTAGCAGCAATGTAGATATACATAATGGAAACAGAAGATAAACACTTTGTCAGATGGGGTTTGTGTAGAGCTAGTGAAATCCCACATATATAACCAGTCATCCCAGAAGTATATCGGATGAAAGAGGGCACTTTATCCAGCAAAGTTCTCCTCTATCACTACACAGTTCTTGTCACAGTTTCCTTTAAGTATAAAATCACAGAGTACCCTTCATGCTATCACAAGCCACACTGTCTACAAGGACCTAATATAAAGGTTTAATGGCCCAGTGCCTCTTGCTATTGTCAACCTGAGGCCTATAACTGATATCTACTATCAATCTCCTTCATTATTCATTTTCAGTTTTTCTTGGCAAGCATTTTGGCAGCTTTCCAAAGCTTTTCTGGCTGGATAACCTAGACTTTCATACTTTAGAAATCTTATTGCTTATTTGTCCTGTCCTGATTAGGCTGAGGTTGCTCCTTTGCCTGTTCATAGTTATCGCTGATCTTAGAACCATGAGAAGTCATCTCAGTGGATTCCCAAACTCCACAGTTATTTCTGCCTTATCCCATGATATAGCCACAGGTTGCTCCCCGAAACAGGGGTAGCTAACCTCTTTACCCCCACTGTATAGTACCTTCTCTCTTTGTCTGCTTGTTCTCTGAGGAAAGGATCCCGGAATACCAGGAATAGTACAGTTTTGAATGGAACCCTTACTATGTGTCCACATTGACAGATGTGTTACACGCTTGAGAACAGGACTTTTATTCTGGAAGAGCCTAAGATTATAGAGACAAATCCTCTCCCTAACTGAATCACTGGTAGGAATGGTGAAAAGGTCAATCTTCCTTCCACCCCTTGGTTTTCAGACTGGTTTTTTTTTTTTTCTTGCCATGGACTAAAAAGCATCAGACAAAATATTGGTTATTTTTGTCTGAAAGAAGAACCTAAGATAGAAGCTCATATAACATGTCTAAAAGTTTTATAACACCACAAATTCTGTACCCATCAAATGATAACTCCTTTCCCCAAAGCTCCTGCTGTATATTATTATATTTTCTTCTCCTTATGAATTTGGCTTCATTATTCTTCAGGCTTTATGTAAATATAATCTACAACATCTGTCTTTCTTTGTCTGGATTCTTTTACACATAGCATTGCAAGTTGTATGAAAGAAAAAGAAATAAAAGGTATCCAAACTGGAAGGGATGAATTGAATTTATCTCTGTTCACAGATGACAAAACACCACAAAGAAAAAAATGTACAGGCAATTTTACAATATGTCTATTTTAATGTATAATTATATAACATTTCATGATATATATGTTCATTTTAATTACATGTGTATTAAAGCCTTCTGCCTTATATTAAACTACGATTTTTTTTAAGAAAAAGCTGTGTTTGGTTTTTTTGTCTGTTAGGAATTGAGAAAAATGCCAGAATAACAGTCATAAACCAAAGTCCGATGTTCTGAGAGCAGAGTAGCTCTGTTTGAGGGTATCACCTGATAAACTCACAGCCACAAATGCAGGAAGAGAAAAGACAGTTTTAACTCAGAAAGTCAGCAGAAGCGTCATGGAGGTATCACAGGGTGTGGACCTTGAGAAGAGAGAAATTTCAGTGTGGAGGTTGGGGAGGGGATTAGTCCAAGCTTCCCACTTGCAGAAGCAGAGATGTTTTACTTCTGCCTCAGAAATATTAAAATCTCCTTTATTCAGGTCTATCTGGGACCTGGTGTGAATAACTGCTACGGTAATTTCTATGACTGATTGCTGATGAGCTGAGGAGAAGCAGAGGTCCTGAACCACAGGAAATTTTTGATAGGAAGAAAAAGGTGCCCAGCGAGAGCCAAGGTCTCTTCTACACCCACTGGTGCGCCTCTGAAAGTTTTTCCCCTAATTCTCAAGTTCATCAAATTAACTAAAAAACCTAGAATTTCCAAGTCCATTTGGCTATTATAACAAAATTAGCTATATGACTTAAGTTCTCTTTAAGATTTTCAGTCTTTGAGGGGCTGGGGATTTAGCTCAGCGGCGCAGCGCCTGTCTGGCATCCACAAGGTCATGAGTTCGATTCCTGGTACCGGAGGAAAAAAAAACAGATTTTCAGTCTTTGAAATTAAAGATATTTGTTACACACTATACTTATAATTAAAGTATATTCGTATCAATATATTAAGTAACATGTATTTCATGTAGACAGCCCTTTACCAATAGTACAAACTCCTTGTATTTTTCCTTAATGTCCTATTTTTTCAGACTTTTTAAAATCTGTAGTTTAATATCTTTCTCACCTTGGAACAAATACAAGGTGAATCCAAAGCCCTGTCAGGTTTCACATACTGGCTTTCCAAGCATCCCCACAGCATCTTTGCCCGGAGCCTTGTCCAGAGTCCTTTATGGCTCCCACTTGCAGCCTCATTCATCGCAGTACAGGAATGAAGACACCGTATCACCTCATCAGATTTCTCACATGGACCTGAGTTAGAAGGGACAGTCTCAATGTCAGTCTCTCCGCTATCTGCAGAGTAATACAGAGAGTCGTAGCCTGTGCTGTGACTTTGTCAGCTCTTTAGTAAATTGCATTCAAGGAGAAAGAGGACGACATTGCCTACTGATAAACCATGTTGTTTACTCTCCTTTTTCTACACTGTAGCAAATAATGGAGCACATCATTATACACCTTATATATCAGATGTATAATTACAACACACAAATCCAAAAAACAAGCTGCAAAGAATGGCGTGTTTCCTAACAGAAAATGAAAAGGTATTTCAGAACAGTGGGCACAAGTTTTAGACTCTGTAATCTTTTAGCAGCATGTTCTTTTTGCACATCTGAACTAGACTGCAATTCTGCTACCTGCATGTGTGCTTCAGCTTTCTGTCTTGCATTAAAATGCAAGTAGTGATTAACATTAGGAAAATTTGGAATGGAGGAAGTGATATTTGTATTTACTCATGTGTTTAAGTCTATGTAAAATTTTCTATATATAAAGCACTGTTATTGTGACATTATTAACTCTTTGCAGTATAGGGCAGGCATACAGCAGCAGCTGAGAGGTACTAAAGAACTTACTCAAGGTCAACTTCTGAGACTGTGAAACCAGGATTCATTCAAGACCTATTTGAATCCAGTAGCCTTTGACTCTTCCAAATACAACACATAGCCCTTCACTGAATAATGATATGAAATTACCATTAGAGTTTTTAAGTTCTTCAAAGGAAAAAATTTAAGTTTTCCCTCTGAGAGGAATACACACTTCTCAGATGAAAAAATATAAAAGATTTAAAAATAAAATATGAATAATGTTTATAAAAACTTCCTTGAAACTTGCTTAGTAAATGCTACAGAATACTTTCCAGTTATTTTATTTTCTACTGTTTATTTTTATTCAATAAATATCAAAATAAAAGATCTATCAATTTATGGAAAAGATTTTTAATGATATTAATTCTGAATAGTTCACTGACGTGTTTTTCGGGGAATTTTTCTTTCCTATAAATTTTTCACGCTGCAGTCTTTTTAGAATGTTAGCACCAGCTCTTTTAAAGGACTTCAGCCATATATTTTCAAACCAACAAAACAGTAAAACGCAAAGAAAATTAGGTGGAGAGGTAAGGAAGATAAAGGAAGCGACCAAGAGGCTTACAAGCATGGAGTGTTTCTGCCACCTTGTGGCTGTTCTACGTTAGACCCAAAGCTGCTTTAAAACATTCAGGAAAATTTTTGTTTCTTAAGAA
>NW_004955407.1:25287995-25323614 GCF_000276665.1 Chinchilla lanigera
AACATATGTGTGTCTGTTTCAAAACGTATAATATTTAGTCATAATTTCAAAATATTGCTAAATACAGTGACCCAGAATACACAAGACTCCTCCCTTCCCATTTAGTCCTGAGTGTGGGGAAAGTTTTAGAATGCTTTAGTAATTGTTGACAGTGATGCATACATAGGTAACGATGCATCTAGCTGACTCTAGATTGGCAATGTCAAAACTTCCAAACTTTTCACAAACTATCAGTGTCTTCTTCCTGGGCTCACAGCTCTCCTATGGTTGTGCCTTTCATTGGCCACATGGGATCATCTCCTCATCTTTATTGAATGGGATTGCTTTGTTTCCATTTTCTTCTCCTGAGATATATTGGCTAATTTTTGGTTTGATGACAAGCTCTTTCTTGATTTTTTCCTCTTCTGTTGGGTTTAGATTTTCTGTCCTTGTTTCTTTTGCTACAGAACAAAAGAAAATCATCTAAGTCTAAGGTCTCTCTCCACCGTAGCTGAATTGGCCTCCCTTCTCCAACAATAGGACATGTGTTCCCCTTATAGCCTGGCACAACCTGGAGTCTCTGAGTGGACACAATCTCTGATACTCACATGGGACCGTCTCCACCTCTGTGAAGTTTTTATTCAACTATTTTTTTCCTCAATGAACACCATGTTTATAAATGCAACTTCTTTCCAACAAATGCTTTATGCTTACCTTGCTTTGTTTTTCCATAGCACTGACAAATTACATAACTTTAATACACTGTAATGTTGGTCGGGTTTTCTTACAAAAGGTATGAAATCCATGAGCATAGGGACTTTTGCTTTCTTTGCTTCTGTGTGCTCACAAATTCAAAGAGTGCCTGGAATATTGTAGGCACTCAAAAAATATTTGTCCAGTGATAAAATGACAGAATGAGCAAATGAATGAATTACTGACCTATTTTATCAGTAAATAAAAACATGAGACTATTTTTAATATCACAAATATTCAAATACATGAAATAACCTAAAATACCATATTGTCTATTAAACTAGTAAATGTAAATGATGTTTTGATATAATTCCTAAACCAAGTTAAGATGTAGTAAATTACATACTCATACTTTTTTGCTAAATTGATAGTTATTTCTTAAGCCAATTTACACAGTCATAAATGTTTCATAATCTTTAATCCAGTAGTCCGAGTTTTGAAAATGTGCTACAACAAAAAAATAAGAAGCAAAGTACATAGATTCCATGTAGCCCTTTATTGCAACATTATTAATTATGATAAATAACTGAAGGGAGCTAAATGTTTAATAATAAAAATAATAAATTATATTAATTATATCCAATGAAGTACTTTACAGCTATTATAATTGTAAGGACTTGTTGAAACTTGAAAAATCATTTGTGGAAAATGCTGTATTGCAATAAAATTTAAAATGTATTTTTACATATTATACCTCTGTGGCAAAAAATCTATATAGAATGTGAAAAACTTACCATTACTGTGTTAGGTGGTAAAATAAATCTGGTTTTTCCATTGCCCAGAAGTTCCAGACTAACACCACAGTTTCTACAGATCTTTAATATTCCAGGGGGAAAATAACTGTCTCATTTCTAAGTACTTATGTTATTATACTTGATGCAAATTTATTCTATTTCAAAATGTGATTAATTCTTGCTTTTATTATATTCATCAAGAAAAATTTATATCTCTATGGAAATACCTTTAGAGTTGTTAGTTAAATTTAGAGTCTTTAGATTTACTTGCATAAAATGAGCAATCCAATAAATTCAGAATAAATTTAACATTATTCAAAAATTAGATTCTCTCTTGATTTTCAAATCTGTCTCATCTACAGAATGGTCTGCATTGGTTCACTTAATAATTGCATGTATGGCTGTGATCATATGCGTTATCCTTTAGCCTTTTCACAAATAAGAGCGTTTCTAATTGTACTTCCTTACACTTACTAGTGCCCATCACTTTGTAGCACGTTCCCCAGGAATTCATGGGGGGAAATGGCTTAAACAAAAGAATTCACAGTTTGGGGAACTCTCCTTCGAATACTGAGTCCCCAGCCCTTGCTAATTGAATGGACTGGCTTCACCAGATCTTGTGTTTGCTGTCTCCTTGCTTGAGCTATCCTTTCCTTCCACTCTCAATCCAGATTAGCTTCTGTCTCACGTGACCTGATTCATTGCTGAAACTGCTTCTCTTCCAGAAGTCTTGCTGAGCAAACTTTTTAGACCTGTGGATATTGGACCCTTACATTACAATTTTGCTCTGTTGGCCTTTCATTCAGTTTGCACTTGGGCTGTGACCTACTCCTACCCTTACTGGTCACTGAGAAGGGTGACTGCTGCAGCAATCTCCCATTGGGAAGACTGCAACACAGCCCAGGAATCAACTTGAGGAGTCATAAGATCCCAACGTTAACAGCTCGCGGTGAAAGAAAGTCACAGCGACCGTTCATTGATTCTCTCCCCTGTACGACATATGATGAAAGAGAAGAAAAGAAAAAAATCCATCTGTCTCTTCTTCTGGTCCCCTGAAATCCAAGTCCCTTCATGCAGGACCATCGCACTTCTCACCCCAATGAAAGGCTGTCCTGCCTCTAGACTTGCTCTGGACGAAGAACTGTGAGAGAAAGTGTATATTCTGCCTTCATCTTGCAGATCCATCATATGGTTCTTCCACTGTCTACTCCATCTGCCAAAAAACTAACAGTGTCCTACACAGGAGAAGCAAATCAAGTGTTCTGCAGTGAAATCCAAAAAAAAATTTTTTTAAATTTTGTTACTATATACTACTAAAGCTTTTAGCAGCAGTTGTCGCTATACATAATTCATCCAGTATGGCCTGATATAACCTGTGTCTCTCTTCCAACATTTTAGAGATTATATGATGTATTGGATCCTCTGACCTTGAGAAAATTGCCTAGTATTACTTTGCCCCACTTATAATATTGTAGCAATACATACTTCAAGAGGTGGTCATGATTACATGAATGAGTGGAAGCATATGCAGGCTATCTACCATATAACATATGTTAGGTATGTTATAAATGTTAGGTAAGTATTATTGGTAGTAGTAGAAGTAGTATTCACCAGCAGACATAAATGATACCCTAACTGTATATATATATAACATCTAGCAGAGTCTAACTCCTTAGGTTCTCCAACTAGTTCAATTTTCCAAATATCTTTAATTGACTAGCAATTTCCCTTTTGTTAGGTCCTCTCTGATACTCCCACTGGTTGCCTTTTCCATCACTTTTCCTCTTGTGTTTCCAAGTAGAAAAAATAATTATAATAATAAAATTGTAAGTATGCTTCAAGTACCTTCAAACATTAATACCCTAAACAGACTTCATAGACCAGTTTGTTCTTTGCCCAAAAACCAACTCTAAATAAATCACTTTAAGTATCAACATTTCTACTCAAAGCACATTTGAGGATGAAATGCGTTCTTGTGAACACACAGAAGTACCCAAAAGGGTCACTAGTTATTGCTTGCTGCCCTGCAGGAAATTTCTTTTTAGAAGCCATTCTTTTCTATTGTCACGTTCTCAGAGTTGACAATAATGTTCTCTTCTTTTTTTTCTCTACATGGGACAATTATGTAAAAGACAACTTTGTTTCTTAGAGATCCTATAATGTTGCATGCTCAGTTCCTTACATCTTTCTATTTTACATGCACAAAGCATCTGTAATCACCTATGATCGTGACTTCTCATTGCAACCCATTCTCCTGGCTTTTCTAAACAGAAGCTCCCTGCTTTCAGTTAGCAAAATCTCACATTTAAAAACAGTGTATTTTTCAGCTCAAGGAAATAAAATATAAAGTTCCTTTTCAAGTAAAAATGTCTACATGCTGTTCAGTTATAAGGATACCTAAGTGTTATTGTTGCTGTCATCGTTATTCTTATTCTTATCCTTATTCCATGATTTTCCAACTGACCACCTGGACTTCAACTTCTCCCTCAATCCAGTTGATTCTTTATTCTGTTGTCGAAATTATCATCTTAGAATTTAAAACTGATCATTTCATTTTGAGGGTGAAATCCTCCATACACTCTCCAGTAGCATGAAAACAAATGCCAGACTACTTAACATGATCCTGTCCATGAGCCCATCTTTCTCTTTTTATTTTTCTTATTCATACATGTTCATAGTACATGCACTTTGCAATCATCTTGGTGCTTTAGCTTAGGAAAGCAAAAGACTGACAGGAATCCATAGGGCCATTTTGTCACTAGAAGGAAGATAGTTCTAGCTTAGTCACACATGAATATCCACAACAAGATCAAGCAGACTAAGAAACAACATCAAAACCAAGTCAGTGGGAAATGAGAGACAAGGCTGTAATACTAGGTGTGTCTGACCCTCGGAACAAGTCATGTCTAAGATGCCACTGGTTTGAAGATCTCAGTGCTCTGGGAAGAGGTTGGCTGTGGTCCTCTTGAAGGATCCTTAGCACATTCCTGCCAAGGTATCTGGAGCAGACCTGCTGCTGGTCCTGGTCTCCAGCTCCGCTTGCACCCTTGCTAAGAGATTTGTTCTCATTTGCACAAGATCTTTCCTGGTGTCCCCAGGTTGTACTGAGGATGCACTTTAAGGATATATCCTGTAGGTCTGAGTAGGGATTATTTCCCTCCGGGGTCTAGTAATTCCTTCTGGGCTGTGCCTTTTCCAAATCTGGTAACAGGTTTGTAGACACTGGATATTAGAGCACTAGTTGACCACCTTTTTGCTGGATTTCATAGCTCTTGCATTCTGCACACCTCTGTGTAATTATACAACCTCTTTAAAGATCCTATTGCACTCCCCTTCTTAAGTCTTCTTATTAGTGTCCCATAGAGAGAAAATAAGTCAAAACACCCTAGCATTCAATTCAAGAACCCCATGGGTTCTATTTTCACAACTACCCTTGGGTTCAACCTATTTATCTATCTATAACTGACACTCCAGAGGAATATCAGAGCTCTTAATGTGTATGCAGTCATTTGCCCTACGGTTCCAAAAGAACAATCTCAAAGCTGTATAAAATCAATAGCATTAGGTAAGGGTCACTTCCCCCTGAAACACAGTCTCCTGTGGACAGTACCAGTGCATGTTAATGACAGCTAAGAGGCTGATCATGAATCACTTAACCTTCCTAAGCCATCAGAACTTCTGAGACCGTATGTCCTGGCTCAGATGAATAAGATCATTGGTAACGACCTTCATTAGAGCTTCTTCTCCCTCTCCTCCACCCTGAGTGGGCAGAGTCCCACTGCTTAGGCCAGACTCTGAAAATGAAAATTTCTCTAGATTCTGACAAACACTTTGGTGGCTCTGATTCAAATTCCTGTGTTGACAGTCTGCCATCTCTTCATTTCTATAAAAGTCTAAACTGTCTGAAAAATTTTGGTGTTTTACAAGGCAGAGGATCACAAGAACAGCTGCCACGTATCCCTCAGACCAGGGCAGGCATCTCCAGGATCAAACCCTTTCAGCTGCTTACTGCAAAATCTTGCTTGTTTTACCTCAGCCCTATAACTGAAAGCATAGATTTATTTCTCCTTCACACTTCTCACTAATCACATTACAAATTGCTGTCACATCATTAAAGTCCTTATCTCTGTTCACTGGTAAAACCAGAATCAAGCCTGAAAGAATATTGAGGGCACTGAGCTGCCTGTGTTATTCATCCAAATGACTGCCCAGAAAAAGGGAAGCTCATTGCTGGGAGAAATAATGCTTCAGAGTTAAAGCCTCATCAGAGACAAAATATTTAAAGCTGCCAGGATTTATGCAGACTCTTCTTGACCTGACCCTGCTCGTGCTCCTGTAAGCCCCTGAACCTTGACCTTGGCCTGAGCCATTACTGGACCTTCCAGACTCACAGAAAGAACACTGAGGAGTCAGTCTAGTGAGAATCTCCCACCCTCAGTATTACCCTTCTCTGTCTCCAGGTGATGTCTGACCACCCTGGCCTGCTTTCTGCAAGAAATGTACCAAGTTGATATGACCAGTGTCCCCCCTTTGGCTTGATGTTTCCTTTCAAAATATCCTGTCCTTTGACTCCCACTATTCTCTTTCCTTGCTTATCCCTGCTGTAGTTAGAATTGAGCCCAGTTCTACAATGAAGCCTTTTTTCCCCTCTTGCAATAGTTCCTGAATAAAACATCCTTCTATCTCTTCAGTGTCTACCTGAATGTTTTTCTTTAACAATGTCAAGAAACGATCCCCAGTGCACCCTGCTCAATGTTAAGGATTCGTGGAGCTCATAAGCAGTCTTGAGAAATATTAGGAAGTCATTGATTTCTACACAAAAATCTTTTGTGAATTATGAAATGGTACTTACTTTATAAATCATATTCTGTCACTTGACAAGGGCATGCTTAGCTTTAAAAACTTTACTTAAAACAAACACTCATTTAATCTGGGCTGAATAGAATAGATGAAATGGTAATAAATATAAATGAAAATATAAAAATTACCAATGTTTTACTTTGATTGAGGAAACCATAAATAATTTTGTTTTCTTTTTACTCTTCCAACTTTACTATATTAAAAAGTGTTTGCTTTTATCATGGAAAAATTTAAGTTCTCCAAGCCATTCTAATTTGCAAAATAATATTTAAAACATAAACTGACAAACCTTGGTGGAGAGGCCAACCTTAGGTAGCTGAAACACATACTTGTCTAAGCTGAGGGAAGCAATTAAACAGTTGGCACAGGTTCAGGCCTCACTGAAATTCAACACGCAGTAGAACCCACTAAACATTTCCAAGAGGGAGAGTGAATAGCAATACCTTCGATGGGGAAGAGGCCGCCAATACAATAGCCAGTGTTTCAGGGATTCTCAGGGTTTTTGAAAACAAAAATCCCTTTACCATACTGGCACCCTTTTGAATGAGACATCAATATATCTTTCCTCCATGCAGGGGACTTTCCAGGAGCACTGTGTGTGAAAAGTACAGTGAGTGCCCTCTGATCAAGAGTCTTGTTAACATGCCCCCACGAGTCACTCTGGAGTTCATCACACCACCAGACCCTCCAGTCACATTTTCCTCTCCCACCATCAGAAGTTCCACCACCCAGAGTGTGCAGCGAGAGCCTACTGGATTTCTGTCTCACTGAGGGCATGTCTTTCAGCCGCCTCGCCAAGCAGGGAGTGAACAATCTGAGTGCAGGCACAGCCTGCACTGTGGCCCCCTGCCTCACAGTCTCGGACTGTCAGGAGAGTCACAGATTTAGTCAACGGGAACTGGACATTGCTGGGGAAGTTTCCCAGGCCTTGTCTCTTCTCTCAATTCCAGAGACTTAACTAGAGAAATAAACTAAAGCTTCACAAGTATTGCTGCTGTAAAACCAAAAGAAAACTCATAAATGTTGTGGAAGGCACAAGCTTGATGCCATGTCAAATCCCCAAAATACTGTAAATTACCAGTCAGTCCAGTTACTCAGTTATATTTTATCATGTTCAAATCAAGAAGTTACCTTAAAGAGATAATTTGAATAGAAATGCATTCTATATTATAACACATAGGACATAGAAATTGATGAGTTCTTGATCTTCCATTCTTGCATCTGATAATCTGAGCAACATAGTTGGAGATAACAATAAGTAATATAACAACCACAATTAATTCCTATCATTTTGTTTTGAAACCTTGTATCACTTTTAATGTTCTTGCTTTGTTTTGTTTATGTTTGCAATGCTGGTATGCTGCTATTGTTCTTTTTTTTTTTCTTTTACTACTCTCTTTAAAATAAAATAAAAATATAAAAATAAAACAATTTTTAAAAAGAGATTAATGAGTTCATTTTAGAATGCTAGAAATGTGGAATACGCACACGTATAATCCCAGCACTTGGGAGGCTGAGGCAGGTGGATCATTGTGAGTTCGAGACCAGCCTGGGCTACAAAATGAGCTCAAGGCCAACCTGAACTGCATAGTGAGATGCTGTCTCAAAAAGACAAAAAATAAATAAATAAATAAACATGGGCTATATATATATATATGTATTCTAAAATAAATATCTAAAATATATTTTTATTTCAGAAAATTATTATATCTAAAAATCTCCAACGAAAAAGACTTCCAGTTTATGTCATTATATATATGCTTAATTTGCTGATTTATTCTGTGATGTAATCTTTAATAGCCTCACTTAGAATAAGTGTTCCATTAAAAACGTTTTCCTTTTATTTTTCAATTTAAGAATTTAATCATCTTATAATTTAAATATTCTAAAAGGCATTTTAATACAATACCTGATTTTATGGAATTAATTTTTTATTTAACACAAATCGAGTCTTAACTAATTTTGAGAATAATTATGTGCCTGCAGTTTAACCCTTAACTTAAAATTCAATCAGCTGTAAATCTACAGATGTCTGTATCATGGGGACATGGAGTATTATTTATGAGAGAAATCTAGTGGTCACATCCTAATGACCACGTTCTACAGAGCTGCAGTCAAACAGAACATAAGATTTCTAGTCATTGAAATGAAAAATTCGTTAATGAAGCTGTCACCTGGGCTAAGACATACTGCGTAAGTGATTTTTAATGATATTTACAGGAGAATGGCTCTGAAATATGTGGTTTATCAGAGCAGAATTTGGATCTTCTAGTGGGATTTTGAATGGTAGATATCATACTAGGCAACAGAGTTCCAGGACAATGAAAACACCCGAAGAAAGCAGGATGCAGGTGAGTGGGGACAGCCCTGCGTGGGAGCTGAGGATATAGCCCAGGTTTCAGAGTTTTCTGGTAAAAGAGAGGGGAAGAACAGTGCTAATATGTGGTGAGCACAATGTACCCTTTACTGTGGGACCAAGTATAATACTGTGTAGATGACCATTACACCTCTCTTAAGTATCACCACTATTACAGTACTACTAAGTAACACCAGGTGCGCTTGAGCCAATTATTCTAAATATATCTAGAGTCAACCTTACAGTAAAGTGTTTTTCAAAGTTTTTATTTAGATGTGGCTCACTTCCTTTCTAAACATAAACCAGAGCTGGGTGTGGTGGCGTACAATTATAATCCTAGCACTCAGGAGGCTGAGGCAGAAGGATACCCATGAGTTTGTGGCCAGTCTGGGCTACACAACAAGTTCAAGGCCAGCCTGAACTACATAGTGAGACCCTGTCTATAAATAAATAAATAAATAAATAATAAATAAATACCAAATGTCATTTTTAGCAATCATTTTCTCTTATTTAAATTTCACTGTTAATGAGGTCAAAGTCATTTACAGAATAAAAGGAAGAGCTTATAGCTAGGTAGTCATGCACAAACACTATGCAATCTCACTTATAAATGGAATCTGAAACAGTCAGATTGCCAGGTATGGTGATGCCTGTAATCCCAGCACTCAAGAATCTTTCCCAGACAGAAAGATAGCTGCAAGTTCAAGAGCAGCCTGGGCTGCACAGTGAATTTGATGCCAGCCTGGACTACACAGTAAGACACTGTCTCAAAAAAAATCAAACTCATGGAAGCAGGGAGTAGAATGGTGCTTCCCAGGAGCTGGGGATGAAGGGGGAAGTGGGAAGGTGTTGGTCAAAGGACATGACATTTCAGTTAGATGGGAGGAATAATTTCAAGAAATCTATCTTGCAACATTCACCATAGTTAATAACAGTGTACCCAGCGGCAAAAGCGCCTGCCTGGCAAGCGCAAGGTCATGAGTTCGGTTCCTGGTACCGGAGAAAAACAAAAAAAAACAAAAAAAAACAAAAAAAAAAAACCATTGTACCATATACTTGCAAATAACAAAGAGGGTAGATTTCATATGTGTTCCCATCACAAAAAATAAACATGTGAGTTAATCCTTATGTTTATTATAATTTAGCCACTCCACAATATCTACATATTTAAGCCATTATTTTGTTTATCACAAATATTGACAATTTTTGTCAACTAAAAAAAATAAAGAATGCACAGGTTAATGTAAAAGCTCATTTAAAGCACTATTCAATAGAAGCCACAGGGATTTCACCCAATCTTGAGGTCTTACTATATTCTAAGCATAAATGTTTTCAAGTGCCAGAGCCAGAGACTCTTACCTTGAGGTAAAAATGGACATGGAGATCTTGGATTTCACAGACAGCAGACCCAGAGTTTGCAGGTAAACTACTGCATAGATAGCTGGAGAGAGCAAGCAAATTGGGCCAGGGATTAGCTTTAATGGACCCATCTGATTAAATCTGACTGCATGTGATGCAATCATAAAAGAAGGAAAATGATTTGCAACTAAAATCAGGATGCATGAAGTTCACTTTCTGTTCACATTTCTGTGTACAATACTATACTGCTATCTTCTTCCTACAAAAGGGCAAGGGGCCTCTTTTTATGAGCCTGCCTTAAAATATATAATAATTTGGGGCACCTTTCTTAGTATGGGGGTTGCTTGACCACAACTGAATAAAGTTGATAATTGCAGTGGAAATTCTTCACATAAGCAAGTATGAAATTTTGATTCCAGCTATATGCAAAGTAAAATAAATTCTCTCTTCTGTATGATAGTCCTCCCAAATATTAGCAAAGTTGAGAAATTTTAAATAATATTATTCTTTCCTTCAACTGGATTGATGTTTGAATACTTAATTATCAGTTAAAAAGACAAAGAGGCTTCTAAGTCAAAACACTTAGAAGTGTTTGACATTTTGAGGAGTGTCTCAAATAAACACTATGACTGAAAGAAATTTACAGACTTCTCCAAAAACAAATTAGTAATGTCTGTAAAATAAATTTGAAAGACAAATTTTGATTTATTATGTGATTTTTCATTTAGTTCAGTATTTAACTAGTTTAAAATTATGTGATGATTAATCTTTATATTTTATAAAAGAAATATTAAAAATTTCATAACATAATAATAGGAGGATTACAGTGGTTAATACATTGTATATTGTCATCTTCAAAGTAGCTTCACAGAATATAAGATATGGGAATAACAAGTTCCCCAAATGATATTAGCACAAACCTTTCTTTTCAATGAACTAAGGGAAACTAGCAGTATAACTAACTTGGCTTTTTTTTCCTTTCCCTTCGTACCTTTCCCCTTTCTCCCATCATTGTTCCTCTTTCCTTTTGAACAATTTCCTCCCATTTCACAATCTCTATTATACAATTTGGTCCTTATTTACCCTTTCAGTTTCTCACACTAGAGAGACAATATGATGTTTATACATGGGTGTCTGATTTATTTTACTTATGAATATGGTCTCAAGTTGCATCCACTTACCTATAAATGTCTCAAGTTTATCCTCCTTTGCACCTGAGTAGTACTCCACTGTATAAAAAAAAGACACATCTTTGTTATCCATTCTTTGTTGATGGGCATTTGGGTTGTTTTCAAACTTTAGCTATTACCCGCTCTGCTACTATAAACATGGTTGAACATATATTGCTGTGGTAATGATGGCTTTAATTCTTCTGAGAAGATACCCAGAAAGTGAATAACTGGGTCAAATAGGACCTCTAATCCTAGTTTTTAAAGAAATCTTAAACATTGATTTCCACACTGTTTCTACCAGTCTATACTTTCACCAACAGTGAAGAAGGGTTCCTTTTCCCCACAGCACAACCAGTATTTGTTATTGGCTGATTTGGTGATGAACGATATGCTTTCCGGAATGAGATGAAATCTTAGTGTTTTAGTTTACATCTTTCTCAGATGACCAATGATGCTGATTAGTTTTATATATTAATTTGTCTGAGCCATGGGGTACCTAGATATTTAGTCAAACATTATTCTGGATGTATATTGGAACATAATCTTAATAAATATTTGAAATAATAACCTGAATAAAGCTGATTTCCCTCCCCAAAGCAGGAATAAACAAAAAGTCTGACCCTTTCACCCAAGTAAAAAGGAGCTACCCCAGCCTGAATGCCTTAAAACAAGATGTATGTTTTTCACTTTTTGGACTTCCAATGAAACATCATCTTTGTTGAGTCTTGAGCTTGCAAACTGTATATTTAAGAACTTCTCAGCTTCCATAACCATGTTAAGTGATTCTTATAGAGAGGCCTTAATAATACAAATTGGGACTCCCACGATCATGAAGAATGAAGATGTCGCATAAAAGCTCAGGTAACTGCCAGGAGATCTAACTCAATGTCTCATCTGTTTTGGAACTTAACTTATTTCTTTAGTGCACGGATACATGAATGCATAATATGAACACTCAGATGCATTAATGAATAAATATTAAAGTTATAAAGCAGTGTCTAAGAATAAAATATGTGACAATTCAATCATTTATATCTAAGAGTTTTTAAAAATCAAGTGCTTAGGTGACTCGCTGCTTTCCTGAATGAAGAAAAGAAGTACCAAGTAACCCAGAAAGGTATCTGAAAAAATAGCAGGTTGGCTACATCCAAGTGGATATATCCAGTTGCAAATTGATCAGTACAAACTATATTCCAGATTGTTTGTGTCAATTAAGAACAGCCAGTGTGTTCCTACAAAAAATGAGTCACAAAGGCAACATTATTCAGTTTACTATTCTACACCTTGTTAGGCAATTCACATTTTCTCTACTTTACAGAGACCAGAGATGACATGTTATTGTTTTCATGCAAGCTCCTCTCCGGTGAGAAACACTCCAGGTCTTCAATCTCAGAGATTGAGACAATGAATGCAAAACACATCTGTAATGCTTACCATTTGCATCATACTAGAAACCTGGAGAAAGTTATATTCATGGCTTCAAAACTTAGAAATCAAATGAAGATCACGTGCTTTTACTATAACCCCTATTATGAGTCTATACTGCTTTAAAGGCCTTTATCTGCACCCATAGAGTCAAACAACCAATGATCAAAAATATTTTTTTCAAAAATTGTATCTGAAGCAAGCAGCATCCTGGGATCCTAAACAGAGGTAAGATACTGCATCTCGAGAAGCCAGACACAGCCAACAGTGAGTGAAGTGAACAGGTGTGGTGCTTCAGGACACAGATAGGAACAGAAGTAAGGGGGAAGGGGTTACCCTTATATTTCAAAGGTTTCTGGGCAAACCCCAGCAGCAGAACAGTCTCTGATTCCTTCACGGCTAAAGTTCCAGTGTGAAATAAAGAAAGAACGACCCAGTCACAGTGGACTACCTGCAGTTGGGAAGCAAGCTAGGGGAAATTCTGCTGAGAGGTAGGAGCTGGGACCACCCAGACTCGGCTCATGTGGTCCCCAAAAGCCACTCTCAGGCCTAAATACAAAAGCCTGGAAGCATCTCCCAATCTGGGACAAGCAAAGCAGCCTTGACACTGAGGCACAAGTAGGCAAGCAGGCATGTCCTATGGAAAGACAGGACATCCACCCCCTGCTAAGATCAGTGGGTAAGGGGAGTGAGGGGTGTGGAAAAGAAGAACCTGTGCAAGTTGTCTTCTGGTTGAAGAACAGTGTACAAGGGTTTGGGAGCAACTCCAGGCATTTCGTACCCGAGGGTGCCACAGCAACTGAGATATCACAGTAGAGACAAAGATAGTAAGGATGAGTGAGCATCCAAAATATTGTGAGATGAAGATCAGTCTCAGCCCCCACATCCAGAGCACAAGATCAGCCCCTCAACCAGTACAACCTACTGCAAACTTGGCTGGACTACAAAGTGCATTTCTGGGACCTGACTTGAGCACTACCACAGAACTTTGGACACCAGAGGAATTTTATCATTTTTATTTTCTTTGATTTGATTTTCCTTTTGTAGGCTGATTAGAGCTTAATGTTTTGTTTTGTCTGTTTGTTTGTTTTGTTGTTTTCCTTTTTATTTCTTTTCACTAATTGGGTTTTTTATCTTTATTTTTGTTTTCTTCCATTCATCTTTCTTGATTCCCTCAACTATTTCTCTTAATTTTATGATACTTTCATGAGTATAAACATTGTATCTTCTTTTTCTGGTTCCTTCAGTATTTTTTTGCTCTCTCTTTTATTCTTTCTCTTCTGCACTCTTCTCCAACCTCACAAAACTTGGGTGATCAGCCTTAGCCTTACAGCTATGTTTGTACTATATTTCTTCTCATTAATTTCTCTGTTTGGTCCCCTATGCCTCTTAAACACTACTGAAACAGGGTAAAACATATCTACCAAGGGGAAACTCATTGCACTCAGATCCTGGTATATGTTGGACTTTGTCACATGACAGTAGCACTTACTCCTGTGGCTAAAGGTACCAAATTAATATTTAGTCACAGTTCATCAGTTGCTGCTCTGTACTTGATGCTATTGTATTGCTAATTGTATTACTTTAGTGAGGATGTCATACATATTATAATCAATTTTTCTCCCTCATATGACAATGTAGTGATTGTCTGGAGTAATAACCATCACCATAATCCAGTAGCAAAGGATAGCTGCTGAGCCAAATGAATATCAATATCTCCTCCTTAATAAATCGGTAAGGTAGGTTCTTGGTATAGACACAGATGAAGAACCACCAATACTTAGAAGACATCCCTGAGGAATTGACATTTCCTAGGGAAGGCTTGATACTAGGGATATAGCTATCCACTATACGAAATCTACAAGCACCAACACAGAAAATAAAACAAAATAAAAATAGAAAATAAAAAGTGACAAGACACAGACGCAAAATGCAACCACAGACTTCCAGGCTACACAGGACAAGTCCAGAACACAAAGACATAGAAGAAATGAGAAGCCACACACTGGATCTTTCTGAAATGACAGTAGCAGAAGTGAAAAAACAAATGGATGTGCCTATAGGAAAAATAATCTCTCAGGTAAAAAAAATGGTCAAAATGAAAGACACACCCAATAAATCTAGAGTAGACACATATAAAAAATAGAATATCTTAGGCAAATGATGGAAACCATGAATGCCCAACATAGGAAAGAAATGAAATAAATCCAAACACATAGTCTGGAAGATTAATAATTCCACTGAAAGTAGATTCAATAAAAAAATGAAAGTAGAGACAACTGACTGAATGAAGGCAAAGATAAGATATCAGATCTAAAAGACAGGATTGCAATCAGGGATCACAAAAAGAATAACATCTTAAAAACAGCAAGGGACCATGAAAAATCAGTCTAACAGCTTCAAGATGGAACAAATAAGACTGACTGAAGTTAATGAGAAAGTCAAAGATAGCACAAACACCATAAAAATCCTCTTTGCAGAAATATTGGCAGAAAATTTCCCAAATATGGATAAAGAATTTGACATACAAATAAGTGAGGTACATATAACTGTAAGGAGCCATGAACAAAATAAACTGACACCAAAGAATATAATAATTCCAAATATTCAGCACAATAACAGAATTTTAGAAGCAGTTAAAGATACAAATCACCTATAAAGGAAAACTTATTAGAATCACAGCAGACTTCTCAACACAAACCCTCAAGAGAAGTAGACACTGGAATGAATTATTTAAACTCTGAAAGAAAACAACTTCCAACCTAGATTAATGTAGCTTGCAAAACTATCTTTCAAAATCAAACATGACAAAGAATAACTGAAAAAAATTATGACCACCAAAGCAGCTCTCCAAAATTCTCCAAAGGATGTTTTAGGAAAACAAAAGGAAGACCATAATTCCAAGAACACCAATGCAAGGCAAGTATTTAGACAGAGGGGAAAGACATGTTACCAAAAACAAGATAATAATATGAAAAGGATATGCAACAAATATCATTATAACCATCAATGTAAAAGGGTCTCAATTCACCAACTGAAAGAACTAGATGGGTTGAATGGACCAAGAAGCAAGACCCATCAATATGCTGCATTCCAGAAACACATTTAACTCTAAAAGAAATTCAAAGACTAAATGTCAAAGAAGGAAAACACTTGTGCAACAATAACCTAGAAAAAAAGCAGGGGTAGCTATTATATTTGCAGACAATGTGAACTTCAAGCCACGACTGATCAAAAGAGACAAAGAAGGACACTATATGCTTAAGGGAAAATTCCAAGAAGAAGAGATAACAATCATAAACATATATTCACCAAATACCAATGTACCCAACTACATGAACCAAATATTAATGGACATGAAAAATCAAATAAGTACTAACACAATTATAATGGGGTACCTTAATACCCCACTGTCACAAATAGGCTAATAAACAAGACAAAAAAATCAATAAAGAAGCATCAGAACTAAACAAAACCTGTGAACAAATGGACTTACTAGATGTCTAGAGAATGTACAACACAAAAACATAAAAATACACATTCTTTTCAGCTATACATGGGATATTCTCCAAAGTAGACCACATAGTAGCCTATAGAACATCCTTAAGTAAATGCAAAGGAATTGAAATTATCCTATGCGTATTATCTGAGCATAGTGCAATGAAAATGGAAATCAAGAGCAAAAGAAACCACAAAAACTATATAAACAGTTTTAAATCAAGTAGCCCCCTATTAAACAACCTAAGGGTTACAAATAAAAATAAAGAAGAAATTAAACAGTATCTGCAACTAAATAATAATGCTGACAAAACATACCGGAACTCACAAGACACAATGAAAGCAGTCTTAAAGGGGAAATTTATAGCAGTGAACTCTCACATCAAGAAAATAGAATGAACTCAAATAACAACCTAGTGTTTAACCTCAAACTTCAACAAAAAGAAGAACAAATGAAACCCAAAACTCATACAGGGAAGAAATTATAAAGATAATAGAAGAACTCAATGCAATAGGTATTAGAAAACATACAAAGAATCAATGAATCAACGAGTGGTACTTTGAAAGATTAAAAAATTGATAAACCTTAGCTAAGCTTTTCAAAAAAAGGAATGAAAACACTCAAATTCATGCACTTAGGAATGAAAAGGGTGAAATCATAATGGGTCCTATGGAAATCCAAAATATCATCAATACCTACCACAGCAATATATGTGTGCCCATGTTTATAGTAGCACAATATGTAATAGCTAAACCTTGTAAGATGTCCAAATGCCCATCAACTGAGTAATGTATTGATAGATGTTTCTTTTTCTTTGTACAATGGAGTACTCCTCAGCCAAAAGGAAGGATAAACCTGAGACATTTCTAGATTAGTGGGTACCCTTTGAGATCATACTGAAATAAACTGAAAAACTGAAATAAACAAGACACACGTGTGTAAATATTGCATTGTTTTTCTTGTGTGAGATACTGAATCTATAAATAAGGACAAAGTGCATTAAAGGTACTGTGAAATAGAAAGAAATGGGAAGGAGAACTAGTGAGGGAGTAGGAGGAAAGAAAGGAAGGGAAAAGAAAAAAGGAGCCCATACTCTCAAGTAAAATACATCAGACACACATTTTTAAATATCGCTTTGTTTCTCTGGTATAAGAAACTGAAAGGATAAATAAGGATTAAAACATATAATAGATACTGGGAAATAGGACGAAAGTATTCAAATGGAAAGAGGAATAAGGGATGTGAACAGGGAAAGGAAGGAAGGAAGGGAAAAGAAAAAAGAGAATGGAAAAGAGAAGCGAAATATGGAAATAAATCTTTTGTAAATAAGGAGGAGACAAAGGGTTGAAGGGAAGAGAGAGGATTGGGGGAAAAAAGAAGAATCAAGACATATCATGTACAGGTACAAACTCTCTCATAATGTGATCATTATGTATATCTAAAATGTACCCAAAAATTAAGAAAAAAATTTAAAAGGAAAAGATGGTTTTGTGTTATTATCTGTTTGCTTCTTTTTTGTATAAATATTTTTAGTTTATGCCTTGTACTCCACCTAACTACTTTGAAGATAGTAATACACAGTTTAGTAACTATTGTTATCCTCTTATTATTTGATTAGGATATTTTGGGTTTTTTTTTCATGAAGTGAAAAAATAAAGAAAAATAAATAAAATTGTATGTGCACTTAAAACATACAGACTTTTATTCCTTCAACAATACAGTACAATGACTATTTGTATAGCACTGGGTATTATAAGTAATGTAGGATTATTTAAAGCACATGGGAAGATATGCATAGCTTACACCATTTTACATAAAAGCCTTGAAAACTCACATATTTTGTTATCCATGGGGCTTCTGGAGCCAATGGCTTGTGGATATTCAAGGATGACTTGTAGATGAACAATTACCTTAAAAGGTTCCAAAAGTTATTAAATTCTCAATCTGTCAAGTAATTTCATAATTCTTTTCATAATTAATCTTTATTTTAAGAATGATATGACCTTCATAATAAAGTAACATTCAAGAATGGGTTTAGTGATTTCCCAGCATTCATATTTAATGGGTGCTGGGGACAAATTCATCCTGGTCTCTCTGACTCTTAGAATTTAAACTATCTCATTCTTACCTCATTATATGTAATGTTGTAGTTAAAGCTCTTACCAAAAGCTGCAGTGATTTTGATCATTACAAATCCTACTTCAAGCATCCAAACAACTAACACCTACTGCGAGGCAATCTGGGCTAAGCAGATTGGAATTCAGTGTCACCTGGAATTTTCCAGTGCTTCTAATGAAAATGTCACATCTAAAATTCCTCCTCTCGGACACTTGGTGAATGATCCTAAACTGCAGAACCAATATTAGGCACATGAGAAGGTAAAATTCCTGAAGCCTCCCTTGTTGTGCATATCACGTGTCTGAGACATGAGTAAAAGGAAACCCTAAACTTTTAAAATGTTTGTCTACTTGAATTATTTCGTTCTTGTTGCTAGGAGTCAGATCACTTTAGGACTTACTGTTCCACAAACAAAACCTTCACCTATATCTAGGCCTTCATCTATATCTGGGATGGCTCCAAGCACTGTGCATATGTGAGCATGCATACACACACACACACACACACACACACCAACACACCAATGCATTGCTCAACGTTTTCATTATTTCATTGTCTGTGAGATTTCCACTTGAGGACTATTCAAGCACTTACTTGTTTCTGAGTCTTTCTTAGCAAAACACATTGAAATAAACCACAGTTTCCTGCCCTGACACTTCACCACATGGTATTGGTACAATGCTTCACCACAAAATGCCAGATGGCTCCATTGTTCAAGAATAACATCACACACTCTGAATATAGGTATTTTTAACAATATTGTTGCTGCTACCATGAGCATCAAGAAGTCTTAATAACCACTTCTCTTCTTTTTCAACTGCCATAGATCATAAACCTCTTGAGGAGCTCCTTCAGAATGGTTGTTCTAATCTTAATTATACATGCCTCCGTGTAGTATTAAAGGTTTATGACCAAAGCCAAAGATCAAGTATTTATTTAGACATTTAGAAAAGCAAACCTGAATATTTATGTCTCAAGTCATCACCTTATCAGTCTCCAATTATACTGTGTTGCATCACTGAAAATGTTGATGCTGGAATATGCTACAGGTTATCACTGGAAGATGCTATCTTAAGCTCAGTGTAGAAAGGATGCTTAGTAGTGAAATTACCCAAGTAGTAAAAGCAATTATAAACCCATATATCCTCTTTAGATTCCTCTAAATTACCCAAGTAGTAAAAGCAATTATAAACCCATATATCCTCTTTAGACTTTGCTTCCAAATGGAACTTATTTTGATATGTCGTTCATTATACATAACACAGAGAAGGGATTTATATCTATGAAAGCACTAACATAGTGGAAGTCCATCAGCTTGTTCATTTTTATGTTGACTACTATATAAGGAAATATAGGTATTGTATGCTTACTTCAAAGCTGCTGGAAGTGATTCCATATCCTTAGGAAGTAACCAAGAAACCTTTGGCAAGAATCAATATTGACTCTTCAGGACCGATTCAAGGGAAGAGACTTTGGATTGAGCTAATCTCCTTTCTTAAAAATAGCTGCAAGATCCAACCATCTCAAAATACCGCCATTGTACTTTCAGGATTATGATTACCAGATACTAAAATTTTCCCAATTAATCTGAATTTTCATCAATTGACTTAAAAGAACTTTCACGGAAATTTTTCCACACAACAAAGAATGAAGATACACATGAATAAAAATATGCTGAAAAGTATTTCTGGAGAATCATCAAATTTACATGATCCGTATAGGACCTTTATTCTTTTATATCTTGTTGAGGAAATTGTAAGATCATGCAATGTATTGTCATTGTCACCTGATGTTGAAATACAAATAGATTTTTGCCAAAATTTTCCACTTTCTCTTTTCTACTTGCTCAATTAACTCAGGCAATTAGTCCATTCTGAGTTATTTCCTGAGGATGTGGGTATAATAGGGTGGGGTAAAAAAAAACAAAACTTCCTCTGAGTCATTGATTTATATGCTTTTAATATTAAGGGGCAAAAATGAATCTGGGGGAAATAATCAACACATACACAGGGAGGGATTTTCCCTGAAGACCAGAAAAATACCAGGTTAAGGGACAGTAGAAGAAAGAAAAAAATATGGTGGTGTAGAGAAAAAATTGACTCTACTTTGCAAATCAGTATCTTAGTGATGGAGCAAAACCCAATGTGGTTTGGGAGACAGAAATCAAATTTAGATATTTGTACCTCTTCTTAGGTCAGAAACCAAAGAAGTGATAAAACCATATATTAGACATCAGGGCAAATGGAGTCATAGATCTGTTCAGGGAAAATCTCTTCCTGGCAATTAGAAAAGAAGCAATAAATTAATAGCCCACTTCTCCAGCCTGCTCTGGAAGTAGCACAGAGATTCTTTGGACCTGAAGCCTTAGGTAGATGACAACAGACATTGTCTTAATAGTTTAAGCACAAGGATGAGTGAGCGCAGACCAAATGGCACTCCTGGCTGTTCATCAGTTCCTTATGTGGATGGAGAACTTGAGGAAAAGATGAATCATACAATGCCTTGCAATTCCATAAATTTCTCACAACCTAAGGAAAAAGGAGTTTAGCATCTGATATCCAGGGGGAATGGAGGAATCAAAGGAAAATACATAGAATAGTTGAAATATAGAATACTAAAGTTGCATTTATTACACACTTGGTTTATTTTGTACAAAAAGTTGTGCCTATCATAATAGGTAATATAATTAACATTCATACCATCACTTAAAGTTTATGAGTTAGCTTAAAAATCACTAATCTCTAGGCTTTTCCTAGTGCTGTATCATGAACACAGTGAAACTTCACTTAATATAAAGTTATATGCAATTTTATATAGCTATAAAATTATATGTATAAATATAATTCCTATAAAAGAGCACATCCTTATTCTGCATATTTAGTGTAGTGTGTTTCACTTCCCCTTTCTTCCTACTTCCCAGTTTTAGTGAACAGCAGCTATGTGCAAACCATGACAGAATAACAGTCTCTCTGCCCTACTTCCATGTTTAAGTCTTTATATGAACTCTTACTTATGGTACATCAATCATATTACAAATTTTACAAAGGAAAAAAATCAGCTTCAGCACATGAGCTCTTTCTACAAACAAAATCACAGATATGGGAAGGCTAAGTATCTCACTCAAAGTCAAATTTCTTCTAAGTAAGGGAAACATACCTCAAAAGCTTTTCCATCTCCAAATCTCCAGTCACATTTTCACTGACTGGTAACCTTGTATCCTTTCTGTGCAACTGGCACCACAAACATACAACTTACTTTTTTTGCTCTTTTTTCTAGGCTGTTATTATAAGGCAACTTGTCCTACTCATTACTTACATGCTACACATTCCTTACATATTAAATTTCCTTTGCAAACCAAGTTGGAAGTATTGAAAGGTGACAGAGGAGGCACTCTTTGGGGAAGCACCTTTATTTCAACACTTTTCCTGAAAAAGTTGTTTAAACACTATTGTTTGCCACAATTTGCCTCTGCTTTTTAAAACATGCCTTCGTTTTCCTCCTTTCTAGCTGCTTAGCCATTTCCTTTTCTTCCTTCTATCCCCAAGACTTTCAAAGTGTCTGCAAACTCCATATTCACTCGCTCATCTGTTCATTAGCTCACGTTCTACACACTCTCCAATCCTTTGCAATCCAGCTTCTTTTTCCACTAAGCCACTGTGGGGTCTTGGCAATGTCACCAATGATCTCTTTGTTGCTAACCTCTCTGAACACTTTCTGCTTTTGTTTAATTAGTCATCATAGAACAAAATTTAGCTAAGTAGGATAGCACTCATCTGCCTTTATACATTTCTTCTAAAAGTGAAAACTATATTATTGAGATAATAGCTTGTACCCTCTGAAAATAAGACCCAACTGGAAATTAAACTCTATTATAATTTTTCAGGATGTTTCAAATAGAAGTCTTACCCCAAAAATAAACCCCAGTTAAGATGGTCAGGCAGGCAGATGCATTTACTATGTCCAATGTAACACACAATGGACATATTCAATTATAAAGCAATAATAACAGCAATAAGCTTTTTCTTTCTTTTTTTCTTTTTTTTTTTTTTTTTGGTACCAGGTATCAAATTCAGGACCTCATGCTTGCCAGGCAGATGCAACTCCACTGAGCTATATTACCGGACCACAACAATAAGCCTTTAAAACCCATATGTATTGATCAAAATGTACAAAATTTCTGTTAGACCGGAAAAGTAAGTTTTAGCTATCTGTTCTATAGAAATCTAACTATAATATAATTTACTGGTCATTTTAGAATCATTAAAAGAATATATTTCAAGTGTTTTCAACACAAAAAATAGTCAGTATGTGAACTGATGGATTTGTTAGTTTCACTTAATCATTCCACAATGTAAACACATATCAAAGTACCACAATGTATATCATAAAGATGTAATATATGCTAGCTAATACTTTTCAGTTAAAAATAAAATTTAAGGAAGAAAATACTCAAATGGAAAGGGGCACAAGAGAGGAGGGGGGCAAAGGAAGGAAAGGAAAACATAAAAAGAGAATGGAAAGAAAAAATGGAAGCAAAGCTTTTGTAAATGGGGAGGGAAAGAAGGATTGAAGGGAGGGGAGGGAATGAGAAGAAAAGAAGAATCAAAATATATTATGTACTGGTACAAATTCCCTGTGATGAATGTGATCATTATGTATATCAAAAGGATACCAGTAAAATTAATTTAAAAAATAAAATTTTAAAGAATTTAAGACTGTAGAAGGACAATTGAAGTATTGAGAAAAGAATGATGCATGACAAAGTAGTTAAATATTGTTTCTTGAGTATGAACATTATTCTGTACAATGAGAAGAGCATTTTACTCTTTTGAGATATTCATCCAAGTATGTGGTTGTGAAGCGTCATATGTAAAGCTAAAGCAACAAATCCTCAAACAATTTTTAAAAACACATGTGTTAAAATAAATAAATAAACCCATCAACTTGAAGAAATATTGGAAGGAATTGCTTTCTAAGACAAAGCTAGAACAGAGAGGATAAACTCAGCTCAAAATGGGGAAGCAACAACTGACACCAAGAAAAAAGAAGCATGTATCAGTGGGAGCAATTTCCTCCCTTTACCCCAGTCCAGGCAGACATGAGCTTAGGAAGGGATTTCCTCACGATACAAGCAGGTGGATATGCACCTAAAGGTCTGCCCACACTTTCAAGTTCCCTTTGGAAATGAAGAAAAATTAATACATCATCCCTGTGTCCCTTAAAGTATTCCAAGTTTAGAAGGAAAATTTGCAGAAAGACTGTTGTTATCAGTCTTTTTCCTCCAAGTACATTAGACTTACTCTAATTATAATGAACTTTTTTCGTGTTTAATTTGTTTTCAGTTGAAGTGGATTTGTTTGGTTAGTTGGTTGTCTGGTCGGTTGGTTGGTTGGTTTGGGTTTTTTGTTTTGTTTTGATTTGGATTTTGTTTTTGTATCTCTGGATATATAATCCGGGCCCAAACTTACTGTACTGTGCTCTTTCTCCTGAATTCTGAGTCCCATTTTGTGGCTCAAATAAAAGAAACTGCTCAACAAGCATGAAAATAATGACTGTTTATTGTTGGTATATAATCTTTTTAAAAGAGAAAAAACAAACATGAAAACAAAGCAAAGTTTAGAAACAGGTTAGTGGAAAAGTTATAATTAACACATTGTGTATTGCTGCCTTTGATAGTAATTATCTGGAGTACAAGATATAGGCATGATACCTTGTCCAAACAGCATTAGTGCCAACATTTCTTTTCAATGAGCTAAGAGAAATTAACTGCATCACTACCTTAACTATCTTATGTATGAATATATTTTCTTATTCTTCCCATTCTTCATTCTCCTTTCCTCTATCACAGTTTGTCTCTTCTTTTGAACAGTTTCTTCTTAATTCAAAATATCTATTGTATAATTGGGGTATTATTTATTCATTCAGTCTCTCACAATAGTGAGACAATATGATGTTTATGCATATGGGTCTGATTTATTTCACTCATAAGTACGGTTTTGAGTCGAATTCACTTACCTATAAAAGTCTTCAGTTTATCCATTTTCATGGTTGAGTAGTAGTCTATTACATAAAAAATCCACTTTTTTAAAATTTTGTTTTAAAAATAAAAGGAGGAAAACATTAACAGACAGACAACCTTTTACAAAATAGTAAAAGAACAGTACAAACAATACAGAGTTACGAACAAAGTGGTAGGAAATTAACAATGCTTGTTGTATTACATATTGATATCTTCATAGTGGTTTCTCATGAAAACAAATAGAGACATGCAATACTGATCAATCAAGGACTCATTGACAGTTTCTTTCAGCAAAGAAATAGAAGACAGTAAATCAACTATGTTAACTATCCTGTAATACATACTTACAAAACTTCTCCTTCTTTCCCTTCTATTTTGCCACATCCCAGTTGCCCTTTACCCTTGAGCATTTTCCTATCATTTCACAATGTCTATCATACCTCCGAGAAAAGCTCACTTATTTTATGCATTCCTCAGTTGATGGCATTTGGGCTGTTTCCAATATCTAGCTATTACATATTCTGTTGCTACAAACCTGGGTACACATATAAAGCTGTGATATGATGTTTAATTCTTCTCAGAAGATACCCAGAAAGGGAATATCTCCAATTCCACTTTTTCAAGGAATCCACACACTGATTTCTACAATGGTTGCACCAATCCGCACTCTCACCGAAAGTGAAGAAATGTTCCTGTTTCCCCACCTTTGTTACTGATTGATTTCTTGATGATAGCCATTCTTTATTCTTGGAGATGAAATCTCAGTGTTGTTCTAATTTGCATTTCTCTAATGACTAATGATGTTGAACATTTTTCATATATTTATTTGCCGTTTGTGGTTCTTCACCTGACAGGTGTGTATTTATCTCAGATGCCCATTTTGGGGTTGGGTGATTTTCTTTAATTCTTTATATGTTCTTTATACGAGTCCTTTCTTTGAGACTAAAATCTTTTCCCAATTTATGGGTTCTTTTTACTCTGTTGGTGATTTCTTTTGATGTGCAAAAACTTTTCAATAAAATGAGATCCCACTAGTTGATTCTTTGAAGTATTTCCCTTGCAGTTTGGTTTTTGTTCATGAACTCGCTGCCTACTCCTGTGTCTTTAAGATTTCTACCTATTTTCTCTTCCAGTAGACTTAGTGTTTCTGTTTTAATATTTAGATTTTTTATCCATTTTGACTTTAGTGCATGGTGATAGATGTGGGTCCAGTTTTAGTCTTCAGCATGTGGAAAGACAGTTTTTCCAACACCACTTATTAAAGGGGTATCCTTTTCCAGTAAACATATTTGGCCCCTTTGTCAAGGATAAGGTGATTAAATGTGGTCATGGTTGTGCCTGCATCTTCTAGTCTTTTCCATTGATTCTCAGGCCTGCTTTTTGCCAATACCATGCTGACTATATCACAGTAACTTTGTAGAATAACCTCAAGTCAGGGATTGTGATGCTTCCCGCCTTTCCTTTGTTTCCAAGATTGCCTTTGCTATTCTGGGTCTCTCCTGGTTCCAGATGAATTTTAAGAATGGCTTATGTGAATCCGTGAGGAATGCTAATGGAATTTCAATTGGGACTGCATTGAATCTGTATAACAGTTTTAGGAGTATGGCCATTTTCACAATGCTGTTTCTTTCTATACATGAGCAAGGAATATCTTTCCATTTTCAGAAATCCTCTTCGATCTCTTTTTTTTTTAAGAGTAATGTAATTTTCACTGCATAGAGCTTTTACTTCTGTTGTTAGATTGATTCCTAAGTATTTCATTTTTTTGGATGCTATTGTGGAAGGTGTTTTTTTCCTTAATTTCTCTCAGTGTGTTTCTTGTTTGTCTACAGGAATGTTATTGACTTTTGAGTGTTGACTTTATATTCAGCTATATTACTAAGTTTATTAATTCTAGGAGTCTTCTGGTGGTTTGGGGGGTCTTCTACGTATAGTATCATGTTATCTGCAAATAAGGATAATTTCACTTCTTCCTTTATGTTATGGTTTGTGTCTGTGTGTCCCCCCAAAGCCTCATGTGGTCATGGGGCAGGCTTTTAGAGTTTGATTGATCATGGGTGTGAGAGCTACACCACCCTGGGGTGGATAGTTTGCATATATAAGGGAGAGGAAAAGGTTGCTTGCAGCCATTCCTGGCTTTTGTGCTTGTTGCTTTGCTGTGTGCCTTCGCCATGAGCTGTAGCCCTCTGCCATGTGCCACTCTGCCTTGTAACCTGCCAAGTATGGACTGAAACCTCCACAAACTGTAAGCAAAATAAACCTTTCCTTCCTTAATTTTGGGCGTAGAGTATTTTGTCCCAGCAATGAGAGAAAAGTAACCAAGACACTTTACTATTCTTATTCCTTTTATTTCTCTCTCTTGTCTAATTGCTCTGGCTAATGTTTCCAGAGCTATGCTGAACAGGAGTGGTGACAGTGGACATCCTTGTCTTGTTCCTGATTTTAAAATGAAAGCTTTCAGTGTTTGTCCATTTAGTATGATCTTGGCTGTTGGGTTGTCATAGATGGCTTTGATCAGATTGAGGTAAAGACCATCTATTCCAATTTTCTGTAGGCTTTTTATCATGAATGAGTGTTAACTTTATCAAAAATTTTTCTGCATCTTTTGAGATGATTATATGACTCTTGGCTTTGGCTCTCTTGAAATGTATTATTGATAAATGTATTACTTTTTATGATTTGCATATATTGAATGATCCCTTTACCTTTGGGATGCATCCCACTTGGTCATGGTGTATAATCTTCTTGATGATTTGCTGCATTCTATTTACTAGCATTTTATTGAAAATTTTTGCAGCTATGTTCATTAAGAAGATTGGCCTGTAATTCCCTTTTATGGTTAGGTCTTTCTCTGGTTTTGGTATCAGGGTAATACTTACCTCCAAGAATATGTTAGGGAGAACTGCTTCTCTTTCTATTCCATTAAAGAGTTTGAGAAGAATTGGCATTAAATCTTCTCTAAATTTCTTATAGAATTCAACTATGAATCCATCAGGACCTGGGCTTTTCTTTGTTCATAATTTTTTATTACGTTTTCAATTTCATTGACTGTCACTGGGTTAGTCAGGATTGTTACATTCTTGATTCAGCTTTGGTAATTCATATGTATCTAGGAATCTGTCCATTTCTTCTGTGTTTTCCATCCTATGACAGTAAAGATTTCCAAAGCAGGTATCAATGATCTTCTGAATTTCTATAGGATGTGTAAAGATTTCACCCTTTTCATTCCTTATTGCACGGATTTGAATTTTTTATTTCCCTTTATTGATAAGGTTGGCTAGGGTTTATCAATTTTATTTATTCTTTCAAAAACCAACTCTTTGATCCATTAGTTCTTTGTATTTTTTTTTAGTCTCCATTGTATTAATTTCTGCTCCAATATTTATAATTTTTTCTATTCTTTTGGCTTTGGGCTTAACTTTCTCTTCATGTTCCAGAAGTTTGACATGATTATTTTGTGTTTTCTGTTGATGCTTGTAAATTTCTTATGCTAGATAACCTTATCACTGGTGCCAAACCTTTCCCAGGGGGTGTCTACTCCTCTGGATGTCTTCTAGATGTAGGTGGCTCCTGGTCTTTATGTCTATCCCAAGAACCTACCTTCCCAACATATTAAAACTGAACTGGAAACTTTAGCCAGCTATTTAGCCAGAGCATTTCGATAAGAGAAAGAAATAAAAGTAACAAAAGGAGTGAAAATAGGAAAAGATTAAGTTAAACCATGATTATTTATGGATGACATTATACTCTACATAGAAGACCCCAAAAATTCAACTAAATATCTTCTAGGTTTAATAAACAAATTCAGTTGTGTAGATGGATACAAAGTCAACACTCAAAAGTCAATAGCCTTCCTATATATCAGTAACAAACTCACTGAGAGAGAAATGAGGGAAACAACACCTTTCACAATAACATCCAAAAAATGAAATAACTATGAATCAATCTAATGAAGGAAGCAAAATACCTCTAGGTTGAAAACTGCAGTACTCTGAAAAAGGAGATTGAAAAGGATATCAGAAATTGGAAAGACATCCCTTGCTGCTGGGTAGGAAGATCCTACATAGTAAAAATAGTCATACTTCCAAAAGTGTGATACAGATTTAATGCAATTCTAATTAAAATTCCAACAGCATATTTCACAGAATTAGAGGAAAAAATCCTAAAATTTATTTGAGACCAGAAGAGACCTAAAGCAACAAAGACAATTCTGGGAAAAAAAAAAAAGACAAGGCAGGGGGCATCACAATCCCTGACTTGAAATTACACTATAAAGCTACTATAATGAAAACAGCATGATACTGGCAAAAAACAGACCAGAAGATCAATGGAACAGATTAAATGATGCAGAAACAACTCCAAATGCAGTACAAGCTTTATCTTTGACAAAGGTGCCAAACACATTCACTGGAAGAAAGATAACCTCTTTAATAAATAGTGCTAGAAAAACTGGCTTTGTACATGCCAAGGATTAAAATTGAGCCCATCTTTCATGATGCACTAAACTAAATTCAAAATAGATCAAAGATCTAAATATTAAAACTGAAACATTGAATCTGCTGGAAGATAGAATAAATAAAACTCTTGAATACATTGATGTAGGCAAAGACTTTATGACTATAAACCTGAGTGCACAGAAACTATCACAAAGAATCAACAATAGATCTCATCTTATTTAAAAGCTTTTGCACAGCAAGAGAAATCACCAGTAGAGTGAAGAGATAATGTGGAATGTGGAAAAATGTTTGCCAGCTGTTCCTCAGACAAAGGATTACTATCAAGAACATAACAAAGAACTAAAACAACAGACCCCCCAAATTTAATGACCCAATCCAAAAATAGCCATCTGAGATGAATACACACTTCTCAGATGAATACACATTACAAACAAGTACATGAAAAAAATGTTCAACATCATTGGTCATCTGAGAGATGCAAATTAAAATATCACTGAGATTCTACCTCACAGCAGAAAGAATGACTAATCATTAAGAAATCAACCAAAAACAAATGCTGGAGGGACTGTGGGGGGAAAAGACTCCTTTTCCACAGTTGCTGGGAGGTTAGACTGGTGCAAGTACTGTGCAAATCAGTGTGGAGATTCTACAAAAAAGTGGGATTGGAATCCTATTTGACCCAGCTGTTACCTTTCTTGGTATCTTCTCAGAAGAATTAAAGACAACATACCACAGTTATATATGTGCACCCATGTTTATAGCAGCACAATTTGTAGTAACTAAATTTTAGAAACAACCCAAATGTCCACCAACCAAGGAATGGACAAAAAGATGTGGTATTTTTATACAATGGAGTACTATTCAGCCATAAAGGATAACCTGGAGACTTTTATAGGTAAATGGATGCAATTAAGGCCATACTCATAAGTGAAATAAACCAGATTCACATATGTAAACATTGTATCATCTCCCTAGTGTGAGAAGCTGAAAGAGTAAATAAGATCTATAATGTACAACAGATATTCTAAAATTGGAAGAAATTTTTCAGAAGGAAAGAGAGACTGAGATGGGGGAAGGAGAAAAGAAGGAAAAGAAAAAAATATATATATGTATATATTTATATATATGACAGTTAAGATAATTACACTACTAATTTCTCTTAGTTCATTGAAAAGAAAAGTTTGTGCAATATTGTTTGGACTATTAAATGCATATATCTTGTACTCTAAGTAACTAAAAATACCAATATACAATGTATTAACCATTGTTACTCTCCTATTATCTTCCTTTAAAATTTTGTTTTACTTTCTTTCTCTTTAAAATAAAATTTTGAAAAAAGCCTGAGAAGTTGATAGCTATTGGACTTAGGGCCCAGTCCTTTGGTACTGGACTACGGCGATGGTTATGACTCCTTACAATCACAGTGTTGTCATAGGGGGGGACAACTGCTTATAGCATGTATGAGATCCTGGTTACAGTAGTTCATTTGGCAATAATAGACTCAAGTACAGCCTGGCTACTGACAAACTGTGGTGCCTATTAGGCTGATATCTATAACCATAGGAGGAAGGTCTACAGAAAGATAATAATCCATCTTATACCAGCAACTTGTTTGCAATGATTTTCCACTTAGTAGAGTGGTTATGCCCTGTTGTGGGAGGGTCAAAAGGATAGGGGGTAGGATGTAGAGATGAATGATAATAAATATATCAGGAGCAAGGTTGGAGGTCACAAGATGATCACCCTGGTTTGAGGTAATTGTCAGACACAGGAGGTAGGGATTGGAAGAGAAGGCCTAGGAGTTTTGAAGTCAACCAGAAAGAGAAGAGGAAATGCTTACTCACATGAAAGTATAACATCAAGCGAGATAGTTGACAAAAGAGAGGAAGAGGATGAGTAAAACAAACCAAAAAGAAAGGTTAGAGATCACCTGTTGGCTTCTATTGCTAACGTTGCATAGGATATTTCCACGCTTCTAGTTCTGCCTGTCCACTGTGTGCACCTAAGCTAGGTTCCTCCTATGTCACTGGCATTCCTGCAGGTCTCTGGCTCTGAATCCCACCAGTGGAGGGATGGAGGGGCAGATCTCAGACTTCTCTCACTAACCCTGCCTTCCCCAGACAAAGGAGAAAGGGAGAAGCATGAATTCAGATTCTTCTTGCTAACTACACTGGCCTGGGGCCTGATATACAATCTTATTATTCAATAAACAGTTTTATAGATGTTCAAAACTTCCAGTCAATTCACATCCATGAAACATGGCTGGTAGCAAGATGTAGCTTGTCAAAGATGGCTTAGAGACAGGAAATTATTTGTGAAAGAAAATCATAAAACCATTATATTCGTGGAATTGATATTAGGGCTCTGGGATAAAACACACTTTCTGCAGTAGTACCATTCTATTTCATATTATTTCTATTTGACCTTCCTTGACTCTAAATATCAGGACAAAACAGTAGTTCTAATGAATATCAAGGGATCTGCAATTTTAAATTATTATATAAGAAGTTTTATAACAAAATCCAGCACTTAAATTGAGATTTTTCATATATTATATTGTTACCAACTTTATTTAGTCTTTCTCCATTATCCAGCAATATAGCACCCACCCACATCCATGTGTGCATGCAGAAACTTTCTTTGAGAACATAGCTCTTTTGTAAAGTTCAAATAAACCTATTTTAAAACAAAATCGCTAAATGGTAAATTTAAATTTGACATGACCAAATATGACAAATTGTAGCATAATTAAAATTGTTTGTATCCCTTTTAGTACACATTCTGCAGGGGCTATAGAGAGTATTATTCAATTTTCAACACAGTGCAGAGGTAGACTAGATGCCGGAAAAGATGATGAGGAAATATATGAAAGTCCACAGACCTTCCAATAAAGAGTGAGTGCAGAGGAAGTACAAGGTGAAACATAGTAGAAGCCTAGGCAGGAGAGGTAGGACCCTTATACCAGCCAGATGCCCGTTAGTAGTTGACAGTTGGCCATAAGCAGGTACCAAGCCAGTAAGTGAGTCTGGTCAGATCCCCCAGAGCCTCCACAGCTCCAAAGATGTCTTAGAAAGGGCGCTAGTCCAAGGAACCCATAGTACTCCATCTTAAAAATTCTTCCCTGAAACTTATGCTGAAATTTGATTATCATTTTGATGCTGTTAAGAGGTGACTGGCCTTGAAGAGATGCCTGCCTTTCTCTCAGTAGAGGGCTTAGTCTCCCAGAACAAGTTTTCTAAGCTGTCCCTCAGCTTGTTCATCTCTTTCAAAGGTGCCCCACTTGCCTTTCTGCTTTTCCATCATGTTATGATGCAACATGAGGCCTCATCCAAATCCCAGCAAATGCCAGCACCATGCTCTCAGACTTCCCCACCCCATAACCATGAACCAAAATATATCTCTTGCCTTATAAATTTCTCAGCCAAGTATTTTATTTTACCAACAGAAAATGAACTAAGACAATCTGCTATGTATTTGTGCAAATCAAAAATGAGGTCAGTTTCACATGATTATAGTTAACAGTTTGAAATAAAAATCAAAGAAAGACCGATGAATGACGCTGGCAAAACCCCCTATCTCTTGCTAGTTAGAAAAATGAACCCTAAATCGATTAAATACTTAAATCTCAAACTCAAAACAATCAAACTAGTGGAACAAAACATAAGAAGAATTCTTCACAGAGACCCCAACAGCAAAAGAAGCAAAAACAAAAAAAGACAAGATTATATGAAACTAAAAGGCTTGTGCACAGCCAAAAAATCATCATCAAACTTAAGAGACAACTAAGTGGGAGAAAATCCCTGCAAATTATATATCTGACAAGGTATTGATTTCAAGAATATATAAGGAACTCAGAAAACTCAAGAGCAAAAAATCTGATTACAAAGAGCAATAGGCTTAAATATACAAAGCAGGCATTTGAAAAATATTCAGTGTCACTGTCAGTTAGTGCAAACCCAAATCACAATGAGATGTCATCTCACTCTATTAAAAATGCATATTTTCAAAAAGACAAATGATAGCAAGTTGTAACAGGGATATGGGGAGAAGGATCCCTTGTACACTGTTGGTGAGAACATAAATTAGTATAGCTACTGTGAAAATCAATATGAATGTTTCCCAAAAAATTAAAAATAGAATTAGTATATGTCCAGAAATCCCACTCTTACGTATACATTGATTGGAAATGAAATCTTTATGTCAAAGAAACATTCACATAGACTGCAGCAATATTGCCAACAGATAAAAAATGGAAAGAATCAAAGGTCCGTAAACTGGTGGATGATTAAAGAAATACGGTATATATACACAATGGAATACTGTTCAGTCATAAAAGAGAATTATATCCTGTCATTTTCAACAACATGGGTGGAACCAAAGTTTATTATGTTAAGTAAAATAAATTAGTTACAAGAAAACAAATAACGGGGCTGGGGATTTAGCTCAGCGGCACAGCGCCTGCCTGGCAAGCGCAAGGTCGTGAGTTTGATTGCCTGTACCGGAAAAAAAAAAAAAAAGAAAACAAATAACATATAATCTCATATGCAGAATCTAAAATTGTTCATCCTATAGAAATTGAGAGTAGTTAGGGTTAGAAGAGATGGGGGAGATGGAATGGGGGGGGATAAGCCAAGATGTCTGAAATTCTGTATTGCTTGCATTGTTTTTGTGATATTTTGTAAATGTCTCTGTGCTTGTTAATGTTTTTGTTCTTTTACCTTTAAAATTTAAAAAAAGGTTGACCAATAGGTACTGAGTTGTAGCTAGATGGGACCAAGAAGCTCTAGTGTGCTATTGCATGAGGGGTGACTTTAGGTTTCAATTTTGTACTGTGCATCAGAAAAAGCTTTAGGAAGGTTTAAATGTTTTCACCATAAAGAAATAACAATTGTTTGAGGAGATAGATATGTTTAATTGATCATACAATGTACACATGTATCAAAATAGTACATGGTACGCCACTAATATGTACAATTTTATGTTTTTATGTATCAGTTTTTAGAATAAATTTAATTTTAGAAATCAGATAAAGGTTTACTCTGAGCCATTGATTTTCCTGTAAGAAACAAGTGTGTTAATTTAAATTCCATTGCGATGGGAATAGTTTCAAATGTGCTATTATCTTTCCACTTTCCCTTTGGCTACTGTATTTCTTCATTATTTGGGGCAAAGTATTTCGATAGCGCTTGTTCAAACCTCTTTAACACGTATTAGAGAACAATTCTGGCCTAACTCACTCACCTAATATTATTATAAATTATCACAGTAAGTCTGCTGAATCCTTTCTGGTAACAGTGTGATCATCTTCATAGTTGATGAAAGAAAACACAAAAATAAAACTTAGATAATAAATTGATTGGGTTAAGAGTGTGTGATCTGAACCTGTTCTTGCCGATGTATGTAACAGTTTTGCGGAGATGCGAAGGGGATCTGGAGAAGTAGAGACCAGAGCGGGACGGAAAGGGTAGTAAAAAGAATCAAGAGGCAACATGTCTGCGTGCAGATACCCCTTGAGGAGTATATTCGTCTGTAACACAAACATATACTATAAATTTTTTTTAAATAACCACAGGGCTTTGAGGAGAAGGGGAAAAGAGCCATAGAATGTTTAAAATATTGTGGAAAAATTCTATTCCACCAACTCCTTTTTCCTTACTATTTCCTTGTAGACTTTTTGTATATTATTTTACTATTATTATATAGTAAGAAATTGCAACTGAAGCTGCAGAAATACCAAGGATCACAAAAGTCTAACACCAATATTTATGTGAATGCAAACTGAATAAATCAAAAGAAAATGACAAATTCTTAGACATAGGAAATTTATTAAGATTGAATACTGATGAAACAGAACATCTAAACACACCAGTAATGAGTAAGGGGTTTGAATCAGTAGTCAAAACTTACCGTCAGTTAAAGCCTTAGAACAAGATGATGCCACCAAAAATTTTTATAAACACGGAAGATTATTTTAGGCTAAATTTCATGTTTTAACTACAGATAAGCACCATTTACTGAAAGCTCTCCTTTTTCCTCCCTTCAGCCTCTCTCGTTCTGTCTCTCTTTCACCCCTCGCTCTCCCTCCCTCTCTCACATGCATGCACAGCACAGTCTCCTTCATAGAGTCCATAATCATTGAACCATGAAACATTTGTTCTTTGTCACTTCCCTTTTTCACTTTTTAGAAGAAGAATATGATATTGGTTTCTACATAAGGAAGCCAGTGGAAATTTAGAGTAAATTTCTAGATGACTGCAAAGTAGACACTTTTTTAAAAAAGCACCAAGAAAACTGAAGCATGTGTGAATTTTATAGCATGAATTGTTCAAGTGTCACCTTCATTATACTTCTGCCAAGAGACAGTTGTGAACCAAAAGCATTTATAACCTCTCTTTTCAACTATATTAAGCATACGTTTTATTGTGGAGATCCTGGGAAAAAAGTGATACTTTCTAGTTATTGAACCCAATTCCTTTTCTCAAAGACTTTCTTTATATTTGTACCTAAGATAATAAGTTCCTTAGATCCAAATGACAAATGGAACAAAACGATTTATTTTCTCCAAAGAACTAAATATTTTTCAGACCTTTACTGAGTTCTTCCATTTCTACTTAGAAAGTCACTAAAGTACAGTAACACGTCTTCAAATAAAGAAATCCCCCTCTGATTGTAAACTGTATGGGGTCAGGGAACTGATATGGGTTGAGACAAACCCTACACGGTGCCTACTAGTATACCATTTCCACTGAGAGTAAATTGGACTTTGTGTCCTAAGAAAAAGCCATGAAAAGTTCTTCTCCTTTCTTCCTTTTGTATACCAAGTTTCAGGGGCTGGGGATTTAGCTCAGCGGCAAAGCGCCTGTCTGGCAAGCGCAAGGTCGTGAGTTC
>NW_004955407.1:25331119-25336511 GCF_000276665.1 Chinchilla lanigera
CAATTTGTTTTAGCTAAATCTTGGAAACAACCCAGATGCCCATCCACTGAGGAATGGATAAAAAAGTTGTGGTACTTTTATACAATAGAGTATTACACAGCTATTAAAAAAGATAAACTCGAGGCTTTTATAGGTAAATGGATGCAACTAGAGACCATACTCATAAGGGCAATAAATCAGACCCACATGTGTAAACATCACACTGTCTCCTTGGTGTAGGAACCTGAAAGACTAGGTAAAACTCAAAACATAAAGTAGATGATAGGAAAGGGAAAAAAATTGCTCAAAGTAAGGAATGACTGGGATGAGGGAAAGAAGAAAAAAGAAGGAAGGAAGGCAAAACATAAATATATATATAATAGCTGTGATGACTGTATTGCTGTTGTCTGATGGTGTATGGAAATGAACAATTAATACTCACAATTTTTTATCTTCTGATCGACTTTGCATGCTTGTGTCTGGTGGTCTGAGCAACTGATTTGAAGATAATAATACGTAATGGAATTACAATGGTGAACTCCTAAGGTCTTGTCTAGTGAAACTCTATATTATCACTAACGTTTTATTGAAGAATTATTTTCTTCTTCTCTTTAATGGTTTGAGCAATCTTTCATTCTTACATCTGATAATCTGAGCAACGTAGTTGAGGATAGCAATATGCAATGTAACAACCACTGTTGTTTCATGTTACTTTGTCTTGAGACCCTGTATCACTTTGAATGTTCTTGCTTTGATTTGTTTATGTTTGTGATACTGGTATGCTGCTACTGTTCTACTTTTTTGTTTGTTTGTTTCTCATGTACTACTCTCTTTAAAATAATAAAAAAAAAAAATTTTTTTTGAAAGCCATAAATGCCTTCCATCCACAAAGTCATGGTTAAAACTCTAAGTAGATAAAATTGTGAAGAGATAAATGTTCAAAAAAGAGAATGTTAAAGACTAACTTTTAAGAAAATCCATTGACTGTAATGGAGAGGAAAGAGGTACTTGAGCAGAAAATCTTGAGGGTCTTATGGTGATCCAGAAAAGAAATATAACAGACTTTTCAAACAAGGACTTTTTAGCAGTCTCACAGGCAGCCAGATAGCCCAAGAGGAGGACGATTTTCCAAGGCCACTGACTTTGTAACTATGTCACTCTGTCACCAATGACATATTTCAGAAATCTGAGTACCAGAAGGCTAAAATTCAATTTCTAAGTTTACAAACAGAACAGATAATGGAAAACAATGAAAGCGAGTATAGAGTACTCATCGAAAGACCAGATTTTGGTCTTTTGGAGAAGGAAGCAAATTCAGAGTTAATGAAATAAACTCTTCGGTTTGCATCAAAAACCAATGGCAAAGGTTCATTTTTTAAGTGGAGTATCCTGGGGCATGACAGATGTCAGCAAAGAGGAAAAAGTAATGACCACAACCCTAAGGAGGGTGAAATGTGGAGAGGTATGGGGAAATATCTGAAAAGTTGCAGTTAAGCATGGATTCTCAAACAGGAAAGGATTAATTTCAAGATTAAAATAGAAATAAGAATCCTTAACATTTATTGAGCAACAATTATATGCAAAGAAATGTTTCTGTTGTGTCAGGTACATTGTCTCTGTCAGTATTTATAAACACTAAGTAAATTTTCCAAGATCATCTGGAAAGCATGGACAGTATCCAAACACAGGTATATCTGACTTCAAACTCGATCAGTAAAACTTTATATTTATGAAAAATTATACAGCATTTCAAAGCATAAAAACACAATTCTGACTTTATCTGATTGACATAAATTATGTCAAAATTATGTCTTAAACATAATGTGCAAACTTGCTTAATTTAGACCCACACAGTTTCTGATACTGAAAATATAGATCTTTTTTCCTTTTTCTTTTTTTTCTTTTAAAGATAAAAGAATGAACATATATTGACAGGCACACAGATATTTACAAAATAACACAAAAACAATTCAACTAATACAGAATTTCAGACAAGGTGATAAGAAATTAACAATGATTGTTGTATTACATATGAATATCTTCAAATTGGATAATCAGATAAACAAATGTAGGATATTTCAACCAGAGTTTGAAGTATATATTATGATCAACTGGCTGATCTAAATGAATGTGGAAAGGGGTAAATTTTAATTCCTTTAGCAATGTCCTTCTAGTGAAAAGAAATCCCTTGATTGCCTTGTGTGGGGAGCACAAATAGAGAAAAATATACAGCAGCACCCCCCCCCCAGTCTACAAGGAATACATTCCCTCTCTAAATACATTAAGTACTTTCCTAGTGAGGAAGCCAAGGAACAAAAATTGTCATTAAATTTAAGGAAAATGTATCTCATTCATCACCCTGTTACTAAATTGAAAGAACATTTTTCAGTCTGTCCTCATTTCTCTGTAGAATTTGAAGCGATTCCCTACATACCGCGTTTGGAAATCCTCACTTCATTCTATTCTGTTGACCACAGTGAACTATGTATTAGATTCTATTTGTTTTGTTTTGCTTTCTCCCTAGTTTTCATAGCCTTTTCTTTCATTCATCTTTTAAATGTTGCAACATCCTCTGTTCACCCTCTCTTTTCTCGTTTATCACATGGTCCTTAAGGGATTTCATCTGCTTTGATAAGGTGAACCACCATATCCAGGGGCACATCTGTAACATGGACCACATTTCTGAGCATCATATTTATCTGTGCAACTTTCAACTTCATATCTGAGTGTCCTGTAAAGCCCTCCATTAATTTCCCAACAACCTATTTCTGCTACCAAGTTACCCCTTCAAAGAAACAATCAGTTAAAAGAATCAGCTATCACCTTTGGCATTCACTTCTCTCCTCTTCACATTCAAGTCAGTCGCGAAGTTCAATAAATTCTCTTCCAAAATATTCCTCATAGCTCCTTTTCCTCTTCATCCACATTTTTGGTATCTTATTTTGGGACTCATTTCTTCTTGTATAGACTTTTAAACAGCAAAATCCAGCCCCTCACTCCCAGTCTTGGTCAGTTCAAATCCAATTTCATTTCTGAAATTTAAATTTGATGAAGTAGTGAGGGCAGGAAAGCAGACCATGAAACACTGGAGCTTTCCAAATCCTAATGCACTTTACTGGTTGTAGAAAGTGAATGACTGGATGCATTAGCAAGAGGCTACACAAAGTCTTACAGTCAGTGCTACAGAGCACATTTGGATGAAGGATTGTGCTTTTATCCCATAAGGCTCATTCCTAGCTGAGTCCATCTCCAGTCACCACAAAAATACACCTCATAGCAGGCAACATTATTACTTGTCAAGATAAGAAACACAATCCTTTAAATGCAATATTTACTTCCAATGTCTTACTGAGGATTTTTGCATATCTGTGCACTAGGGAGACTGGCCTGTAGTTCTCTTTTTCTGGTTGGGTTCTTGTCTGGTTTTAGAATTAGGGTAGTACTTGCTTCTAGGAATGATCTTGGAAGTACTATTTCCCTTTCAACTTCTTTAAAGAATTTCATCTTAGTGGCTTTATTTTTTCTCTCAATTTCTTATAGGATTGAACAGTGAATCCATCAGCGCCTGGGCTTTTCTTTGTTGGTACATTTTTAATTACATTTTCAATTTCATTGAATGATATCAGGTTATTTAGAATTTTTATATCTTATTGATTTAGTTTTGGCAATTCAGCTTTGTCTAGGAATATGTTCATTTCTTCCATTTTCCAGATTATTAGAATATAGGTTCCATCTATCTTATTAGAATATAGGTTCCATTTTATTGGAATCTTATTAGAATATAGGTTCCATCTTATTAGAATATAGGTTCTTATAGTAAGTAAGACATTGGCATACAGAATGCAGCAAATCATCAAGAAGATAATACACCATGACCACATAGGATTCCTCCTAGGAATGCAGGGATGGTTCAACATATGCAAGTCATTAAAAATAATACACCATATTAACAGAACCAAAGACAAAAATCACATGATCATCTCCATAGAGGCAGAAAAAGCACTTGAAAAGTCCAACATCAATTCATGATGAAAACCCTACAGAAAGCTAGAATAGATGGTCTTTACCTCAATCTTACAAAAGCCATCTATGGCAAACCAACAGCAAACATCATACTAAATGGTCCAAAAAGGAAAGCTTTTGCTCTACAATCAGAAACAAGACAAGGATTTCCACTATCACCACTCCTATTCAATATAGTTCTGGAAGCATTAGCCAAAGAAATTAGACAAGAGGAAGAAATAAAGTAGTAAGGATATGTAAGAAAGAAGTTAAACTATCATTATTTGAAGATGACATGATACTCTATATGAAAAACCCCAAAAACTCCACCAAAAAACCTTCTAGATTTAATTACCAAATTCAGCAGTGTAGCTGGATACAAAGTCAACATTCAAAAATCAATAGCACTCCATGCACAAGCAATAAACTCACAGCGAAAGAAATTAGAGAAACCACACCCTTTACAATAACATATAAAAAAAAAAGAAATCTTAGGAATCAATCTAACAAAGGAAATAAAAGATCTATACCCTGAAAATAACACTAGTCTGAAAGCGGATATAAGAAAGTGAAGAGATACCCCTTACTTATGAATAGGAAGAATTAACATAGTGAAAATGGCCATATTCCCAAAATTGTTATACAAATTTAATGCAATCCCAATCTAAATACTATTAGCATATCTCACAGATCTAGAGAAAACATTCCCAAAATTCATTTAAAATCAAAAGAGATCTAGAATAGCAAAAGCAATCCTGGGCAACAAAGGCAAATCAGGGAGCCGCACAATCCCTGATTTGAAATTATACTGCCAAGCTACTGTGATAAAGTCAGCATGGTACTGGCAAAATAAAATGGGCCTGAGGATCACTGGAATAAAGTAGTAGATGCAAACACAATCTGAACACACTCAGCCACCTTATTTTTAACAAAGGGGCTAACCATGTTTACTGGAGGAAAGATAGCCTTTTTAATAAATGGTGCTGGAAAAACAGGTTTTACACATGCCAAAGAAACTAGACCAATACCTATCACCTGGTGCTAAACTAAAGTCAAAATGGATCAAGGATCTAAATATTAAAACAGAAACACTGCTGGAAGGGAAAATAGGTACAAGTCTTGAAGACATAGGTATAAGCAGAGACTTCATGAACAAAACGCAGACTGCAAAGAAAATACTACAAAGAATCAGTAAATGGGATCTCACCTTACTGAAAAGATTTTGCATAACAAAAGAAATTATCAACAGAGTAAAAAGACAATCTACAGTGTGGAAAAAAATTATATCCAATTGTCCCTCAGACAAGGGACTTATATCAAGAGCATACAAGGAATTGAAAAAATTCAAACCCCCCAAATTCAAAGACCCAATCCAAAAATGGGCATCTGAGATGAATACACACTTCTCAGA
>NW_004955407.1:25336611-25343615 GCF_000276665.1 Chinchilla lanigera
TTGTTAAGTTTCTAAGATAGCCGGGCACGGTGGCGCACGCCTGTAATCCCAGCACTCGGGAGGCTGAGGCAGGAGGATCGTTGTGAGCTGGAGGCCAGCCTGAACTGCATAGCGAGACAGAAAAACCAAAAAAAAAAAAAAAAAAAAAAAAAAGTTTCAAAGAAGCAGCCGGTTTCCAATCAAGTCATTTCCTTCTACATTTCCATTACCTACCACTAAAAGCACACACCATTCTACTATTTATTTCTGTGTTTATTTGTAAACCATTAAAGATTTTTTTATCAGAACAAGGGCATAGATCTTTGAAAATATGTAGAGTATAAATAAAAAGGTGGGGAAGACAAAAGAGGCAGAATAGAAGAAAATTACATCTGGAATAAAAATGCCTTCTTGATGTAAAAGACCTATCGATAAAACCACTGGTCCTGTAGTTGAACACTAGTCTACGAATTGAGAAGTAAATCATTAGCGGTAATGATCCAACATTAGAATTGAAAAAAGATAGTAAAACACGGTTATTACTACTTTCTTTGTGTCTCTCACTCTCTACCTCTCTGCTATCACTTAAACATATGTCACAACATCAATAACCATAGTCATATTAGCAGACACCACACTCACAATTGGAACTCATGGTCCCATCTACCCTGCCTCCCAGAAGACAGATTATTTAGAGTCACTTTCAGACTATCCAGATTCCACTGAGTTAGCCTGAATTTCTTGGTGTATTTTGGACAAAGTAAAGGCAAAAGAAAAAATATAATGGAGTTAAAAGTCAGAAACATTTTCCCAGTACTGCAATATCCATGGATCCCACAATCTCTGAAATATAAGGCTTACTTTTTACAGTTCCGACAAATGACTCCCCTCTTAGAATAAGGCTTGAGTGAGAGTGGATAACAAGAACTTGGCAAAGATCTGGGATGTAATGTCACACATTAGCGGTGGTATCAGTCACTGGAGACCTGTGGCCCAGCTGGCATTTAACATATCTATTTGATGCAACAGAGGAGTGAATTAATGAAAGTGTGGTAATGGTACGTCAAATAAAACTGAATCCTGGGGTAGAAGTATCCCCTCTGAGGGACATTTCTTTTCTGTAGATTGAGATAAAATACTTATACTGTTGACTTCTCTCAGTTGTAACCCAGCCACACTTGGCCCTCATCTATCCCCTGGCAAAATTTCTGCTAGACATCTTCAGCTTTCAATTCTTCTTTTTTTTTACTTCACATTTTCACATTTTTCTCATTAGAAAACAATTTATTAAATTACTGATCAAAATCCTTCTTTGAATTGTGATAGAGAAATTGAAGTGCAAAAACAAAAGTCATTTTCAGGTACAACACCAAACTCAGCTACTGAAAAGAATTCAAGCTAGACTTTCAGTATTCTGACATATAACCCCAAATAGTATCAGAATCATTATTTGACCATCACCAAGAGACCACCCAAGTGATTCTCTCCAAAATAATCTTATCATTTCTCAACCAGACAATACACAAACAGGTCTATGTACTTTCTGATAGTGAGCTGTACACTAGTAAAAATAAAGTAAATAAATTCCTATTGTTCAAATCTATGAAAAAATTCTTTTTGTGTATCTCTGTACCAAGAAGATTATTTTTGTTATGAACCTACCATTTATTGAGATTATTGAGATTTATTTTGGATCTTTTGTGTTAAAAAACATAAAAGTTGGGGAAACTTTGCTCAACACCACACCAAACAAAATATTTCTTCAACACAGGATTCCCCACCCCAGAACTTTTTTCTAATTAGTTGCACAATCTGATTGTAGTAGATTTTAATGAAAATAATTATATTCAGAATTAAAGACATTCTTTAAATTGTGAGTAATAAAATTTTTGCTAAAGATCCCAATTAATAATTCCATAAAAATTTCCAATTCATTTCCTAACCAAAGTTATGAAGAAATAAATTAAACCAAATTAAGTTTAAGTACTAAATTATTAACAAAAAAGAGGAAAAATTTTATTTGTATGTTTGTTTTACATAACCCTCAATTTTAATACATTTAAATTTCATATTTTAATTATGTCTATTGATACTATTAAATAAACAGACTGACATAAATACAAATTCTCAATAACAATTATACCACTCCAGGGCATAATATTCTCTCTACTCTGATGTTTACCTAGGTTTGTTTTTCATCTATAACACTGACTTTTTTTAAAGTGGATATCGTAATTAATTGTGAAGTATATGTGTTTCACACAAGAAACATATATCAAGGTACTGTCTTCAGAGTGTACATGAGCTACTGAATGACACTCTTTTCACACAGTTGGGAGCAGTTATCTATGTGAACCATTCAGTCTACAAAAAAATGTAGAACACAAGAGGTCCTTGTTTGCTGAAAAATACCTAAAGCTCAAGAAAGAAGTGAGTGGGGAGGTGCTTCAGGGCTCTGCATTTGGAGCTAAGCAGATAGAGTACCAGTTAAAACGCCATAGGCTAAACCCCTGGCATCTTCGGGAAGCCCAGTGAGTCTGAGTTCTGCCTCCCTAACCAGTGTGCAAGGCAGGCAAAGCCTCGAGCGCACTTTGGGGCCTTGTTAGCTACCTGCCACACCCATAGTGTGTCTGCCCGGGCTGGGATCAACCCCGAACATCTTCGGGAAGCCCAGTGAGTTTGGGGTCTGCCTCCCTGTCCAGTATGCAAGGCAGGCGAAACCTCGGGCACCCTCTGGGGCCTAGGAGGCTCCCGGACACACCCATAGTGTGTCTTCCAGGGCTGGGCCGAAGGTCAGACACATTTAGGAACCGGGTGAGCCACTCTGGTCCCTCACCCACTAGGGTGTGAGGCACGTGGATCCCTGGACAACTTCTGGGGCCTTGGTGGTCACTGCCAGAACAACTCACATCCCCCTGGTAGATCAGCTGAAACCTGAACATAGTCAGCGTCCTCGGGAGTTCACCCTCACCCCTCCCGTTCCAGTGTGGGAAGCAGGCTTTGTCCTGAGCAATATCTGAAGCCTCAGTGAACTCAACCTGCATCCCCCCTACTCTTGTGGAAGTTGGGCGGAACCCCAGACAGCCTCAGGAATGCCGGCGAGCCTCACCCGCCCTTCCCACACACTCCTGAGAGCCAACTGAATGCAAGAAAGGTCAGGAGCATCTGGAACCCCACCTTGGCACCAATCACCAGCACAGGAGCTGCACTGAGTACTGGGGATCTTCACACTCTTGCCCTGCTACTCACACACAATCAGGACAGTGAGACTGCACTACAGGGAATCTCTGGTTCTTCAAAAATGACAAAACGAAGGAGCAAAATGCAATCCCAGACCTCCACACCACCCAAAACAAGTCCAGATGGCATCAACATAGAAGAGCCTGGAAGTCATACACCTGAAATTTCTGAAATGATAGCAACTGAAGTAAAGAAACAACTTCATCAAGCCATAGAAGACATCAGATCAGAAATAATGTCTCACGTGAAAAAAGAAATGACAACAAATGTTCAGCATATCCAAAGATCACATAGACAAGAAAATAGAAGAGCATAGACAACTCAATGAAACCTTCAGGGAACAATATAGAAAAGAACTAGAAGGTAGGAAACAGATGCAAACAGATATCTAGAAACTTAAAAATTCCACTAAAAGCTTGCAAAACTGCCTGAATGAAGCTGAACATAGACTTTCAGACCTTGAAGACAGCATTGCCACCAATGAACGTGAAAGGAGGGATCTCTTAAAAGTAACAAGGAACCAGGAAATAATAATTCAACAACTGCAAGATGAAGCAAAGAGAAACAATGCCAGATTAATAGGTATTAATGAAACAGCAGGTGTCAACACAAATGACATAAAAAGACTATTTGCAGAAATAATAGCAGAAAATTTCCCAGGCATGGTAAAAGAATTGGACATCCAGATAAGTAAAGCATATAGAACTCCAGTTAATCATAACCAAAATAAATCTACAACCCAGACATATAGTGATCAAGATCCTGGAAGCTCAACTAAAGCTCAAAATATTAAAAGCTGTTACAGAAAAGAAACAGATCACCTATAAAGGAAAGCCTATCAGAATCATGGCAGACTTCTCAACACCAACCATCAAGGCAAAAAGAGCTTGGAGTGAAGTATTTCAGGTACTGAAAGAAAGCAACTTTCAACCCAAGTTGATATACCCTGCAAAGCTATCTTTCAAATTTAATGGAGAAATAAAATATTTTCATGATAAGGAAAAACAAGAAATTCATGAGTGCCAAACCAATCCTACAAAGAGTACTGAAAGATATACTAGAAAGAGATAAAACAGACCACAACTTCAAGAACAACAAAAAGGAACCACCAAGCAGAGCATGCAATTAAACAGAGGGGAAAAGGAGAATCCAACAGTAGGAAAATAGCATGACAAAGATAAGCCAGTACATATCAGTTATAACCACCAATGTAAATGGTCTCAATGCACCAACCAAAAGAAGCAGACTTGCAGAGTGGATTAGGAAACAAAACCCAACTATATGCTGTATACAAGAAACACATTTAACTCAAAAGGAAATTCAAAGACTGAAAATTAAAGAATGGAAAACAATACTCCATGCGACAGGAACCCAGAAAAAAGCGAGTGTAGCTATTCTGTTTGCAGACAATGTGAACTTCAAACCAAGAACAATCAGAAGAACTAAAGAAGGTCACCTCATACTTGTGAACGGGAAGGTTCAAGAGGAAGAGATAACAATTGTAAACATCTATGCACCAAATATAGGAGCACCCACCTATATAAGACAAATTCGAACAAACATGAAAAATGAAATAAGTAGCAACACAATCACAACACAGGACTTTAACACACCACTGTCACAAAGAGATAGATCAACTAGAAAAAAAAATGGGAAAAAAATAACAGAACTTAGCCAAATATGTGAACATATGGACTTGGTAGACCTTCACAGAGTATTCCACCCAACAGCATCAGAATACACATTCTTCTCAGCTACACATCGGACGTTCTCTAAAATAGACCATATACTAGTACATAGAACATGTTTAAGTAAATGAAAAGGAATTGAAATTATCCCATGTATACTATCAGACCATAGTGCAATGAAATTGGAAATTAATGACAAAAGAAAACACAAAAACTCCATAAACAGTTCGCAGTTAAATAACATCCTCCTGAACAACCAGTGGGTCACAGATGAAATCAAAGTAGAGATTAAACACTATTTACAATCAAACAAAAATGGAGATACAAACTACAGGAACCTGTCAGATGTAATGAAAGCAGTCCTCAGAGGGAAATTTATAGCAGTGAACCCCCACCTTAGGAAAACAGAAAAAGCACAAATAACCAATCTTATGCTGCACCTCAAGTTCCTAGAAAAAGAAGAGCAAGTCAAACCCAGAGCCCAAAGAAGGCAGGAAGTTATAAAGCTCAGAGCAGAAATTAATGCAATGGAGACTAAAAAATTATACAAAGAATTAAAGAATTGAAGAGTTCATTCTATGAAAGAATAAATAAAATAGATAAACCCCTAGCCAACCTTATCCAAAAAAGGAAAGAAAAACCTGAAATAAACGCAGTAAGGAATAAAAGGGGTGAAATCACTATAGATCCTGAAGAAATTCAGAAGATCATCGATACCTACTTTGAAAACCTTTACTCTCATAGGATGGAAAACATAGAGGAAATGGACAGATTTCTAGATACATATGAATTACCAAAGCTGAATGAAAAGGATGTAAAAATCCTGAATAACTCAGTATCACCCAGTGAAATTGAGAATATAATTAAAAACTTGCTAATGAAGAAAAGCCCAGGTCCCCATGGATTCACAGCTGAATTTTACAAGCAATTTAGGGAAGTTTTGACACCAATTCTTGTCAAACTCTTTAATGAAATTGAAAAGAAAGGAGTTCTCTCCAACTCATTCCTGGAAGCAAGTATTATTCTGATACCAAAACCAGAGAAAGACCCAACCAAAAAAGAGAACTACAGGCCAATCTCCCTAATGAATATAGACGCAAAAATTCTCAATCAAATGCTAGCAAACAGAATACAACAAGTCATCAAGAAGATTATACACCACAACCAAGTGAGATTCATACCAGGAATGCAGGGATGGTTCAATATACGCAAATCAATCAATGTACATGATGTCAATAAAGCCAAGGACAAAAATCACATGATCATCTCCATTGATGCAGAAAAAGCCTTCAATAAAGTCCAACACTCATTCATGTTGAACCCTGCAGAAAATAGGACTAGATGGCCTTTACCTCAAGCTGATCAAAGCCATCTGTGATAAACCAACAGTTAACATCATACGAAATGGTTAAAAATTGAAAGCTTTCACTTTAAAATCAGGAACAAGACAAGGATGTCCACTGTCACCACTCCTATTCAACATAGCTCTGGAAACATTTGCCAGAGCAATTAGACAAGAGAGAGGAAAAAAAAGGAATAAGAATAGGAAAGGAAGAAGTGAAATTGTCATTCTTCGCAGATGACATGATACTCTACAAAGAAGACCCCCAAAACTCCACCAGAAGTCTCATGGAGGTAATAACCAAATTCAGTAGCGTAGCTGAATACAAAATTAACACTCAAAAGTCAATAGCATTCCTGTACACAAGTATCAAACAGACTGAGACAGAAATTAGGGAAACCACATCTTTCACTGTAATATCTAAAAAGATGAAATACTTAGGAATCAATCTAGCAAAGGAAGTAAAAGATCTATACAGTGAAAATTATAGTACTCTGAAAAAAGAGATCGAAGAGGATATCAGAAAATGGAAATATATTCCTTGCTCATGGATAGGAAGAATCAACATTGTGAAAATGGCCATACTCTCAAAATTGTTGTACAGATTCAATGCAATCCAAATAAAAATATCATTAGTATACCTCACGGATCTAGAGAAAACACTCCTAAAGTTCATCTGGAACTAGAAGAGGCCTAGAATAGCAAAAGCAATCTTGGGAAACAAAGGAAAGGCAGGAGGCATCACAGTTTCTAAC
>NW_004955407.1:25343715-25380987 GCF_000276665.1 Chinchilla lanigera
CCTTTTTAATAAATGGTGCTGGAAAAACAGGTTTTACACATGCCAAAGAAACTAGACCAATACCTATCACCTGGTGCTAAACTAAAGTCAAAATGGATCAAGGATCTAAATATTAAAACAGAAACACTGCTGGAAGGGAAAATAGGTACAAGTCTTGAAGACATAGGTATAAGCAGAGACTTCATGAACAAAACGCAGACTGCAAAGAAAATACTACAAAGAATCAGTAAATGGGATCTCACCTTACTGAAAAGATTTTGCATAACAAAAGAAATTATCAACAGAGTAAAAAGACAATCTACAGTGTGGAAAAAAATTATATCCAATTGTCCCTCAGACAAGGGACTTATATCAAGAGCATACAAGGAATTGAAAAAATTCAAACCCCCCAAATTCAAAGACCCAATCCAAAAATGGGCATCTGAGATGAATACACACTTCTCAGATGAAGAAATACAAATGGCAAATAAATATATGAAAAGCTGTTTAACATCACTGGTAATCCAAGAAATGCAAATTAAAACAACACTGAGTTCCACCTCACTCCACAAAGAATGGCCATAATTAAGAAATCAACCAATAACTAATGCTGGAGGGGCTGCGGGGCAAAAGAAACCCTTCTCCACTCTTGGTGAAAGTGTAGACTGGTGCGACCATTGTGGAAATCAGTATGGAGTTTCCTCAGTAAACTAGCATTAGAGTTCCCATTTGACTCAGCTATTCACTTTCTGAATATCTTCCCAGAAGAATTAAAACATCATACTACCATGATATATGTTCATCTATGTTTATAGCAACACAATTTGTAATAGCTAAAACTTATGAACAACCCAAATGCCTGTCAACTGAAGAATGGAAAAAGAAGATATGGTATTCTTATACAATGGAATATTACTCAGCCATAAAGAAGGATAAACTGGAGACTTTTACACGTAAATGGATGCCACTCAAGATCATACTCATAAGTGAAATAAATCAGACCCACATGTGCAAACATTGTATAGTCTCACTAGTCTGAGAAACTGAAAGAGTAAATAAGACCCCAAAAGGTACAATAGACATTGTGCACTGGGAAGCACTGGGAAGAAACTGATCAACAAAAAAGAGAAATTGTAATGGGGGAGAGGTGGAAGGAAGGAAGGTAAAAGGAAAAAAAATATACAAAATAGTACATAAAATAATAAAATATAAAATAATAAAATATAAAATAATAAAAACAACATAAAAAGTTATATATATATAAAGAAACTAAGACAGATGTACTGCTAGTTTCTCTTAGTTCATTGAAAGGAAAGATTTGTGTTAATACTGTTCGTGTAATATCTCATGATTATATGTTGTACCCTGAGTACATGCTCTGAAGATAACAATATGCAATATATTAATTATTGTTACTCTTCTATTATCTTGCTTTGGAATTCTGGTTTTTTTTTTCTTCTTTCTATAATAAAAAATTTAACAAAAAGAATAAAATGGCTCTGGACCCTACTGACATCTGGTACTAAGGATAATACATGAAAAAGATCAATATCTTTTCTAGATAAACTAAACAAACATTATAAGAGGAAATGCAGCTCAACCTCAGATTTTTTTACCCATAGATAGGTGCAATATATCAGAATGCTAAGAAAAATCTGCTCTTCAGAAATAAAAGCAGTCAAATCCTCTTTCAGATCTTTACCCGTTAAGTCTAGCTCAGTCTCTGTTAAGGCCAATGAAACAGCTTGTAACAAAATAAATGAATTTGTAATATTCTCCAGTGTGTGTTTTCTATGCCCTAGCAAATTTTTTTTTCAAAAATCACTTGTTGCTATAGCTACAGGGATGAAACCTTGTCATAGGGAATGAGACTTGGGATTTAGGCCAATTGATTTTATGGTTGCACAAATGAAGAATAAAATGTGGTCAGAGGTAACTTCTTCAATTGTGCATTAACTGCAGGTACTCAGATTAATTCCTTATGAAAACAAATTTAGATGAATGACTTCCAAATGCCTCTGTGTGGTATATGGATGAAATCTGTACATTTATATTGCTTGTCTAGGATGTCTCATTCAATAACGTGTATTTTGTACCTCACTGAAGCAAAATCTATGTCTCCTGCTTGGCTACTGGTTTTTCACAGCAAATCCAATTGGCCAACAAGAAATACATTTCCGTTCTAATAGCCAAATTTCACAAGATAAAGAACATTCTTCTTTTTAAATAGGCTTCTTTCCTCATATTCATCTTTATAGCTTACAAAAATCCTTCATTAAACTAGAAGGTAGAAATTCAGCAATGGTGTTATATTGCATACCATTGTCTTCAAATTAGTTGTTCCAATTACCAGATATAAGCATGCAAAATTGAACCCAGTTATGATATTTAATTTTATCTATCAACTCAGTTAGGCTATGGTATCCACTTATTTGGTCAAATAGCAGTCGAGATGTTGCTGAGAAAGTATTTCTAAAGGTGACTGACACTCTGATCAGAAACATTTGAGTAGAGTACCCTTCTCATTGTAGGTGGACCTCATCCAACAATTTCAGATCCCTAAGACCTAAGATTGAGGCTTCCCTTCTTTCTTTTTCTCTTTTCCTTCATCCCAGTTGTTCCTTCCCTTGAGCAGTTTTTTTCCCTTATGCAATATCTAATATGTCTTTCAGATTTTATTTACTCTTTCAGGTTCTTACACTAGTGAGACAATACAGTATTTACACATGCAGGTCTTATTTATTTCACTTATGAGGATGAACTCTAGTTGCATCCATATACCTACAAAAGCCTCAAGTTTGTCTTTCTTTATAGCTGAGTAATATTCCATTATGTAAAAATACCACATCTTTTTTACCTATTCCTCAGTTGATGGGTAGTTGCATTGCTTCTATGATTTAGCTATTACAAGTTGAGCAGCTATAAAAATGGGTGCATACACACACACACACACACACACACACACACAGAACAGCAGAGAGAGTTGTACTACTGACTTCCATTGCTTCATTAAAAGGAACAGTTAATGTTTAATTGTTTGATCAATTTACATGCCAATATTTGTTTAACTGAGTAACCAATTTGAAGATAACAATATGTAGTATAACCATTGTTAATTTCCTATCACCAGTGCTGGGAATTTAGCTCAGTGGCACAGCGCCTGCCTGGCAAGCCCACGGTCGTGAGTTCGATTCCCGGTACCGGAAAAAAACCAAAAAAAAAAAAAAAAAAAAAAAACCCAAAATTTCCTATCACCTTGTCTGAAATCTGTATTGCTTCTATTATTTGGGTGTTGTTTTGTTTATGTTTGTTTGTTTGTTAATTTGTTTTAGCTTTTTATCTTTAAAATAAAAGAAATTTTAAAAACAGATTGAGGCTTCCCAAAGAAGGAATTTGACCTCACAATTACGACAAAAAACTTGTCTCTAATTTTCAGGAAATGTCATAACAAAATACTAAAGACTGGGGGCCTTAACAAAATTTATGTCTTCATAGTTCCAGGGACCGCAAGTCCAAGAACAAGGTTTCCACAGGGTTGGTTCCCCTGAAGATTTTGTATTGAAAATTGCAGCATCAGCTTGTCTTGACAAAGTTCAAAAAAGTATCTCTCTCTTCTGCCTTTGTCCTTCTCACTCTCTCTCCACCTCTCTTTATTGCCCTCTCTTCAGCTCCTATGAGCAGCTCCACATCTCTGAAGAATTCTAAATAATACACCAGTGCACCCCAAACTTTATCACTTCCATATGTAACAGTATAAAAACTATTAATGAGATATTTTACATTATTTTTATACTCTTTGAAATACAGTTTGCAGTTTGCACTTGGATCACTTCTCAAGACGAGGCACATTTTGAGTTCTTCTCAATGATATTAAATGTTACTTGTGATGAGAAGCCATGATCATGGGCAGCCTAGGTCAAGGGCATCACAACAAGTTGAAATGGAAAGAAAAATGCATGATGCTGTAAAGACCAAGGTTTCAACCCTGTGCTCTCACTAAAGCTCAGTGAGTGATACAGTATCTATACTCTTAACTGTAGGACCTCCCTGAGCCTCAATTTCCCCATACATAAACAAGGAATAATAGTATCTACCTTGTAGAACTGCTAGGAAGATTCATAGGAATCCACTGCCAAAGTGCCGGGAAAAGTGTAGGTACTCCATAAATATCAAGAAGTCTGCATTCCTCTGAGTCTTCATACCTATTTTCCTGTCTTCTCTCTTAGGAAATGGTCTGTTGGTTTCACCTTTTTGCCCCACCCTGGTACACTGATAAGTGCTGTATAAATGTTTGTGGAATTAATGAATGGTCTTACATTACTACTATGGAGTACATCCACTTGTTGGTATATATTTTCCTTTAATACATTAAACTTTGAAACACTTTGGAAGGCCCTGCAAATTGTGGAATTATTGGATGGTCCAACGGCTAGGGATTTAGCTCAGCAGCACAGCACCTGCCTGGCAAGCGCAAGGTCGTGAGTTCAATTCCAGGTACCGGAAAAAAAAAAAAAAGACTGTCTGTGTCTGGACGGTCCAGACAAATCAAGGTTTGAATTTGGGGGTTTGAGAAAAAAGCTGGTTAAGCTAATGGAAATATAGCAGCATTCCAAATAAAGCAAACAGGAAAGATGCACCAAAGGCAACTCTGACATAGACTGCATCCAAATTTTAAATCACTTTCCATTAATGAGAATAAATTTGATAGGTGTTAATGAGATAGGATGCATCCTCATTAAAGAAAAAATAAAGAAATGCCTTCATCCTGATTCACAAGGCAAGCTAGTTCAAATCTAAATATTTTCTCCTACCCATGAGTACATTAAAAATCTAGTTCATATGAAAAAGTTAAATTTCCTGGTAAAATGACATATTGTGATGACTCCTGACTCTCCAGAGACACAGAAGCAATAATATATATAATATATGTGTAAATAGATGATAGATAGATAGACAGGATAGATAAATGATAGATAGATGATATATCAATAGATAGATAGATAGATAGATAGATAGATAGATAGATGATAGATAGATAATAGATAGATAGTCTGACTTATTAGGTAGAAATGGCTCATTTTGTTAGGAAGGGTGACAAATCCCAAGACCTGCCACAGGGAAGTGGAAACTCAGGAAAGCTGTGAGAGTGGCAGTTTCCAGACCAAAAGCCAGTGTTTCAGCTATAGTCTTAAAGCATGGGGGGTAGAGCATGGGGGGAAAATCCACCCATCTCAAAGACACTCATGCAAGAGGAGTTTCCTCTTATGCACAGGAGGTCAGCTTTTTTGTGTGTGCTATTTGGGCCTTAACTAATTAGATGAGGCTCACCTACATAGGGATATCAATCTGCTTTACTCAGTCTCCAAACAAAATGTTAATCTCATCCACACTCAAAATGTTAATCTCATCCACACTCTTGCACATGAGCATGTACACACACACACACACACACACACACACACACACACACACTTAGATAGAACTTTAACCAAATAGGGCACATCATGGCCTGGTCGTGTTGACCCATGCAATTAGGAATCACACTTGAGAAGGTAAAATATACCATCACGAAAATGATTTCATTAGGAGAGTGTCAGGAAAGGAGTAGCCCTCCTTTTCCTCCTTCCTCTGCTTCTTCTCAAATGCAGTTTCTTTTCTCTGTTCTCATACAAGCTGGCACAGGAAACACTTTAGGATAGGAACTAACATTTGTGATGCCCCACTCTGGGCCACTCATCTCGCCCGTGTGACCTTAATCATGGTTATCAGTTTGACTGGATTATGCGAAACCTAGAAGATCACGAAAGCACATTGCTGGGGGGTGCGTCTGCGCAGTGTTTCCACCGAGGGCCGGCAGGCAGCCTGGCAAACTGAGGGAAGACACGCACCCTGATTCTGGGCTCTAATTCCAATGAACATGCAGCCACATGGCATAAAAGGGGAAGGAGGAGGAAGAACTCATTCCGCAGAGTGAAAACTCCATCCAGACTGAGTGGGTGTGTCTCTCACTACTGCCATCCCTGAGGACGTCAGACTCCAGTTTCTTCTGCCTTTCCACGCAAGGTCATTCCAGGGACCCTCTGGGGAGTCTCCAGGCCCTCAGTCTCAGACTGGCGCTGCAACCTTGATCCCTCTTGCCTTGCGGTTTCCGGCTTTGGGACCGAATAGCTACGATTCTTCTGATTCTCCAGCACGCAGCGGGCCATTTTGGAACTACCCACCCCTAAACTTGTAAATATATTTAATAAATCCCTTTGCATAATCATATTTACATAATTAGTTATGATTGACCATTATAGTAGGTATTCATTAATGGTCATCAATTACAATTTTATTGATTCTGTTTCTCTAGAGAGCTCCAACCAGTACAACAAGGTACAAATTGCACTGTGTTCTCACAAAGTAGGGAGCCCAGGAGGATCCATCCTGATGGTGATAACACTAAGGAAACCACCTTTGTTCCAAAACCTCTTTCTCAGGTTTGTCAGCTCAGAGGTAATCTTGTCAGTGTGTCAGAGAAGTCAACGCTGGGCATCGTGATTTACGCAAATGAGATTTAAATTTCTGTACAAACTAGAAAAAAAGCTCATGAATTATAATGACAGGTACAAGGGCCAAGTCATGTTCTAGTCAAAACATTCCTTCCTTGTAATATCACATCACAAATCAAGTTATAATCAAAATATTCCTTACTGAATGTGAATACTCAGCAAATGGAGAGTGGATCAAGCTGTCCAGTGGCATGAAGCACAGAGGAGCTCATGCTACATCTCAGCAAGGAGCATTGGAAAAGACCAACCTTGGTAGCAGTTTCTCTAGAATTAATTACTAATGAGAAGCTCAGTATACCCCTTATTAGTAGTACAAAAGTAGAAATAAATAGTATAGAAGTAGTATAAAATAGTATAAAAGTAGTACATATAGTATAAAAGTGTACCTTAAATAGTATAAAAGTAGAAAATATAGTACAGAAGTGTACCTCTAATTACTAATTAGAAGTATATTCCCTTTCTTTCTTTCTTTCTTTCTCTCTCTCTCTCTCTCTCTCTCTCTCTCTCTCTCTCTCTCTCTCTCTTTCTCTCATATACCAGCTAGACAACTCTTTTCATGTTTAACACAATGTTTTAAAAAAAATTATCAGGTTATAAATGAGTCTTAATGGTTTATAAGCTATTTTGCCTCCTCACAAAGATGACTTTTACATTACTTAACCGTTCTTGTTTTCGAAAAGAATCTTAGTGGTTAATTTTCTTTTCTTTAACATCCACTGAATCTTTACAACCATTCCATTTTGGTGTTTATTGCTGATAAACAAACTCTCACAGAATGCCAAGACTTAAACATTTTGTTAATAACATTGCTGTTCTCCATCATTCTCAATGCCATTTTCAGTTCAGGTTAGTGGCATTGTGGCATTGGGGTGTTCTCACTTTTAATGGTGCTTTAGGGATCTCCTGACAGTTTTTATGAGTAACGTTTATACTATCTCTAAAGAGTCTTCTCATGTCACAGCTGCTGCCCTCCTGACATATTTTGCTTCTTGCCACGTATGTACTTATGTTTAGCCTATGTTCTGAAACCTTAGAAATCTAGAGTGGCCCACTAGCTGGCCTGTTAAATTATTGCATCTTAACATGTTGATGATGGCCAAAAGTAAAAAATAAATCGTGGTTACCAGGAAGAATATCTTCTAATACTCTATAGTACACTAGAGAAATATAGTTGACAATTAATTGTATCTTTCAAGTAGCTATCGGAGGGTTTCAAATTCTCCTTACATAAGACATGATAAATATTAGAGACAATGCATATGCTGATTGCCTTGATCTGATCTTTATGTTTTATATACATGTACTGAAATATCATATCTCATTTATCTTATAAATTATGTAATTATTATGTATCGACCAAATGAATTAAGTTTTAAAAATTTATCTCACCCAAACAGAAAAAAATATCTTCTCTTAGATAAGGACAATCTTTAAAGCTTTAGCCTGAAGGAGTTAGTAACTATCAAACATAAACTTGGAAGCAGGGTAGGTAGCAAATGATTTGATCTGGGAAGAGATTTAAAAGTGATGAATTAATTCACTTCCAGGAAAAGACATATGACCCATTAGACATAATTCTTTGGTGGGAACTGCCATTTGGTGACAAACAGCCTAAGGAAGTAAATTTACTATTAATGGATTTTTTTTTTAATTGAACCATTTCTAAAGCCAGGAATGGTGCATGCCTGTAATGCCAGCACCTGAGAAGTTAGACAAGACTGCCCCAACTTCAAGTTTGAGGCTAGCCTAGGCTTCATTATGAGTTTAAGGCCAGTCAGAACTACTGTCTCAAAAAATATTAACATTTTTAAAACTCATGTTAATCATTATAAAGGGATTATAACCTCTGACAAAATGCTCCCTCTATGAGTCAAATTAAATAAACTTTTGGAAACCACTGAGACATTTAAACTTAAACCTTCTTCTACCTCATGATAGAATTTCAGAAGAGAAAGTCATAAGATTCCTGATACTTCATGATTACTAGAATGCTGAGACTTCAGAAGAAATTCTTTTCTTGAGGATTTCCACAGAAAACCATCAGAACTTGTTTATATGGTACTGTGTTAATTTATTCAACAAACATTTGTTGAGTGTTTCTATGTGCCAGGAACTAAGGTACAAGAAGCCCTGCACTAATCAAGTGTGGCCTTTCCTAAAGGCAATTTCCAGTATGAACAGACCTTCAAACCTGAAGTCTACTAGGACTTTTCACCTCTCTCTCTCCCTCTCTCTCACCCTTCTGCTCCCTCTCTCCTTTTCTTTCCCCTCTCTCTCCCACTACCCTCTCTTATTACCCTTGCCCCCCATACTATCTGTTATCAGATTGCTACTACCTCTGTACATCCAGGCATAGTAATGCATGCTTATAATCCCAGCAATCTGAGGTGTTGAGGCAGGAAGATTGCAAGTTCAAACCAAATTGGTCAGTTTAGTGACATAGCTAGACAATATCATTTAAAAATAAAAAAGGGTTGTGGATATAGCTCAATACAAAGGTCCTGGATTCAATCTCTACTACCATAAAAAAAAATTGCTACCATAGTACAACGATTAAGAGAACAAGTTCTAGAGTTAGAATGCTAGAGTTCACAACCCAGCTCCACTAAGACTTTTTAAAAGTCACAAATAATTAATAAAAAAGTAAGTGCTGGAAATCACAGCCAGTGCTCTTATGTGAAGTATCACTGTTAAATCCTAGAAGAACTCTCTGAGAGCATTTCGATTAGTTACCCTACAGCTACATTGTTTTTCCTTAAGAAATTGTTCCTATAATATTCTCAAATATTTTTTAAATCACCTCATTTGATCTTACTTTTTCCCTCTCTTGTGAATTGCTCACCAATGAAATAGTTTCATTTTCACTTTTTCAAAATGATAGTATTAAAAAACAGAAGTGAAAGGATGAATCATAATGTAATCTGGAGTTCATAGCAAGATAGACATTTATAACTCAGAAATATTCTGGGTATTTCCAAACTGATGTCATTCATAGAAAGAATGCCATGGGCTGTGGAAGAATAAGAAAAATCACCTAGCCCAGTTGGGGGATTTAGAATACATGTGGGATATTCCCAGCAATTATTTTTTAAAAAAAAAAATTTTACAAAGATCCATATATGGTTCAAATATTCATGTAAATAGTCAGCTTAGAAATTACAAACCTGATTCTTTTTAACTCTGATAACTAAGACAATGGATAGTGAAGTTCTACTTTAGAAAGCATAATGCCAGAATGTAACTAAAGCTTTCTTTTATTTCACTGAGTTGCATAAATTCCAAAATCACTATGAAATCCCTGTAGTTGTTTTACTTATAAGGGAGAAATTGTATAGAAAAAAATTATAATCTCTGCTCAGATTATTAAAATTCATTGTTTCTATTTTATCCTTTTTAGAAGGAATAAGTATAAATCTTATTTTTCCATCCAGACAATTAAAGTAAGATTTTTCTCTTCTTCCCACCACATTCTACTTCACTTAAGTTTTTTAAGATGTGAAAAAAGGTATGCTATGTGTTAAACAAATTATTGACATTACAGATCATAAACATTTCCCAGAGAATATTTTCCTCTGGCTTGGGTATACTTTCTTGGGAAATGTTTTGGCTGCTAATTCTGCCATAATTTCTGCTATATTTGTACCTTGGGTGGTTGTTATGACCCAGATCCTGAAAACCAGATGCAAAACCAGGCCACCTCTAGCTCCTTTCAGTCAGTGAAAGTCCCTGGTCCTCCCTCAGTGAATGTCCTTGACAGGGAACAGTCCACAGAGGCCACTCCACTCACTGGGCCTGGTGACAGAGCCTGGTCTGCTCCTTGCTTCTGAGCCTCATGCCTGAGTCCCATGGTTACACCCAGGTCCTGTCCTGACACCTAATATGATCTACCTGATCAGCCTGGATCTTTCAGTGAAGAACAGGTGAATCTGCCAACAGAACGGTCTGACACCAAAGGATTTAAGTACAAATTTCAAAATGTATCTGAAAACTAAATTCTTCCTCATTCCGTAGAGCAGTCAGAAGTCCACATCTTTGAAGATGTCTTGTTGAACCAGAGTCTCACTATGCAGTTGAGGCTGGCCTTGAGCTCACTTTATAGACCAGGCTGGTCTTAAACTCACAAGGATCCTCCTACCTTAGCCTCCCGAGTGCTGGGATTACAGGAATATACCACCACACCCAGCCAAAGGTGATTTTTTTTTTTTTTTTTTTTGTACCAGGAATTGAACTTGGGAGCTCATGCTTGCCAGGCAGGCGCTTGTGCCACTGAGCTATATCCCCATCCCTGAAGATTTAAAGACAGGAACCAGTCCTTAAATTTTTTAGAAGAAACATGCAGGAGATTTTCTCAGACTATTAAATGAGAAGTTTCTTCAGATATGAAAGGTCTATCAATTTCAAAACGCTTTGGTAGGTGTGCTGGGTAATAGGCCACACTAAGTAGAGAGGGAGTTCTCTGTATATTCTGCTCTATTTTACTAAGAATCTAAAACGTCACTAAAAATAGCTCATTAAGAAAAAACAAATTTAAAAAGCAAACCATTAAGTTTAAGCTAAAAGATGAATAAATTTGTGCCATTGACATTTAAATTTTTATACAATTAAACATCATAAAAAGTTAAAAGGTAAGCTGGAGACCAAGTACATATTTACAAGACCATGCAAAAATAATTACAACATAAAATAATATAAAAATATCCTATTATCAAAGAAAATACAAAAACTCAGTAAATAAATATATTAAAATTTCAGACCATAGAAGAGAAGCTCTGTATGACCAATAAAGTTATAAGGAAAAAAAAATTTCTGTAACTTGCTAAAAATAGAAACATGCAAATTAAAGCAAGATACACCATTCAAATCCTCCAGACAGGAAAATATTCAAAAGTCTGACAGCTATAATTCATAGCAAGGCAGTGGGAAAAATAGGCACTTTTAAATTCTTAACGCTAATTACTGATGGTTAATGAACATCAAACTTTTACTATAGGAAGCATAGCATAAATTCAAAAAGAAAATGATAAAGAGCTTGAGAGAAAAAAACCTATAATTTGGAAAGAATTTTGGCAATATATAGCTAAGTTTGAAAATTAGGACCCAGCAAGTCAATTTCTAAAGTATAAATTCCAGAGAACTCCTGCACAGGGACTCACAATGTTCATTGCAACTTCTTTTCTTTTTTTAATTCCAAAATGTCTCTTACTGGGAGAATGGATCCTCTTAGCTTTATTTGCCTCAATACCGTGCTTCTATTTCTCTTTGATATCTTAACACCCGCTTCACTCTGTACTTAGAAGATCAGACACTGTGTTTGTTTATTTGCACCCATTGATTTCCCCTTCCTCCCCCTACACCCCCAACACCCACGGTAATATCTTTCCATCTTAGAAGAGTCACCTCCCATCATATGCCTGGCTCAGACACTTGGTCTAGCCCACATATCATCCTTCATTTTGCCATTTCTGACAACCTTGCCTAACTTCACTGTTAGATCTAAGTTACTGGAAATTAATAGACAGAAACATTATCTGCCTCACACTTTCCGGGCCTGACAGCTTGCTTAAGTGAGGGGAACAGAGAAAGCAAGAGGGGAGAGGAGAGGAGAGGAAAAAAATCATAGATCAACAACTTCAAACACTACTGTATCTAGTAAATCTAGTCTTTACCTCATCTCCTGGTAAATCACTGGACAGCGACACCCTCACATGGAAACTGATCCCCAGTTTTGTGGATGGTTGAGGACAAAAACCTGGACATCTGGTAAATTTCCTGATTCACCTGGAAGTACTACTCAGACTTGATATTGCTGCATCTTCATCCTGCAACAACTCTCCTAATGCTCCCCACCCTACGACCTTGAGCTTCTCATGTGTAAGGGCAGAACTCTTCCTGAGATGGGAATTTTGCACATAGCTAGAATGAATACTATTGCCCTGAGCAACTTTAAAACATCTGTACAAGAAAGACAAGCTAACAGTAACTTTGGGCAACTTGGGTGTTCTAGTAGTCTATGTTTCCTTCTTAGACAACATCTTCCACCTCTCTGTGCTTAATCAAGGAAGCCCCAAGCTCCTTTCTAGATGACATAATGGGTCTGGCTGGCATACTGGTATCAAGCCATGCTCTCACTCAGGATCTTCCAACAGGGTAGTACGCCTGCCTTTTCTTTTCTCCTCTGTGTCTTTCTGTTTCTCACATAATAAATTATGGAGTGAAAATGTTAAAATCCTCCCATACCTCCTTTATGTAGCAAATGTGAAATATGTGGTAAGCAATTGACCTTATTTTCTTTAGTTGATCAAATAACTGTTTAGGGTTTTTTTAGCACATTGAGATTATTCATTTTATGGTGGGTTAGTTTTTCATCTCACTTTATATTGTGCACATCCTCACATTCAGTATATTTATAATACCCTAATACACATATGGTGGAAAATTAATGCATTGTTTGGAAGAACATCATTTTTCATTGTGTGTGTGTGCATGTGCACACGCATTTGTGAGCTATCATTTGATCAGTTCCTTCCTCATGGATGTTCGGATCGCTTATGATTTATTGGCAATACAAATGATCCTTTAAGTAGCATTGTGTCTATATATGTCCTTTAACAAATATGGTTTTTAAAATTCCATTAGAAAAGATGGAATTTCTATATAATATATAGTAGTTTAATCCAAATAGCCCCCACCAGATTTATTTGCCAACACAAACTGAAGAATTCACACTCGTACCACAAAACTGTGGCAGTGTTCATACCTCTGGACATTTTCCAAGAGTGGCTGTTATTGCTGATTTAAAATATTTGGCAATCAGACAAGTGAAAAAGTGTCTTATTGTCATTTCAGTTCACTATGGGAAGAGGGTAGGAGCAATAATACAAATCCTAGACAACAGGAAGAATGCCTGAGAACCTGAAATATTTGGTTGCACACACTCATGCTCCTTTCTCTACCTGACCCCAGTTTGAAACTACATTCCTCCATACGGAGGCCTGAGAAAGTTGGAAATAATGAATATTTCCTTGGCAGTATTTTCATCAGTGCAATGGGATTATGTCAACTGTTATGAGAAGGAAAGATTATCAACACACAAATATAAAGAGGAAAAGGTGTGTCCACTACCTAAAATTTAAAAAGGGCACACACAGAGAAATGATTTTAAAACCCAGCAATCACAGCAGTCCTGAGGAAGCCTGTAAGACAGAGCGAGGCTTGATGCATATGCATAATGGATGTTTCCTGAGCTTTTACACACTAATTTAGGAAACTGAACAAAGATATCCTTGAAAAAGTCTGACCACAGCATTGACATTATACAAGGCTTCAAAAGGTGTATTAGCTGTGATCCAGCTTTTGGCTCCACGTGATACTAATGAATTGTCACTATGCTAAATGAAATTTTTAAAACTAATTTGCAAAACGATTATCCTTGTTATGTTTTCTATGCTTTTTACTGATCATTTTGAGCCTCGAGAATTGGATTTGTCATCTTTTCTGTGCCAAAAACTTTGAAAGCAAACTTCTGAGGTTTATTCTTTATGATATCATTGTCTCTAAAATATGCATCTTTCATGCTATGTGGTATTGTACCAGGCAGCAAATATTTTTAACTGGGTCAACACACATTGTTTCTAGGCACCACTGAGGAAATAATTTTGTTATGCCCATAATAGAATATTGCCAGAGTAACAGGACTAAAGTGACTCAGTGAGCCCTGGGGAGTGCTCCGTACTGCAAGTGGTGCCCAATTGAGAACTCAGAAGAATGATGCAATTGTGAAAGTCTCCTCTGAGGTCAGAGGTGACTGTCTTCCAAAACATAATCCATCAAATGGGACAATGTGCTGAACCATGAGAAAAAATGTGGCCTCTCTTCCTCCTGAAAACCAACACGTACTTTAGTCTATGAGACTCAGAGAGAGCAAAAGAAGCTGGTCCACACATCAGCACCTTGTCCTGCATGGTCTAGAAGAAAATAGAATAACTGATTGTGGTGAGAGTTAGTCCATAGGCGTCATTCAAGAACTCACTGCTACAATATGCCAAAAACGTGAGATTGATCTATTACATAGTATTGTCTAAAAATTATCAATCTCAGGAGCTCCTCGACTTGGCAAAATCCGTTACTGACCTGGGACTCACAGAATTATACACCATGGATGTCTGTGGAGGCTCTTGTCAAATATCACAAAACCTAGACATTATGAAGGAGACAGAAAATAAATGGTTTTTGAGCTTTTTCAATGCAGTAAGAAAAGGTGGGAGCAAACTGCAAGTGCTCCGGTAAGCCCTTTCAAAACTAAGTACTGTCCAAATGTTATGAAGTCCAGGAACACTTCCAAACCATACATTTCCATCACCTTGCTACCAAAGCAGGTTCCTTTGTCTCCAATGCTGGTAGTTCAGCGTGCACCCCAGGACTTCATGCACCTCCAAAACAGGCCAGCATGTTGTGTAGTGAAATCCACAGGGGTGAAGGAAGCTGGTAAGAGTCCCTGTGCAGCAGGCAGTGAGGACAGACTCACTGCATCTCCAAAGCACATCCATAGGGATTTCATCTATGAAAAGGACAAAGAGAAAAACACTCTCCCCAATCTCCAAAATACTCTTGCATCAAAGTGGTGAAAATGGCCATGTGACTGCCCTGCACTTCACAGATGCAGTTAGAAGCAAACTCTTCTGAGGTGCTGTCCATCGCAGAAGGTTCCCTCAGCCCTGGACTCTTCAGGCAAGCACAGTGCTCTGTGCCCAAACTAACAGATGGAACCTCTCTCTGAGGGCTCCAGAACACCTGAGGCAGCCATAGCATCCCTGACATTGGGAATAAGTGTTGATTACAGCCTTGAAGAAATGGATGAAAAGGAAATAACGTGCTTAAAGATGGAGCCGGAAGTATTTCTCTGAAGCCCCTAGATGTATCTTTTGTATCTACTGGTTAAGAAAAACTACATCCAAAATGATCCCGATTCCCCTTGACATTGGTAGTGGACAGGCCTCGCAAAACTCCATGGGGAAAAATTAAAAAGAAAAATATCAAAAAACACGGATGCACAAGGACCACAAAGTACTGTGGGTGATATAAGCAAGGAAACATTGTAGCTGATGGTGTCAGAAACTGCAAGTTGTAGCGCTTAAGCCAAGAAAATACTCAACATGAAATCATCATTTTTCCAACACACACAGCAGGTAATATGAAAAATACTGTGAAGAAAACACAAATCAAAGTAGAAGATACAGCCAAAGGTAAAGACAGGTATGTGGAAGTTGAAGGCTACAAGCTATCAACACATGAAGCTGACAGGCACTATGAGTTCCAAGCAAAATCATCTGGTAGCATCATCACTTACAGATCAAAAACTGAATCATCCCACACCAGACAAGACAAAAGTGTAAGACGTAATAATTCAGAGAACCCCAAGCTCAACATTTACCTGACTTCAAAGTCGATAAAAGTGCAAACTTCAAGTACGAAATCAACTCAGCATACATCCTTAAGTCTACAAGATTCTGTAGAACCCTCAAGCAAATTCAGGAGACACAGCACCCTAGTTAGAGAGACTTACCATTAAAGATCCAATTTGTACACATGGTAATGATGATCTTTTGTCTCCTGTAGATGGAACTGACAAAAATTCAATTGCTTCTTACCCAAAGAATTTTTCCGGGTTATCAGGAATTTCTTTTCAGTAGTACATATTTGCAATACAAATGGTTATGTGTATTGTGGGGAGTTGGTACTTGTAATAATCCATCTTAATTATTTTCTCATCCCCTCTCTGCCATCGCTCCCTACTCCTTCCAATTCTAAGTCTAGGTCCCCTGCCCATTTATGAAAGCTGTATTTCCATTATTTTTTCTCAATTTATTCCCATCCCATTTCCCTCCCTTTTTTCTCCCCTCTCTCTACCTCTTGTTCCCCTTCCTATTTGAAAAAAGATGCAGATAAGACTGCAGTCCCAAGCCAAAACCTTCAAATGAATTTACAAGGGATTATGTGCCTGAAATTGGAATGATGCTTATAAAATAATGTCTCCCAAATCCCTGTAAATATTGAAAGATGAGGACTCAAAAACCATGGGGTATAGAGATAATAGAAAGATGCACTGTTTAGGAGAAAAAGCATATTCATGAGGATGTGAAAGAAACTGCCATACAAACAGAAGACCATGTTACTTCTAAAAACCCAAAGGAGCTATAGCAAGACTTTAAAGAGAAGCCTAGTCTGAGGACAGAGCGCAGGGTTGTGAGCTCACCCAGTGGTGTCATAACTAAGCCTTTGAAGACTCCCAGAATGACTGGAAACACAGATTCATCTCCTTTTGCACCAAGTTTGAAAGACATAAACAATATCTGGAGTCAAAACTAAAATCTCGGGTTTCAAATACTAAGCCCAAACCAATTTCTTTTTCCTTGCAAATGTAGAAGAGTGTATCACGTCAATATGTGACATTTGCAGCTGACAAGAATATCCATACCGCCCCTGATTCTGCCCCCACAAAACTAACAAATAAAAAGATGGAAAAAGACATACTGCCTCCTCCACAACAGACTCCCCCCTTAAGTCAAACAACTCATTCTGCTTATAGATCCTTATTGCAAAGACAGATGATACAGCATCAGCAAGAACCCTGCTCCTCCTCCCATAGATCCCAAACCTGTGCCTCTTCCCCCTGGTCACCTGGTGGCACTAAAGCTGAATTCTGTGTACCTTATGACCATACTCAAGTTCTGCTCATTTGCCATTTCCCTCACTGTATAGCAAACAGTCCAGTCTTTCAGTAAGACATGTACTGACTCATCCAATAAAGAAGCCTCTGCCCAGCCACCAACCAACACAGAGGACAAGAGGACGTAATCTGTAAATAACTTCCAACATCTCACAGCTTGATATGATTTATAAGCAGAATAACTCTGCACATACTGAACAAAATTCTCAAATAGCAACTCCAACTGATGGTCCATCTTTTACTCTGAAGAGAGGTAGTTCTATAACATTCCAAAGTTCTGACCCAGATGAGATTCGACAGAGTTTGCTGACTCCAATTCTTTTTTGGCAGAAATTGCAGCACAGTTGAAGAGAGTCACTGTTCCATCAGATACAATATCTGTGAATGGAAGGTTAAGACCCAGCTACCCCATCTTCTGATGCCCAGGAAGGTAGCTACACATTTCCCTTCCATACTGCAATTCCCTGCTCCACTTCAAAGAATACAGTGAATGAATGTACGTTCAGTCATGCACCACTATATTTTTATGAAAGTATAAAATTGTATGCTATGGCTTTTTATGCCAAAAGAAGAATTATTAGAATTTAGAATAATTTTGGTCTTTTTGCCCCTAGAACTAAATATGCTGCTTAACACCCCATTTACAGGGGATAAATGACTTGCATGTTTTAAAATAACAAATACCTTTTATTGATATCTCTTACTTCTTTTTTTTTTTCCAGTACCCAGAATCGAACTCATGACCTTGCACTTGCCAGGCAGGCACTGTGCCACTGAGCTAAATCCTCAGCCCCGCTCTTACTTCTTGACACTTTCTCTACCACTGTATTTAGTTAAAAGTGTAAATTAAGATTCATAGGCTTATATTTGCATGACACATCAACAGGAAAACATATCTGACATTTGCTTTTTGTTGTTAGTTTAATTGGAAATCTTTATAACTAAATATGTTTTGTGTTGAAAGATAATATTGGATAAGTATATAATTATGTTCATTGATGAATCACTTAGTATGCACGACTTGTACATTACTTGTATAACTACGAATCAGTGTCAAATTTAGAAGAAACATAATATTTTACTCTTTTATTCACATGAAACTCAGTCTTTTTAATCCTTAGACTTAAAATTTCACGAGGATAATTTTAAATATTTTCTGTGTGTAATTATGACACTGTCACACAAGTATTACTTATTTTATATGGCAGAAGTCTTAAAAATCTTCCTGTGAAAATGTTGCTATATTGTGACAATTATTCACATTTCATGTTTAGAGAGGAATAAAGGTTAGTGTATATCTATACTAGAAAACGTCAACCATTATTCATCATTTTGTGTTGGCTTGGTGCCCATTTAGTTAGATTAGCAAGACTTTCTGTACAAATGCTTTACAAATCATTAAACTTTGCTTTAAACCTTTTTCTCTGCCTATAGGGCATGCACTTTTGTTCTAATCCCACCTGTCAACACTTGCTTAAGACTCAATTTCATCAGACTTCACTTTCAACATTAATTATAGTTAATACACAGCCTAACTAGTGGCATCAATTAAATTCACCAATGCCAAACTTGAACTATTTTTCCTTAATAATCTCAGTTTAAAGTGGTAGAATTTGCGGGTGTAGTGGCGCACGCCTGTAATTCCAGCACTCAGGAGACTGAGGCAGGAGGATCATTGCAAGTTCAAGACCAGCCTGAGCTACAAAGTGAGTTCAAGGCCGGCCTGAACTGCATAGTAAGGCCCTGTCTCAAAAAAAAAAATAAAATAAAATAAAGTGGTGGGCTTTGCATATGTATTTGTCTCCAACAATTTTCAAAATCCTACTGATAAAGGAATGCATAAAGGAAGGAATACAACCATAATGAAAAGGTAATGTGGAAACAAACAGTGTTATGTATACTCTATCAACACAGAAGAATATCCACACATTTTGGAAAGATCACAAATGAGTGAATGTAAGTTTACATGGACATTAGAGTTGAAGCAATGGGATTACATTATCCAGGAGGAGAGCTCCAAAGAGTTAGCAAAGGAGGAATGCAGGTACAAGACACTCCAGTGACATCTACGTCTAAATGGTTACCATATAGGAATGAAGAAAGATAGTGATTGCAGGAGCAGCATAGGGAAAGAGGATAAAGTGTCTTAGGTTCTGAGATGATGGATAATGTAAATATCCTGAGTTGATCAACACACAATGTACTGAACTATCACATCTATAAAGATGTACAATTATTATTTGTCAATAAAAATGAAGAAAAAACGAGTGCTTGGGGAATAGGTTGGCTCATCATAATTGGTGGTTAAAGACTGACAGGTGAGAAGAGGGCTACAGGACTCAGTAAACAGTAAATCAATAGGGTGTTTCAGTGACTTTTCTCTCATTGCTGAGACAAAATATCCAACGCCCAAAATTAAGGAAGGAAAGGTTTATTTAGCTCACAGTTCGTGGAAGTTTCAGTCCAGAATCAGCTGGCTCCAAGACAAGGTGGCATGGCACAAGGGCAACAGTTCAAGGCGACAGAAGACAGCAAAAGCAACAAGAGCAAAGGTGGGGTGGCGAATCAAGCCCCTTTTCCTCACTTATATTGTATGCAGGGTATCCACCCACACCATCCCCGTGCCCTCCTCTTCCACAAGCTCAGGACGTTTCCAAAATGAGGACTCTGGCCCCCTGCTCAGTTAAACTTTTAAACATCTGAAGTTGACACAATGTATCAACCATTGCATAGGCATTTAGAAAAATGCAGTGTAAATATAATGAGGACAAAAAATGAATTGGAACCAATTTTAAAACACATAGGTGCTGATGAAGTGGTTATTTCAAAAGTTTACAGGTAAGAAGAAAAAAGGAAATACTACAATCACAATTCTTAGCAGAGAAGATGTACATAATTGTAAAATCCTGTGAGGCTGAATCGGAGTCAGTGAAAATGTAAGAAACGTAGGAGAGTTTGGAATTAAAACACAAATTCTTACCTTAGTTTTGAGAAATACATCATTCCACAATACGTGGAAAAATAGCATGCTATAATGCAGTGTGATGATAAATGACAAATTTGAGGATTATTCTCTAATAACTAAAGAGCATACATGCCACTTAATGTAAAAAAGTACATGCAGAGATGAGCTCTTTTATTTCTCCATTTTATTTTATTGGTGTATATTAATTACACAGAACAGTTGGCTTTGCTTCGGCATACTTGTTCATGCACGTAATATGCTTCGACCTTCTTCAACCGCAATTACCCTCACCTGCTCCTTCTAACCCTCTTCCTCGTCTCTAGTAGTCTCGCTTCTACTTTCCTGCATTCACTTTTTTTTAATTCCATGTAGTGCAAGAGCAAATGTGATATCTGAATGAAGCTGCCTTATTTTACTTACTTAACATGATGAACTCCTGTTCCATCCATTTTTGCAAATATCACAGTTTTATTCTTCCTTATGGCTCATCGTGTGTAAGACCACTAATTCGGGTGGTAACAAGAATTTACCCAGCCCAGGAAAAGGGTAAAGATAAAGGTTTATTCAAGCCAGAGTACACTGTCCCGGAGGGCAGCAGGTGAGTTTCCAAGGGAGGAGTCCCACCAGACAGGGTGAGAGATTGAGGTTTTTAGAAGTGTTTGAGGATGCAGAACAAGGGTCTAGGCACCTATGTGACTGTCCAAATAATACACCTATCTGGATTGTCTAGTACCTTGTAGATCTTTTGGGAGTACGTGCCACGTGTGTGGAATTACATGGTTAAAGCTGCAATTTGACAAGACCAACTCCTGGAGCTTACAGAAGGCTTTTTAGCTTCAGATAAAGAGATCTATGCATATCTTCTAGAGAAGAGAGGTCTAGACGCCTTGTGAGGAATTAATGGGCTTTGCATCAAAGGTTTGTTTCGGTCTTGTGATGTTTTGGTGAGTACTGCTGTTTTATGGCTCTGGGCTGGATGGCTTCAAGGGAGTTCTTTTGTTCAGGATTGTACTCTTTGGCTGCCAGGGGGCAGCCACTACATGGCTGAGGGATATTCCATTGTATATATACACCACACTTTCTTTGTCTGGTCATCTGTTGATACCCAGGCTGTTTCCAGAGCTGGGCTAGTGTGAATTGTACTGCAATAAACAAGGGTGTGCATGTGTCAGTACATTATGCTGACTTTAATTCTTCTGAGAATACAGAGTGAGAATACAGAATTCAGTACAATGTCAGTACATTATGCTGACTTTAATTCTTTTGAGAATACAGAGTGAGAATACAGAATTCTCTTTTGAGAATGAAGAGTGATATATCTGGATCAAATAGTAGCTCTTACTTTTACTCTTTTAAGGAACCTCTATACTGACTTCCAAAGTAGTTATACTAATTTACATTCCCATCAACAGCCTATACAATTCCTTTCTCTCTGCATACTTTCCAGTATTTATTGTTTTATTTTGGTTTGTTTTGGCTATTGTTATCACCGTTTGTATTCTTGGTAATAAGCATTCTGACTGAAGCGAGATGGAATCCCAACGTAGTTTTCATTTTCATTTCCATAATGACTCATGATATCAAACATTTTTTCATATACTTATTGGCCTTTTGTACTCCTTTTGAAAATTATCTGTTTGATTCACTTGGTTATTATTGATTGGGTTATTGATTTTCCTGATCTTAAAGTTTTTGAGTTCATTACATATTCTAAGTATTAATCCTCTCTGTAAAGCGTCACTGGAGAAGACTTTTTTCCCATTCTGTATGCTGTCTATTCACTCTAATGTTTGCTTTGCAGAAGACTTTTAACCCAATATAGTATCATTTGTTGATTATTGATACTTCCAATGTCATTTGTTCTGTTCAGGAAATTTTCACCTGTGCTTGTGACTTCAAATGCTTCCCTTATGTTTTATTTTAGCAGTTTCAATGTTTTGGGTCTTATAAGTAGGTCTTTGACCCATTTGAGTTGATTTTGGTAAAGGAACAAAGATAAGGATGTAGTTTCAGTCTTCTACATATGGATATCCAGTTTCCCAGCATCACTTGTTAAAGAAGCTCTTTTCCCCAGCATGTTTCTGGGCCCTTTGTCAAGAACCAAATGGCTGTTGTTGTATGGGTTGTTTCTTCTACTGATTATTTTTGTTTCTACTCTCTTCCATTGGTCTATATGCCTATTGTCATGCCAGTATTTTGCTGTTTTTGTTATTATGACTTTGTACGATAGTCTGAGGTTAGATATTATGATGCCTTCAGAATTACTCTTCTAGCTCCGGATTGGTTTGGCTATTCTGATCTATTGTGTTTCCACATGAATTTTAGGATTTTTTTTTCTAATTCTGAGAAGAATATTATAGATGATTTGATAGAGACTGCATTGAATCAGTACTGCTTTCAGTAATATGGCCATTTCAACAATACTAATTCCATCAGTCCTTGAACAAGTGCAGTTTTTCTATTGACTGGTGTCTTTGCCAAATTTTTCCCTCAGTCTCCTGTAATTTTCACCATAGAGTTTTTTCGCCTCCCTAGTTAGGAATTTGAATTGGAAAGTTTATTGGAATAAACTTAGGAATTTTTTTTCTTTTTAACATCACTGAGAGTTACTGATTTTTCTGATTTCTTTCTCAGTGGATTAATTGTTGATGTATAGAAAAGACTTTGATTTTTTAATATCGATGTTGTATCCTGCCACTTTGCTGAACTTTTCAGATCTAAAAGTCCTCTGGTGGAATTTATAGTAGCTTCTTTTTTTTTTTTTTTTTTTTTTTTTTTTTTTCGGTACCAGGAACCGACCTCACAACCTTGCACTTGCCAGGCAGGTGCTGTGCTGCTGAGCTAAATCCCCAGCCCCTGTAGTATCTTCTAAATAAATGATTGTGCTATCTACAAATAGGGATAACTTTACTTCTTCTCTTCCCTTTTATCACATTTTTCTTTCTTTCTTTTGCCTACTTGCTCTGGCTAAAATTTTAAATGCTACATTGAACAGGAGGACATCCTTGTCTCATTCCTAATTTTATAGGAAATTCTTTCATTTTTTTTCCCTATTCAGTACCACGTAGGTAGTGGATCGTCATATATAGGCTTTCATATATTGAGAGAGGATCATTCTATACTAGTTTCTTCAGTGTTTTTTTCATGAAGAGATGCTGAATTTTGTTGACAGCATCTTCCACATCAATTTATATATTCATATGATTTTTCTCTTTGTTGCTATTTCTCTTTGTTGCTATTTGTATTAAATATGTTGAAACATACTTGCATGCTGTGATGAAACCAACTTGATCACGGTGTAATGTGTGGCTGAATTCAGTTTGTATTTTATTTTTGCATCTATATCTTTCAAGAATGTTGTTCTAAGCCAGACATGATGGTACACACCTGTAATCCCAGCACTTAAGAGGCTGAGGCAGGAGGATCCTTGCAAGTTTGAGACCAGTCTGGGCTACAAAGTGAGTTCAAGGCCAGCCTCTTGTCTCAAAAAGACCAAAAAATAATAATAATGTTGGTCTATAGCCCTTCCATTCTTTCTTTCTTTCTTTCTTTCTTTCTTTCTTTCTTTCTTTCTTTCTTTCTTCCTTTCTTTCTTTTTTCCTTTCTCTTGAGTCTTTATCTAGTTTTTGTAACCAAGTGATTGATAATTGCTTTGTAAAATGACTTCTCTTTCTATTTCATGGAATATTTTGAGGAGTACTGATGTTAGTTCATCTTTAAAGGTCTAGTAAAATTCAGGAGTAAGCCATCTTATTTTTAGCTTTTCTTTTGGGGGAGGCTTTTATTACTGTTTCAGTCTCATTGTTTGTTATTGATCTATGTAGGTTTTTGTGTCCTCATGCTTCAGTTTTGGTAGGTTGCATGTGTCCAGAAATATACCCATTTATGTTGGATTTTCTAATTTCAAGGAATATAAGTTTTCAGAACAGTTCCTAATAATTCTCTAGATTCAATGGTATGTGTTATAAAATTGCTTTTTTAGTGTAGTATTTTTAATTTGTTGACTCTCTTTTCATCAGTCTGACTACAGGTTTTTCAATCTTTCTTGTCTTTTCAAAGAACTGTCACATTTCAATGATCCTTTGTATTGTTCTTTTAGTCTTCATTTCATTAATTTCAACTCTAATTCTTATTTCTTTTATTGGTTTTTGGGTTTCTTTAATCCTACTTTTTAAAACATGAGATGATCATCAGGCTACTTATGTGAGGGCTCAGATTTTTGATGTATGCATTTGTAGCTACAAACTTCCTTCTCACAACCATCTCAACTGTATCCCACAAATTCAGGTATTTTGTGTTTCTGCTATTCTCTGACTCTAGAAATCTCTCCTCATTTTTGCAGTGACACATAGATCATTAAGAGTGCGAGTTTTGATCTCCTTGTGATTGCGTAGTTTCTGAGGCTTCTCTTGTTGATTTCTAGTTTCATTCCATAGTGACCTGTTAGGATGCATGAGATTACCTCAATGCTTTTATATTTGTTAAGATTTTATGGTCTAAAAAGAATTCTTTTTTTTAAGATTTTATTTTAAAAAGAATTCTTTTAAATGAACAAGTTGAACACGATCGTGCAGTATATGGGAACACGGGGTAATAGAAACCCCCTTCACAAGTCCCAGAGCCAGCTGTTCTGACTGAAGCCAAATGTTCATGATGCACTTCATTAATTCTGTACACACTACATTCCCAAAGCATCAGTACATGCAATGCTGAGCACGAAATGAAAACACAACAGTTAAAGAAATTCTATACTAGAATAATTATTCATGTTTTAATTTATTTATACTTCCACATTATATAATGATAAGTAATTATGGGATTATAATAAAATATATTCATAAGTACTATAATGGCTTATCCAAAAAATACCCAAGACTTGATATAAAGAGCAAAAGAAAAGAAAACACCTTTGAGACAAGTGTTGTGAATTTGGTCTTCATAAATTTCCCTGATATGGGTATAGCTCAGTGGTAAAGCATTCGCCTGCATAAATTTCCCTGAGTAAAAGCTGACTGCTTTTCCCTTTCCCTTATGCTTCAGTTTCCTTTCATATCACCACAAGAATGAAAAGGAAGAATTCTATGTTGTGAGACTAAAATAAAATGCCCGTGACTCATAATGTTAATATATAAGCCAGGCAGATTTTTAATACACCAAAGGTTATTTTCCATCCACTGAATGAGAATAAAACACTAATGTTCTTTTTGTTTTTTTACATTATTATCCTCTTTAATCTTTAATTTGTGACTAATGACAATCACGACTATAATTGGAAGGCAAACTAAGTCTTCACAAATAAAAATATTTTCCTTCATCTAAAGATACTTCAAAGCAAAAAAGCAATGTGAGAACAAATAGATGCATAGACACTGGCAGAATATTGATAGTTACTGAAGCTGGCTGGTGGGTACCTAGACTTCTTTATACTGTTCACTCTATTTGCAGTATGTGTTAATATGTGCACTTCTAAATAAATAAAGAGTAATGTTTTTTGAAACCTCAAATTCTTCCTCTAGGATTCAGGAATGTGATATGCTCTGTTGGGTGGTGGTAGGTAGGCAGAATGGAGTTTTGCTGCAAAAGATATCCACCCCCAAATTCCTGAGACCAATAAACATGTTACCTTGCGTAGTAAAAGGAACTTTACAGCTGTAATTAAGTTCATGGGCCTCTAAGAAGACTGGCTTGCAGGATCCAGGTGGGCACAGTCTAGTACAGTGAACCCTTAAAAGCAGAGAAGTTTGACCACTTATAATCAGAAGACCTGTGGCAGGAGACATGGTGGAAATTTGACGTGTGAGAATGTCTCAGAGCACAGCTGCTGATTTGGAGATGGAGGAGTTCACGCGGCCTTGAGATGCTGAGGGACTCTTGGCTCACAGCCAGCAAGGAAACAGAGACCTCACCTCTGCAGTCCACATAACCAGATCAGGGAACAACCCAAAATGAGCATGGAAGCAGATTCTCTCACAAAACCCCCAGACAAGAGTTCACCCTGCCAAAGACTTGACTTCAGCCTGTGAGACAAGAGACAGAGAAAACAGCTGAGCTCACCAGATCTGATCTGCAGAGCCATGAGATAATACATTTATGTAATTTAAGTGGCCAAATTTATGCTAATTGTAAAGTAGCAGTAGGTAAGAAACACATCATACTTCACAGAAAAATGACCCCAAAGCTGAACAACATGCGAAAAGGCTTATTCTTAATTGGGAAGGCAAGTGTTGTAGTTTGGGGTTTTTTTGCAAGGGAAAACAATACAATACAGGACACATATTGTATGAGATTATTGATAATAGTCACCCAAAGAATCATATACAAACAGAGTGCAGGAAATCTGTCCACACACTAAAGGGCCAAAGAATCCAGCTGAGGGCCTGGATCCCACAGTAATGTCCTGCATGATATCAGCTGAAGACCTCGAGCCCATCACAAGGCCTCCCACAAGTCCAACTGGAGGCCTAGAGCCCATGACAATTTCAGGCAAGCCTGTTTCATGGATCTGCACTGGGAAAGCCCAAACATCAGTGGTAGAAGCTAGAAAGCCTGTGCCAGAAGGATCTGTGCTAGCAGGCTGAAGGTTCTGTACTGGACCTAGGAAGTCACCCACAAAGTAAGAACTAGAGCTCCCCCGAAAAGTACTGCCACCCTTCTCAGCAACAGTGAGGTCCTGAGCTCCTCCAATGATGAGGAAAGTTGAGTTCCCATCAGGAAAGTCAATATGACAAAGTTCTCCAGGAGACTGAGCAGTGCACCATCTTCCCCTCTGGAGCCAGGAAGTGATGTTCAAAGTGAGGACTAGAGCTCCTCCAAAGTGAACTATGCCATTCTCAATGACAACGAGGTCCCAAGCTCCTCCTCTGATGAGAATAGCCAAGTTCACCAGAAAAGCCAGCATGACAAGGTCCTCCACCAGCATAGCTCAAGAGAACCAGCAGTTCCCTAACAGCTCCCTAACAGCTTCCCAACAGCTTCTACCATCTCCCAATAGCCTCTCACAGCTCCCAACAGCCTCTTATGCTGCCGGCAACAATCCCCAGGTGGGCCTGCTACACTCAGTACCATGTTGGTTCGGTTCAGCTGGGTGTTACAAATTGACCACCTGTTATCAATCCACCACAACAAGACAATGAGAAATATTTATAATTGAATTGTTTTACAGTCATGTGGGGAAAATATACAAAATCAAGTTCTAGTGATGTGTCACATCATGGCATTTTCCATAATTTCTTAAAATAAGCAACTAAACAAATATTTTTCTAAATGTTAGAATAAGACAAAATCATAAATATAACCAGATTGTGGTTTATTTTAACTACACAAGAGGGTTAGACTTGAATAAGGGTGTCAAGGTGTTGATAGCCCAATGCAAGTGCTGGGGATTTAGCTCAGTGGCACATCACCTATCTGGCCAATGCGACATCATGAGTTAGATTCCCGGTACCGGAAAAAAAAAAAAAGATAGTCCAATGCAACTCAGATGAAAAACTTCCTGTCATTGTAATTTGTCTTTTTTCTGTTCTTCTTTTTTTTTTTTTTTTTTTTTTTTTGGTGGTGGTGGTACTGGGGATTGAACTCAGAGCATTGTACATGTTAGGGAAGTGCTATACTTTTGTAACTATTACCTCTGAGATACATATATATATATATATATATATATTAGAGTAGGTGAGTCTTCATAAAAATAAGAATATTCATGAGCCCCTGGTGGGCTTATCAATTGTACAAAGTTTTAGGCCAGTAATTGGTAATGTTTTAGACGTAAGGGTAATAAATTTGAGCTTTAATCTAAAATTCTACAGATTTTTTTAAGAAAATAATTCTAGTAGTATTTCTTGGTTTTGACCCAGTAACTTCACATTAACATATTAGGGGCATAGCTGAGTGCACTAGCGCACTCCCGTAATGCCAGCACTCAGGAGTCTGAGGCAGGAAAATCACAGAGTTTGAGGCTAGACTGGACTACGTACTGAGCTCAAGGTAAGCCTGACATAGTTGGAGAACCGATCTCAAAAAAAAACCAGAAACTGTACTAAGGAAAAACAAAAACAAAACTGTACTAAGAAAAAACAAAACCATACTAAGGAAAAATATTAAAATAAATATTAAAATATGAAGACATAAAAATGATCATTGCAATATAACATGCAATAGTAAAAGTTGGTAGCAACCTAAACATCCAACAAAAGAAATTAGTTAAATTAGGGTACATTCAGATAGTGAAATACTATAATATCAACTAAAGTCATAAATTTAGTAATAATAGACTAATAAAATGTTATTTTAATAAATGAAGTTTATATTCCCATGCTTTTATATAAACTTCCAGATTTATTTAATCAGGACAAAACTGACTATACATACTTCAGAAAAAATGATTGAATAGTAATTTTTTTATTTGGAGCAAAGAATTAGGATAAAGATGTTCTAACCCTCAGAGGTTTGTGACTATTGGATAGGTAAAGTTAACATTAGTTTTATCACCTACCAAAACCCATGTACCTATTGCCTTTGTACCACCACAACATCTGTAATTCTGTATAAATTGTGCACCAAGGTCCATTAGTCAGACTCATTCATCTGAACATAAATGTTAAGTAGCTTAAGAATTTTCATGGGGGGGCTGGGGATTTAGCTCAGTGGCACAGCACCTGCCTGGAAAGCACAAGGTCATGAGTTCAATTCCTGGTACTGGAAAAAAAAACAGAAAAAAAAGAATTTTCATGGAACTAGAACTTGAATTAGAAATGCATTCACTTAATCCTCACTTCTATCTTTACATCCCAGAAACTGTATCTGAAAGTTTTATGTCCAACCACTGGCCAGAGAACCAAACATGATTCTATTAACTGTAAACATATCAAAGATTGTGATAAAATTTGGCTTTGGGAAAGAAAGAAAGTAAAAATTTAGTTTGTGGAGTTAGCTACCTGAGATAAATCTGAAATGTACATTTAATGAGATTTTTCCCAATTTCAACTTTCAGTTCGTGTTCCAACTGGCAGAAGATGAAGTTGCAATGAAAAATCAAATGAGATCTTAGTGATTCACAGGACTGTATTTGAAATATGTATTTACATGTTACTAAGTGCCTAACTGCTGCTGCATCATAGGGTACAAATACTTAGGTTCCTATTTCGTGATCTCAACTAAACCTAATCAGCCCCCAAAGGTCTCACATCCTAACGCTGAGGGTTAGCCCTTCAGCATCTGGACTTGGGAGAGGACAACATAAACATGCAGTCCCTAACATCTGTCTTCTAAGATTCCTTGACAGTTGCGTTGGATAATACACAACCCAGAATGTGGTATAAGTGTCTGTACCGGATTGCAATGATTACTGCTCCAGGAAGCCAGAGAGTACAGATATGCCAAGGAAAAAGTTCATGTTAAGATACAGAGGTGGGAATGGATCATTTTTGTTCAGAGAATGGAAAGCAATTAAGATGAGTCAGGATATAACATTAATTTTGGGCAGAGACTAAAAATACCAGACTACTTGCATGAAGATTGGGAAGAACCCTGGATTCTTTGGATACCTCTTCCTTCCTATTTGTCCAGTGTGTTCAGTCAACCATTCCTGGTCTTTCTCTCAGAATGCCCACCATTTCTAGAAGACCAACAGCAATACTCAAATAACCAGCCAGCGATCATAAAAGTGGAAATTGCTGTGGCTGCTTATTCAGAGCGTGTCCTAAATATAATTGAGCAAAGAGAGTTCAATATTCCCTAGGCAGAAGAGCAGTGGAAACTCAACATCCAGGAACTGCACTGATGTCTCAAGAGTGCACTTTCGGTGAGGCTATGCAGAGAACTGTGTCACACAGCAGCACTTAAACTTCTTTTCCATTAACCTCAGACTGAGAAGTGCTTATTCTTTTGCTTTCAAATTAACCCTTAGCGATTTGCAGTTGGCTTTGGAAATGTTCTTTTTAGTATATTTATCTACTCCTCCAATTCTTTTTGCTTTATGATGCTATGATTAAATTTGATAGAATGTTGGAGTAAACAGCAGATATGGCCACTAAGTTTGAAGCAACTAAGGTAAAAGAAAATCAGGTAAATTTAAAATTAGGACTTCAATACTATTTGTTGGTACCATTGGCTTGGTAATTTTATAGGTTCTTGCTACTCAGTGTGGATTCACAAACCAGCAGCAACGTCATGTGCGAATTACTAGAAATGCATAATCTCAGACATCACCCACACCTACTAAATCAGACACCATATTTTAACAAAGTCTCTCAGTGATTCATATGTGCTTTAATATTTAAAAGTACTATGACAGGCACTTGGAATTTTATTGTTGCTTTAACAAAGTCTTCCCACTCAGGCATGGTAGCACACACCTGTAACCCAGTGTTCTGGTACTCAGGCGAGAGGATTACAAGTTTAAGCCATTAGCGGACTATCACAAATAAAAAATTACAAAATGGCTGGGGGTTTAGCTCAATGCAAAAGCCATGTAGAAAGAAAGGAAAGAAAAGAGGAGGGAAAGAAGGAAGGGAGGAAGGGAGGAAGGGAGAAATGAAGGAAGGAAGGAGGGAGGGAAGGAAGGAAGGAAGGAAGAGAGGGAGGAAAGACTTCCAAGTATCTCCCAGTCCACCCCCAAATCATTCATTAAAATTTGTATTCTGCTGCTAGCAATAATCCCAAATATGAAGTAAATTAGTTTTATTTTCTAACAGAATGGAAGGTCATTAGTCAGGGCAGTGCTGAGAAAGAAACCTGATAATACTATCCGAAATTCAAGTATATTTCACCTTTATGCTTTGCAATCCTTAGCATATTTTTGTCATGTCATGATCAAAAAGAAGAAAAGAAAGTTCCATTTCATGTCTTGGTTCCAGCGCCCAGGCCAACAATGATACTTGGCTGAGGGATCACACACAGACAGCTGCATGGAGGAAAAGGCTTCACTGGACATCTTGAGCTTCTCCTTCAGACATCCTTGACTTTTTGGCATTTCTCATCAAGCTTTAACTTGTCCACTAGCACCAAAATTTCAGGAAGCTTAGTGAATGCAACACTCATCCTGCACCTTTCCCCTTGGAGACCTCACTACCGCAGTTTCTGCCACAACTGTTAAAATCTAGTTCTTATATTGATCCCTCATCCCAAAAGGCTTAGCATGATGGCTGTTCCCTGACTGAGCACTGACTGATCTAATCCCTCTGAGGACATCTTTCCAACCCCACTAAAACTCAAATCAACTCAAATGAAAGTTATACACACATACAAAAATGTTCATGTATTCAAGTGTAAAATGAACTTGAGATCTGAATTTTGAGCCCTCCGGTGAAACAAACTAATCCTTGATATTGGTACAAAGTAATTTGCATTGTGTTTGACTGGGCACCATCTTTGTTTCTCTTCCACTGGTCTTTTCCCATTCAAATCCATCCTCTACCTCACTGCCAAGGGAGCCCTCATAAAATAGATCAAATAACAGCAATCCATTCACTAAAATCCTTTGGTTGCTTGACATTGTTCAGTGGATAGAAATCAATTGAATATAGAGCAAAAAAATTTCCTTCCTGAAAGTCCCAGTAATTCTTAAAGCGACAACACTTATTACTCCCCTCAACTCTTCTATTCTCTTACTTTTTCCCACTATTGTAACTTCACATATATCTGCACAGGCCTCTTTCCTGACTGATGGAATCCTATTCCTTTTCAAAGTTCAATCCAAATACTAACTCTCTTGTGATGTATTCCTAAAGTTATCATGCATGTGTGTGTGTGTGTGTATGTGTGTGTGTGCATGTGTGTGTGTGTGTGTATACATGTGATGCTGTCCCACAATTTATGGGTTTAACTGTCCAGGGACTTCACTGTATTTTGAGTAGCAGTGCCACTGGCTAACAAAGTAGCTGATACATATTAGGTGTATAATAAGTGCTTGTTTTGTTAATTTACTCATTCTGAGAAAATGTTCTTCTATCTCAGCATGGTTACTTTAATTCTTTGCAGATCATTCATTCACATGATGGTTGTGTTCAAATATACAAGTGAGGGGAAGACTGAGACCTGACCTGGAGAATCTTGTAAAGTCAGAAACAGCACCACAGAACATCAGAATACACATTCTTCCCTGCAGCGTGTGGAACAGTTTCCAAAATAGAGCACATACTAGCCCCTAGAGCATGCTTAAGTAAATGCAAAAGAATTAAAATCATCCCTTGCATATTATCTGACCATAGTACAGTGAATTTGGATATCAATGGCAAAAGAGATCACAAAAACTACATAAACACATGGAAATTAAATAGCATCCTCCTGAACAACCAGTGGGTCACAAATGAAATTAAACAGTACCTACAGTTAAATGATAATGTCAATGCAACATACCAGAACTTATGGGATGCAATAAACACAGTCTTAAGAGGGAAATTAATGGTGGTGAACTCTCACATCAGAAAAACAGAACGTGGTCAAATAAAAAACACAATGGTGAACCTCACGCCTCAAGGAAAAGAAGACCAAGTCAAGCCAAAACCTCATATGAGAGGGGAAATCATAAAGTTCAGGGCACAAATCAACTCAATTGAGACTAAGAAAATAATACAAAAAAAGAGTCCAAAGAATTGGTTCTTTGAAAGATTAAATAAAATTGATGAATCCTTAGCAAATCTTATCAAAAAAGGAAATAAAAGACTCAAATTCATGCAATTAGGAATGAAAAGGGTGAAATCACAATGGATCTTTTGGAAATCCAGAAAATCATCAATACATACATTGCGAACCTTCACTCTAATAAGACAGAAAACTCAGAAGAAATGAACAGATTCCTAGATACACAAGAATTACCAAAGTTAGCCAGGCATAGTGGCACACACCTGTAATCCCAGCACTTGGGAGTCTGAGGCAAGAGGATCAATCCAAGTTCGAGACCAGCCCGGGTTACAAAGTGAACTCAAGGCCAGCCTGAACTGTATAATAAGACCCTGTCTCAAAAAGCCAAGAAAAAAAATTACCATAGTTGAATCAAGAAGATATAAAAATTCTAAATAATCCCATGTCAGTCAATGAAATTAAAAATGTAATTAAAAATTTACCAACAAAAAAGCCCAGGTCCTGATAGATTCAATGCATAATTCTACAAAAAAATTTGAGAAAATCTAATGCCATTGAGAAACTCCTTAATGAAATTGAGAGAAGCAATACTCACAAAGCCACTCCCAGAAACATGTATTACTCTGATCCAAAACCAGGGAAGGATCCAACCAAAGACAGAGAACTACAGTCCAGTCTTCCCAATGAACATAGATACAAAAATCCTCAGTACAATACTAGCAAATGGAATGCAGCAAATCATCCAGATGATTATATACCATGATCAAGTAGGATGCAGGGATGCAGGGATGGTTCAACATATGCAAATCAATAAAAGTAATACACCATATCAACAGACCCAAAGACAAAAACCACATAATCATCTTAATAGGTGTATAAAAAGAATGACATAGTCCAACACTGATTCATGATAAAAAGCCTACAGAAAATTGGAAAACATGGTCTTTATCTCAATCTGGTAAAAGCCATTGATGACAAACCAACAGCCAACATCATACTGAATGGTCAAAAGCTAAAAGTTTTCACTCTAAAATTACAAACAAGAAAAGGATGCCCTGGCCACGGTCACCACTCATATTCAATAATTCTGTAAACTTTAGTCAGAGCAATTAGACAAGAGAAATAAATACAAGGAACAAGGATACAAAAGGAAAGAATTCAAATTATTATTATTTGCATATGATATGTTATTCTATATAGAAGATCCCAAAAACTCCACCAAAAGACTTCTAGATTTAATGACCAGATTCATTCATATAGCTGGATACAAACCCAATCAGTAGCATGCTTGTACACAAACAACAAACTCAATGAAATTAGGGAAGCCACACCTTTCATAATAGTATTGAAAAAAATCAAATACTTAGAGTCAATCTTACAAAAGAAGTAAAGATCTACACATTGACAACTACAGAATTCTGTAAAAGGAGATAGAAGAGGATATCATAAAAAATGGTAAGATATCCCTTGCTCTGGAGTAGGAAGAACCAATATAGTAAAATGTCCATACTTCCAAAATTGCTTTATGCATTTAATACAATTCCAATCAAATTATCATTAGCATATCTCACAGAACTAGAGAAAACATTCCTGAAATTCATTTGGAATCAGAAGATACTTAGAATAAAAAAAAACAATTCTGGGAAATAAAGGCAAGGTAGAAGGCATCACAACCCCTTACTTGAAATTATACTACAAAACTGCTGTGATAAAGACATTATGATACCAGCAAGAAAATAAACAAACCTGAGGATCAACGGAACAGATTAGGAGATGCAAAAACAATTTGAAAGACACTGTCTTAAGGGGCCAAACAATTTGAAAGACACCATCTTAAGGGGCCAAACATGTTCACTGGAAAAAAGGATAATTTCTTTAATAACTGAAGCTGAATACAGAATTTCAAAACAAGGTGATAGGACATTAACAATGGTTGTTGTATTACATAATGTTATCTTCAAAGTGCTTGCTCAGATAACCAGGTATAGGCATGTAAGATTTATCAAACAATTACACTTTAACTGTTCTTTTCAATAAACCAATAAAAATTAGTAGTACAATTACCTTAGCTGTCTTGCATGATTTAGCTATTACAAATTGCACTGTTATAAACATGGGTGCACATATACCGCTGTGACATGATGTTTTCAGTTCTTCTGGGAAAATACCCAGAAGGGGAATAGCTGGGTTGAATGGGACCTCTAGACTCCTTATTGAATGAATATGAGTTTTTTCCTTTTTTTTTTGATAAGATTGGCTAGTGGTTTATCAATTTTATTTATTCTTTCAAAGAACCAAACCTTGATTCAATTTTTTTTTTGCAGTGTTTTCTTAATCTCAACTGCATTAATTTCTGCCCCGATCTTTATAATCTCCTCCTTCTTTGGGCTTTGGGCTTGATTTGTTCCTCTTTTTCTAAAAATTTGAGGTGCAGCATTAGGCTATTTATTTGTTCTTTTTCTGTTTTCCTTATGTATGAGTTCACCTCTATAAATTTCCCTCTGAGGACTGCTTTCATTGCATCCCACAGATTCTGGTAAGTTGTATTTATATTTTTATTTATTTGCAGGTATTTTTTAATTTCTTCTCTACTTTCTTCTGTGACCCATTGGTTGTTCAGGAGGTTATTATTTAATTTCCAAGTGTTTATATAGTTTTGGAAGTTCCTTTTGTGATTAGTTTTCAGTTTTATTGCACTGTGGTCAGATAATATGCATGGGATAATTTCAGCCCTTTTGCATTTAGTTAGGTATGCTCTATGGGCTAGAATGTGGTCTATTTAAGAGAATGCCCCATGTGCAGCTGAGAAGAATGTGTATTCTGATGTTGTGGGAGTGGCTTTTTAATTACTTGTTATTGCCTTTGATTGTTTGATCAATCACATTCTTACATCTGTTGGACTGAGCAACTTCACTGAAAATAACAGTATGTAATGTAGCAACCACTGTTAATTCCTATCATTTAGCTTTGAGGTCTTGTATTGGTTTTTGTTCTTTTTGTGTTGTTTTGTTTTTGTCTTCATTGTTGATGTTTTGTTAGATTTTTTTTCTCTTTGGTATAAAATTATTACCAAAAAATGAAGCTGGAAAAACTGGCTTTCCACATGCTAAAAACTAAAACTACGTCCATATCTATCACAATGCACTAAACTAAAATCAGAATGGATCAAAGATCTAAATATTAAAACAGAAATACTAAATCAGCTGGAAGAAAGAAAAGGTAGAACTCTTGAAGACATAGGTGTAAGCAAATACTTCATGAACAAAACCCTGTTGGCCCGGGAAATACTACCAAGAATCAACAACTTGGATCTTCTTCATTCAAAAGAAGTCACCAACAGAGTAAAAAGAGAGCAGAGCGGGAAAAATGTCTTAGCCAGTTGTTCTTCAGACAAAAGATTAATATCCAGAACATGTAAAAATCTTTTAAAGAGAAAAAAGATAAAAATAACAAGGAAACACAGCTTCAGAACAGGTTAGTAGGGCAGTTACAATGATTAATACATTGTGTATTCTTGTCTTTGTACCAGTTACTCAGAGTATGAAATATAGGCATGATATCTTGTCTAAATACTATTAGCACAAACCTTTCTTCTCAGTGAACTAAGAGAAACTAGCTGAATAACTTATGTATACATATATTTTTTCTTTTTCCCTTTCTACCTTTCCCCTTTCCATCACAGCTTGTCTCTCTCCCTTTTAAACAGTTTCTTAGAACTCTCATATTTAAAGTCCCAACTGAAACATGGGCTTCTGAAATGAATTAACACTTCTCAGAAGAAGAAGTAAAATGGCAAATATATGAAAAATGTCCAACATCACTGGTCGTTCAAGACATGCAAATTAAAACAATGCTTAGGTTCCTTCTCACATGAAAAAGAATGGCTATTATCAAGAAATCAACCAATAACAAATGCTGGGGAGGCTGTGAAGGAAAAGGAACCCTTCTCCACTGCATGGAAGTGTTATACTGTTGCTGGAAGTGTAGACTGGTGCAATCACTGCGCAAATCACAGTAAAGATGCCTCAAAAAAAACAAGGATTAGAGGTCCGATTTGACAGAGCTATTCCCCTTCTTGGTATCTTCCTGAAAGAATTAAAAGCATCATGCCACAGCAATATATGAACAACCATGTTTACAGTAGCACAGTTTTTAATTGCTAAATTTTGGAAACAACCCAAATGAGCACCAACTGATGGATAAAAAAGATGTCATTTTTTATACTATGTAGTACTACTCAACCATAAAAAGAGTAAACTGAGACATTTATAGCTAACTGGATGGACCTTGAGACCATACTCTTAAGTGAAATAAATCAGACACAAATGTATCACACTGTCTCACTGGTGTGAGAAACTGAAAGTGTACAGAACCAAAATATATAATAGATATTGAGAAATAGGAAGAAATTGTTCAAAAGGAAAAGAGAATGGGGTGGAAGAAGGAGGAAGGGAAAATAAAACAATAATAAAAAA
>NW_004955407.1:25381382-25400434 GCF_000276665.1 Chinchilla lanigera
TATAATCTCAGCACTCCTAGAGGCTAAGTCAGGAGGATCACAAGTTTTCTTACCAATATTTAAGAAGAAAAGAATATCAAACCTGCATAGACTTTTTCAGAGTTTACAGAAACAAATATTTTCTAATTAATTTTATGAAGCTTGCATAATAATGATGTATTCAAGAAAAGAAATATATAGGCTAGTATCTCCCATGAGCATAGATGCAGAAATCTTTTCTGAAAGTTAACCTATAGAATCAATTAATATCTAAAAGTGATAATACAGCAAGAAGTGAAGTTTATCCTAGGAGTACAAGGTTGTTTACCTAACATAATTAATTGAGAGACTGTTCTTTCTCTACTAGAAATTGTTGGTATGTATATTTTAACAATATCAGTTTTTCCATCTATAAATATGAGATAGCAGCCGGGCTTGGTGGTGCATGCCTGTAATCCCAGCACTCGGGAGGCTGAGGCAGGAGGATCTTTGCGAGTTCGAGGCCAGCCTGGGCTACAAAGTGTGCTCAAGGCCAGTCTGAACTGCATAGTAAGACCCTGTCACAAAAGGACAAAAATAAACAAACAAACAAATATGAGATAGCTATCCACTTATTTATGTTGTATTCAGTTTCTTTCTCCAATGTATTATAGTTTTCAGTATACAGATCTTTCACCTCCTCTAAGTGTCCTTAATGCTGTTATAAATAAATTACTTTCTGAATTCCTTTTTTACATAGTTTGTTGTTAGAATATGCAAAAATGCTACTGATTTTTATATGTTAATTTTGTGCCCTATAACTTTTCTGAATTTGGTCACTCTTCCTACCAGTTTTTTTGGTGGACTCTTCAGGATTTTCTAGCTATAAGATTATGTCATGAACAAACAGAAACTATTTCACTTCTTCATCTCCTATTTGGATGATTTTTCTTTTTTTCTTATTTAAATTGTCTGGCTATATCTTCCAGGATTACCTTGAATTGGTGAAAGTGAACATCCTTGTCTTGTCCCTGATCTGAAAAGGAAAGATTTCAGCTTTCCACCAGAGTATGATACCAAACATGAGGTTTCTTTATATATGGTCTTCATTGCTTTGGGGGATATTCCTTTCACAGGAATATCCCCTTTAGGGAGATATTCCTAAATTCTTAAGAGTTTCTATCATGATAACATGTTAAATTTTGTCAAGGGCCATTTTTGCACCGACTGAAAGGATCACATGATTTTTATTTTTTAATGCTATTCATGTGGTGAATTGTATTTATTGATGTGTATATATTGAAATTCCCGTGGGCTGGGGATTTAGCTTAGCGGCACAGTGCCTGCCTAGCAAGTGCAAGGTTGTGAGTTCAATTCCCAGTACTGGAAAAAATAAAAAACAAAAAACAAACAAACAAAAAACAGAAATGCCCTAGCATCCCCAAGATCAATGTTCTTTGATACTGGTGAATCATCTTTTCCATATGCTTTTGAATATAGTTTGGTAGTGTTTTGTTGAGAATTTTTACATCTGTATTCATCAAAGCTATTGGCCTATAATTTTTTTCTTGTACTGTCTTTGTCTGACTTTGATACCAGGATAATGCTGAACTTGTAAGATATGTATGATGTTATTCTCTCCTCTTCAATTATTTGGAGAAGTTTGAGAAGGATCGGTATTGTTCTGTGGAATACTTGGTATAAATCAGCCATGAAGTCATCTGGCACTGAACTTACCTTTCATGGTAGACTTTTATCACAGATTTGACCTCCTTATTCATTATTGATCTGCTCATACTTTCTATTTCTTCACAATGACATCTTGATAGGGTATATATCTTAGGAATTTAGTTATTCTAGTTTATCCTCTGTAGTTTTACATTTATTCTTGGTAGTCAGTTATGAACTTTTGTTCTCCTGTGCCATAAGTTGTAATGTCCTCTGTTTTGTTTCTGATTTTATTTGAGTCTCAGAGATTTTTTAAAAAACTTAAATAAATAAAGGGGCATCTGATATGTATGAATTAGAAGAGTTAATATTATTAATTGGCTACTTATGGATTCAATGTGACCACAATTACAATTTTATTGTGGAAATAGATTCTAACATAATATGGATATTCAAAATAACTAGCATAACCATGAATGAAGTTGAAGAATTTATATAATTCAATTTCATTATGTACTATAAAGCTATAGTAATTGATATTACTTATTGGGAGTCAGTATGAAAATAGATAAATAGATAAATAAAACAGAGTTATAGCCTGTTATGGTAAAAAAAAAATCCATGTTTTAACCACCAGAGCCTATTAAGAACATCAACACATATGTGATTAACTTAGATCAACAAATATCCTAATGAGATAAAGGCATGAGATCCAGAAATGTAACACTCAAGGAAGAAAGCAGATATTGGAATCATGCAGCCCCAAGCCAGGGAATTACTTGGAGTCAGCAGAAGGTGGAAGAGAGAAGGAAAGGTTTCCTGACATCTTAATTTTAGACTTCTGGTCTCCATGACTGAGAGAACACATTTTTTCCTAAAACCACCGAATCTATGGTAATTTGCTATAATTACTCTAACGAACTACTGTAAGAATAAAAGGAAGTGATTCTGAAAACAGACCTACATTTTGTAGAGTAACATGAGCAAAAATATAGTGTCGGTCTGCTTTCTGTTGCTAATCACAGAACACCACAGACTAGATAAGAGATAAAGAAAAGAGGTTTATTTTGGTTCATATTTCTGTTTCAATTAGAATACATCACAACTGAAGTCACAAAGTACAAATGATCAGAGGCAATTACTATGGATAATTATATGCCAACAGATTAGGTAAACCAGAAGAAATAGATAAACTCTGAGAAATGTGTATCTTACCAAGACTGAACCATGAAGAAATATTTTTAAAGTTAGATCATTAGTGATTAAGGAGATCAAATCAATAATAAAAACCGAGCATCAAAGAAAAGCCCAGAATTTGATGGCTTCATGATTGAATTCTACCAAATCTTTAACAAACATCTAGTGCTAGCCTTCTTGCTGGTCTTACAGTCCTCCAGTTATGCAGGGCATCATATGGTGAAAGAGAGAGAGCAAGACAAACAGCCAAACTAACTTCGTAGAAGACCCTCTCTGTAAACACCCACTAACCCATTCATGAAGCAGAGGCTCAACCACCTCTTAAAGATCCCACCTAATCCTACTTCTTCATATTTCATAATGAAGATTAAATTTCAACCCAAGGTTTGAAGGAGACAACCCAGATTCCAACTGCAGCATACCGCAGTGCAGTGTAGTTGACAAAAGATGGCTTTCTTAATTAATGATTTGTGGTCTCTTGAGTATTCACAATGGGAAAAAATGACTTTTATCTCACATCATGCACAAAATTAATTAACTATGGATCTTAGACCTACCCACGAAAGCTAGAACAATCAGGTTTCTGGGTGAGAAAATAGGAGAATGTCTTTGTCATCTTAGGATAGAAACAAATTAAGCAAGACAGAAAAACACCCTAAAAAGAAAATAGTGATGAATATGATATGGTAATCAAAGTAATGAACACCAAAGATATTCACATCTTAGCCACCTAGATCTCCTTTGTAATGCTACATTATATTTATATTAGAATTTTATTTACTAGCATTGAAGATAGAGGAAGGAATGCAAGCTGAGAGTCAGTCCCCTTCCAAAAGCTGGAAAAAACAAGAAATAGATTCTGTCCTAGAGCCAGTAGAAAAGATTCTGCCCCCTGACACCTTGGTTTTATCCCAGTGACGCCTTAGTCAGACTTCTGAAGCACGGAACTGTAGGATAAGAAGACTGTTGTTTGTAACTGGCAGGTTTGTGGTAATGTGTTACAGCAGACATGCGGAAAAAATACATAAAATTTCACTATAATTAATAACATCTGTTAATTTAAAGGCCATTAGAGCTTTGAAAGCAAGAAACAGACAGGAAGAAGATATATTCTACAACAGCCTTGTACCCCAAATATAAAGAGAATGCCTACAAATCTATAATTAAAATATAACCAGGATCAGGGATGTAGCTCAGCAGCATAGGGCCTGCCTGGCAAGTGCAAGGCCCTGAGTTTGATTCCTGATTTAAATAAATAAATAAATAAATAACCTAATTTTAAATAAGCAAAAGGGTTGAACTGGTACTTTACAGAAAAGGAGTCAGAATGGGCAAATGAAAATGGAATGGGTGCTCAATATCATTACTAATCAGGAGTCTAATTAAATCTATATGAAATAAAGAAATAAGCTCAAGGGATGTCTATAATTAAGACTGACTGAGGAGGCAGAAGAGATTGGGATTCAGAACATAGTTGTGAGGGTGGGTATAGGCAAGAACAAACCCAGTGCTTTCACTGCGACAACATGGAAATGAGAGAACATAAATTGAGATGAAGATATGTTGTTAAATTTTTATGGTGGGACAATGCCAAATGGAATGATTTCCTCTGGAGTTTGGTGAAATCACGTGGAAAGAAGGTGCTTGTAAAGGGATGTTTAGAGGTATGCGGAGAAAATAGATGTCATAAAGAAAATGTAAATAAACATGTAAATAATATAATGGAAAAGACATTAAAGTATTGGATATGGAAACTTCAGACTTGAAAGGTAAGCCAGAGCAACTGTTTGGTGCAATCTACTAAAACTAAACATATGTTTATTCAGCAGTCCTATTTCTACACTAGCTGTACTGAGGTAGTCATCCATATGATTGGCTCCAGGACCCCTTAAAGATATTTTGAGATGCTTAAGTCCTTTATATGATGCCTAAATTTTGAGATGCTTAAGTCCTTTATATGAAGTGGCAGAATATTTCCATATACCCTAGGCAAATCCTCCCATATACTTTTTTTTTTTGGTTTTTCTCCGGTACCGGGAACCGAACTCACAACCTTGCGCTTGCCAGGCAGGCACTTTGCCGCTGAGCTAAATCCCCAGCCCCCCTCCCATATACTTTAAATTATCTCTAGATTACTTATTATACCTAAAACAATATAAATGCTATGTGAATAGTTGTTGCCCTGTCTAGAGAATAATGACCAAAAAAATAAATGTAGATGTTCAACACAGACATAATTTTTCTAAGTATTTCCTATCTGAGATGTGTTAAATCCACAGGTATAGAACTAGTATATTGAGGACCAACTGTATACCCAAGATAAATTATTAAATATGCTATGAAATGATATTATCAAACTATCCATTGCAGCTTTCTTCAAAATAGCCCCAAAACTAGAAGCATTCCAAATGCCTCAAATAAGTTAAATAGATAAATGAAGTTTCATATAGTGATACGATAGAATACTAAGTTAGAATATTTAGTAATACACAGTTACACATACACGGCCATTATATTGAGTTAAATAAGCAGTGTACATTCAGTAAGATTCCATGTATATGAAGTTCAAGAACAGAGAGTTGTTGCAGCCAATGTAGTAAACCTTTCTGAAGAAAGAGGGCTTTTGTCTGAGAAAATACATAAGGGAAATGTATAGCATGCTTAAAATATTCTGTCTTGATTTGGATCATTTAAAAATTCAGCAAGCTTAACCCTAAAGATAGTAGTTTACATAACTTACTCCATGTATATTTTAATCGGAAAGATATAGAAAGTGAGTTAAATGAAATATGCTCAGATTTCTGGAATGTAGGAAATAAGAATTTTCAACTCTGTAAAGGCATAGGCGTGTAGTAGCTAGGGCATGGTGCACAATAATAATACCCAATTGCTCTAAAATTCTTAACCAAGGAATAAGAGAAATTAGCCCAAAATTGATCAGAAAATAGACAAATTCTTTAAAATTTAAGCCATCTGTTCTTGGCATAACCGGATTTTAGGGAGATTTCTATGTCTAACAGAAAACATGAGGAGCATTTGTACACTATCACTGGCTAAGCCGTGGACCTACATATGCTGCTTAGCATCACTGAAACAGCCATTCAGTCTGGCTCCACCGTGACTCACAGGTAGTAATGATAGGCCAAGCATCTTGCTTCTCCCTCCTTCTGCTCTGGACCACAGTCTGTTTTCTATTTAACTATGTAAATACCAGAATTCTTCTGGAATAGAATGTGGTCCAAAACCAGACATCTTACCTGGAAATGAAAAGTCTTCAAAATAGTCAATATAAAACAAAAAGAGAAGTGATCCAAATGTAAGTGGGTGTATAAAATGGATAAAGCAGTCTTCAGGTCTATTTCAATGGTGGGGCACTTGCCCCACACATGCAAGACCCTGTGTGTAATACCCAGCACAGCAAGAAGGAAGGAAGGAAGGAAGGAAGGAAAGAAGGAAGGAAGGAAGGAAGGAAGGAAGGAAGGAAGGAAGGAAGGAAGGAAGGAAGGAATAAAAAAAGGGAGGGAGGGTGGGAGAAAGAGAAAAAGGAAGTGAAATGAAGTTAAAAGAAAATGCCATGCTTAAGGTAAGTAATATTTTTAGTGCTACTTCTTCCCTGACTACCCAAGTACAAATATGTGAGCTTGTCCCACACTCTATGTCACCCATCTTCCTCCATGGACGTGGATTGTGGTTGGCAGAAGGGCAATAGTCTTGAGCTCCCTGTAAAGGAGAGGCCAAATGGCCAACATGAGCGATTTCCAAAAAGTGCAACATGGAGACAAGCTAGTCCATTAAACTTTTGACTACTGAGTTAATAGCACTCCTACTTTAAATCATATCCAACAGTGTTGATCAAAGTTACACAAAATTGTCTAAGAACTAAATCCAATATTACTAAGCTTGAAACACATAATCACACTCACTTCCTCAACTTGAACTTCACAATATTTTTAGTAAACCAAGCACATTGCCTGGTAAGCAGTAGAGGCTCAATAAAAATTTGCTGAATAAACAATCAAGAACTGCACACATTCTGTCAGGGTGCCTGCAGTATCCCATATTACTGCCACCCCCATCTATACCTCTAGAAACTGTTGATCCTTCCCTAAATGTGCAGACATTGACAATTCATGAGTTACATCCTAACCACTCCCTGAGTTAAAGTTCTCTGTCTCCTTTGTGCTCCCATGGAGATTGCTGTGCTACTGTTTAAAACTCACTATATTCTTCATGATTCGTGCTTATATTCTCTCCTCTGCTGAAGTAATCCAGACCCCCACCATAATTCATAGAAATTGACTTTGTGTGTTCAAAAATGATCTCAGCCCACAGAAACTATCCTTTATGCTTCACTCCCTACTTACCAGAAGTCCCTTTGCTTTTTGGGGGGGGATGGTAAGGGAGTGGGGTTTTTTTATTTGTTTTTTCTAAGTAAATCTGAACACATTTCTATGTGTAGGTTTATGCTTTGTTTTCAAAATGTATATTTGAAACTCTTTTCATGTATGTTTGACTTTTACTATATTTGCTGTACCATTTTTTAAATGAATGCTTGCTTCTGTATTCAAATATCTATTATGATTTACTTATTCGTGAATATAAGGCTTCCTCCCCTTTACATCCAAAAACAGTGCTCATAAATATTAGTGAATATTGGTTTTATACTCGTGTATGAAAAGAAAGTCCGCGTCACAAAGTGTTACAGGGGCGGAGATATAGCTCAGCAGCACAGCGCATGCCGGGCAAGCGCAAGATCCTGAGTTCGATTCCCGGTACCAAAAAAAAAAAAGTGTTACAGTCCTTGGCTTCTGATTGATGGTCAAGCTTCCTTATTTTGTCATATATTCAAAATCTTTGAGTCTGTGGGATTTTCTCTCAGCAGTTTTGTGCAGCTGATAGGGTCTGGAGTAATGTAAACCCTGAAGACAGTGGCGTGGGCCATCACCTGAGAACTAAGTGGGCACATGAGACCTGCGGCTGCCGCTTTCATGGTACGCTTCATCTTCCCTTCACCTTCAAGGCATTGCAGAAATAGCTGTTTTCAGTTCAGAACGGTTTTGTCCTTTCAGGTGAGCATTACAGATTGAGGCCATCTGTTTGTTTCAGCTCTGTTACTGCTTGCTGTTAGGGGAGAGGAGGGAAAGGAGTCAAAATGAGGACGGAGTTTTCCAAAAATAATTGAGTCTCACATAGTTATAGTCCTACTAGCGTAGAAACTCCAATAGCAAAAGAGCATTCAAAGAAACAATCGCCAGGAAATCAATCATGCAAACTTGGAAAATCTCAAAGGCATGAAATTCAGGGCCATCATCCCCTCTAGCTTCCAACATTTATGTCTGTAAAACACAGCATCCCACTAGACTTCAAGCTCCAAAACAGCAGGGAGGCTGTCTTGCTAATCACAGCATGCTTAACCACAGTGGAAACTCAAAGTTGGGGAAAGGAACGAAGACAGAAGGGAGAGGGAAGGAGAGAATGGGAGGGATGAAGTGAAGAGTTATCTAGCTCTCATTCTGTACTGGAAATAAACTTTTCCTTTTAAGTAACAACCACAATCTGTCCCATAAGAGATTGGTCTTAGATAATCATTGTAAGAGTCTATAGACCTTTTTTCATGTCATATATTTATTTTCAGAAACCTCGGTACAGTTCCTCTGTCTTTGCACTTCATATTTTTCATCAGACTGTCTTTATATCCTTGGACGTTTCAATATATTTATTAATATATTCCAGGACACTGTAAGGTCGGAAGGAAAAAGGTGAGCAATGTTCACAAATTCGATTAAGGTGTATAGACTCTTTGTTAGAAGCTTTTCCCCTGAAGAGAAAAATCATTTTCAAGCCCTCTTCAATGCATGTTATCATATGATGGGAATTAGAATATGCAACTTCAACAACTACTCATTGGAAAAATCATTTGAGACACAAAGCTTACATCAATCACCTGAAATATAATTATCATTGCTAAATTACTATTTTCTATTATCTGGAAGACAAAAAAAGTTTCCTCTTGGTTTCTAATTTTAAATCTTGTAAGTACCAAGGAGGAAGGCCTTTCAATGTATAGACTTCATACAATGTAAAATTCAACTGTAAAACCATTCTTTTAAAAGAGATGTGAAACACCGTGAGGTGTGAAATCATCAAGAACCTAGTGTCTTTTTTTAACAGCCTGCCATGTCCACTCATGAGTTTGCTTTCAATGTAGTCCTGAAGCAGCACAGTAAGATTCTGAATAACAGCATGCACCAAATCTTATCCTAAAGTACATAAAGCATTTTGACACATACGTTCACAACAACAGTCTTCAGTAGAAAAGGGAACAGTGAAAGTTCTGAGAAACCCGGCAGGAATACTTCGTAACGTTCAGTGGTTTAGATGAGTTGCTAAATTCTAGCTGCAACAGTGTATGTAGTTCACATGAAAAATAACTTTATTCACTGCGCAGATAAAAAGTCCCTTTCAATATGCTCTATTTGGGGGTAATTTTGTGACTCAAACAGTTTGTCATATTTCCCCAAGGATGCCTTAATCATTTCTCTCTTTCCCCCTCTAAAGACCTCTGAAAATCCGGTTATGGGTCATAGGTGCACATATGTTGCAGAAATAGTCAGAACATACATTTCTCAGCAAATAATTAGGAGTGGAAGAGTAGGTCTTTGTAGGCTAAATTATAGTTTTTCCATATATTTGAGGAAATTTCTTAAGACACTATTTCACAATAATTCCTTGTTATTCATTGAGGAATCAATGTCTCCAACCAAAGTATTAGGATTCTGAGAGGTTTTTCTCCTTTGTGCAGTTCAGCCAAAGGGCACCATCTGGAAAAGTAGCGAAATCTAGAAAGGTTTAGTGGGAAAATGTTTACATTTTAAATAAAAATCCAAACCTTCACAATTCTGCCAATCCAGGAAATGTCTGGATTTAGAAATGGTTACTATAATCCAATAGGGTATTTAATGAAGAATATAAACAATTTCTGTGTGCTCTGAAACCAGAAGTAATTTAAAATATCCTGTACATCATTTCTGGAAGGGACAATAACCTTCCATGTTTTCTGATACTTTCATCTCTCATTCTCTATATCAAAGAAGTGAAAAATTCTCCTTATTGACAAATCTTCTAATTATTTCATCAAATGTACTTTTAGTCTGGAAATAGAAATTCATAAAGTGGCACTCACCTGTCTTTATCTTTTTCCTTGCATTTACTGCCTGTGTGGTCTTTACAGTCTGAAATTCACTGAATCAGAAGGACAGAAATGAACTGGTAGAGAACAGGGATTTTTGTTTGTCTCTGTCAGCTATTACATCATGTTAACTTCTAGACAAGGGGTGCCTCTGTCCTGTTGCTTTTGTGTTTCTGTTTTCAGCTAAGAATCTCAGAGCCCTTTTTGTCTGTTAGAATTCTCCTGTCATAATTCCTACTGGTCTCCTATGATTCTTAAGGTTCATCTCTGTTATTACACTTCCCAAAGAGGATGGTCTCCTCTGTAGATAATCTGTTAATTTTCATATTGCAATGTATATACAATAGCCAGGAGAACATTTGATCTACTTCCTTTCTTGTTGACAATGTATACTTACTGTTCAGAAAGATTTTTTTAAACCCCTTTTGAACCATTCCTTCTATGCACTAGGATCTCTAATATGGAATCACACTGGTTTTTTTCTTAGTTGCTTTTTAAATTTGCATCATGAAAGATTAGAATGATATTTGTGAGTGCCTGGAATCTGCAATCCCTTCATTGTTTTGATTTTCAAAAATAGGTTATTTGTACACTGTTTCCTCTGACCAAACTCCCTGCCTTCCCTTTTTCTAGCGAGCTCCCTGTCATTCTCCTAAGAAACCTATTATGCAATCTTTTTTCCCTGAAGCCTCACGGTCCTTCACCTTTATGTGTTCCTCTACTATAACACCTAGCATATGAAATGAAAATTAATCATGTAGACTGTGAGGGTTTTTTTGTTGGTTTTTTTGTTGTTGTCATTTTGAGACAGAGTCTCACTATGCAGTTCAGGTTGGCTTTGAGCTCACTTTGTAGCCCAGGCTGGTCTTGAACTTGGAATGATCCTCCTGCCTCAGCCTCCTGAGTGTTGGGATTACAGGTATGCACCACCACACCCGGCTAGACGGTGAGTTCTTAAAGAGAATTCTATTAACGTTGAAATCTCCAATTCATCATACAGTATATTCAATCATTCATTTATTTAATAATATTTTTCAAGGGTCTAATATATGCCAGAACTCAAGGGATTCAATGCTCACTTGTGAATGAAACAAACATGATCTGCGCTGTCTTTGAAGCTTTCATTTTAGAAGGATGAGGCCTGCGAATGAACAAGTAAATAAACAAACTAGATAATTCTGTGGTTAATTATTGTTAACCAATTCTAAAATGTAGAAAACAGGCTGTCTTAAAGTGTGATGAAAAAATGTACTTGGCGAGGCGGGTGAGATCTTGCTTGGGTAACATTATTTAAGCTTCAATCTAAATGAAATTGAAAACTACATTAATATCTATACATAGATCCCACAAGCCTCTAGCAGTTGCAAAAAGCTCAGCAAGCCCAGAAATAAAAAGAGTCCTACGTGGGTAGGTCCTAGCAAGTAAAGAAAACAATTAGGTAATTATTAGCCAGACGATTGATTAAGTAAGGCTGTGAATGTCATAGTGAGGAGTTTGGATTTCTTTTTAGTTTAATTACAAGCCACTGGAAAATTTTGAAAGTAGTGACACAATTTAGCTTGCATTTAAAACCAAAAGCATTTCATGTTTGTTGAATGAGTAAATAAATCATGATTTCTTCATTTCTGTAACATCAGTTTTGTGTTGATTTTGAATCCTGCTTAAGCACTGACTGAAGAAGAGAGCTGATCCACTACTCCTAACATCCTGGTATCCCTCCTACCAAAGTATTCACTCTCTGTTATTTCCACCTCTGTGTTTCCTCTAGGTGGACTTCTAGCAAGGTGGAGATTGGGGTGAGGGTGCTATGGTGTACTAGGTAGGAATACCACTGTTGTCCTATACCTAAGTTATGCCCTCTAATACCAATTTTATGAGTTTTAAAATGACATATTGGTCCCATTATCTGAATTTTATTTCTACCTCACAACTGGTTCTGAACTCAGAGAAAAAACAAATGGTTCTCTAAAAGCTCAGTGAGACGCAGCATGATACAGTTAGATGATGATGAATTGGCGGTTTCAAAATCTGGTAGGCTTGACATTTGTTTACAGCCCTACTGAGAAGTAGCTGTGAAACTTTAGGTCTGTCATTCAGAACAAATAGCTAACGCTCTATATCATTAACTTGTTCAGTAACACCTTGGCCCATGAATGCTTTTATTCACAAACACAAGCGTTCAGCAAAATTTTGTTTCCATTTGCAAATGCTGTATGGGGTCACAAACACAAACAACTATATTCCCCAAAATTGTAAAACATATTAAGTTTATAAACCAAGGTAACAGTGTGTATGTGTGTGTGTGTGTGTCTCACACAATTCTGAGATTTAGTTATTATCTCATTTTAAGAATGAAAATTTGGGCACTAATAGATTCTTTTCAATTAAAGATTGGACTTGAAAGAGTAAGAAGATATGCAGAAACGATAATTGGAAACACAGAGATTTCCAAAACACAGGATTTGATTTTTGGAGTCATCAGCTTGCTTAAACGCAAGCTGAAAGTCTGAGTATGGGGAGAGTTAGTCCAAGCTTGGGATTTAAATCCAGGCAGCTTGACTCAAGAGTGTGACTCAGCCTCTGCAAGTTATTATAAAATGAGCAGTTGAACCAATCTCTAAGGTGTCTTTCTGAATTTATCTGAAACTTTCCTCCATTACCCAATCTACCTTCTCAGAAATGGTCTCTCCATTACAAAAAAAAATCATATTTATAAAGTGAAATGGTGAAAATGAAACCAAACATATGATCAATAAAAATAAGTGAATGTGTTCCCCAAAAAATGACGTCTCCATCTTCAGTGTCTGGACATTGACACAATTAGTGCCATTTCTCTGTCATTTCCTTGTGGCAGGTGGGGAGGTGTGTTCACTTGCATGTCTATTTTCATGTGTCCCTTATGGATGGCATGTTATTTCGTTTGGCAGTGGTAGCTGGTTTGCCCTTCCTCCTTGTGGGAGTGTAAACCTAAATTGATCCGGCAAACAAATCTGATCTGCAGTATTTTCCCCATTATTCATCACTTTAATTTTTTGACAGAAGCTGATGACTCAAAAACTCAAATGCTATTACTGAAATCTCTTAATCTGCAATTATTCTCTCTCCATACCTTCTTTCTCCTCCGTATATAAAATTCAAATGGAAAAATCTATTAATATCCTACACTTTATTTTTATTCCAGACTTTAAAATCACCAGGGACACATGGCGTTTTACTTCCCACTATGCTGTCTGCTTCCACGTAAGGAGCACACTGCGTCAAGCTATAACGGTTTTGAACCATAGGCACATACTTCTTAATGGCCTTGCTCACAGTTATTCACCCTGTGCCCCAATCAGCTTCCTGTTCTATGGTTACACGGGTGAGTAGGCTCTTCCTTTCAACCCATACTCCCAAAACACATAATGAACACCTTTCATCTTGCTATAGGCCATGTACTTTCCTCACCTCAGCTGCCACCGTAATTCTCATCCACCTAGAAACTAGGAAAATCCCCCCATACCCATTGGACCTTTTCACTTGTGACTTATAGGGTTCATCTTGTTTTGTTGTTGTTGTTACCATTGTTGTTTAGAGATAAAATTTCACACAGCGTGCAGTGAACCAGAGGATGGATGGCTCGCTCTGCTGAATTCTGAGTTTTTCTATTGTTTTTGCCGTATTTTCTCTCTCTTGACATTAGTTTTTAATATACGCTAAAAATTCACAATTGTCTTCTTCTAGGCTTCCTTCTAACTAAATAATTATGCTGCAGTGTCTCTAGTGTATATAGTGGTTAATAAAAATAGCTAAGTTTTGCTCAACAAAGACATGTACTAGAACATTTCAAACAACAGTACTTGTAAGTATCCAAAACTGGAAACTAACCAAATGTCCATCAATAGCAGGATGGACGAATAGATTGTGAAATATTTGTACAATATTCCACCCTAAGAACAAATGTAATCGCATGTAACAGTATAGATGAATTTAGGTGAAAGAAGCCTGACAAAAAAATAAAGCATAGGGCTTCTATTTCAATGCAGTATAAAACAAGTGAAAACAAAATGTTGCTGTTGGAAATCAAATTACTGGTTACTTTGGGGAGCTGGGGAGAATGACTGGAAGAAACAAAAGGAGTCCCTGCATATGGTTGCAGTGTTTTTGCTTTGTTTTGTTTTTGTCCATGTTGTTGTTATTTTCTTATTTGTTTTTTGTTCTCTTTAATATAAAACTACTGTTTGTGTTCCATTCTTCATTTCAGGGCTGATTACATTAGTTCAAGTGTAGAAAACTTAGGGAGGTCTCCACTTAACATATATGTACTCTATATTTTAATAAATTACTTTTGTGCCTGGCAAGCACAAGGTCCCGAGTTTGATTCCTGGGACCAAAATAAATAAATAAATAATAAATAAATAAATAAATTACATTTTAAAACAAAAACATATTTAAACACACTTAAAACTAATAAACATTACTTTTGTGCCACAATGTTTATCTATGGGATTGATTTTTAGGTACTAACCATCTCAATCTGCAGTAGCAGAATCAAATTCAAGATTCTAGCACAGACAATTGATCTTGGGTCTGGTTTGAATCTTGGTGCTGTTCATTTCCAAGTGTTAACTTTTATTTTTACTGTTTTTTTAATCCTTTGTGTTCATCTCGCTTACTTCAGCTTACTCATTTACAAAATGAAGATAATAATACCAGCTATTCCGTAGGCTCAGGTAAGCTTACATGAGCAAATCCTTGTAAAGATACTTGACATAACACCTAACAAATTGTAAGTACTCTTTACTTCTTCACTAAATTACAGTTTCTGGATAAGAAATATATACCTTTTGTACATTGAAGCATTCCAAGGCAGAGGCAAGCCTTCTCATCTTTAAATTTTATAAGCTAATTTTATAAGCTAATGAGAAAGCAGCACGTCATGCTTTGTTTAGAAATGAATAATGAATTTGCGTGGAGAAGAATGTGATCCTAACAGGTGGAGGTGGGGATTAGACAATGGTAGGAATGGGCACAGACAAGTGTAAAACAGCCAAGAGCCATATCTAGGTCATCATCATCAGAGTTTTAAAAAGAAAAGATAAAGTGCAAGGATGAGTGCTCTTCTCTCTGGATCCAGACATTTTTTACAATTTGGTGTGATGCATGCATGGCAGGCAAGATGCATAGTGGTAACACTGCTGGCTGAAAGACAGAGCAGTGAGGTGCAAGTTATAGCTACTCTCTTAGCCTGTTTTTTGTTGCTGTAACAAAATACCTGAAACTGGATAATTTGCAAGATAAAAAATACAAGTCTTTTTGTACGCGATCTGGAGGCTGGGAAGTCTAAGTACAGGGCACTGGCATCTGCTCAGTGTCTGGTAAGGGGCTTCTCACTGCTTCATCGCAGAGCAGAAAGCATCACATGGTGAGGCACAGGAAGGGTCCTCATTTGAGCCTCTGTACCTCTTCTTGTACTGCCACTAATACCATCATGGAGGCGCCACGCTCATGACCTCATCTAAACCTAATCACCTCTCAAAGGCTCCACCTCCAAATATCATCACTACATTAATTTGGGGATAAAGTTGCTAAAACATAAACTTCTGGGGGACACATTCAAACCATAATAGCTTCTTATATTTCCTGAGCAAATAATTTCTCCCTTGTCTATCTCACCTGCATGATAAGGACAACAACAGCGCCCACCTCAGAGCTTGATATTTGAAGCAGTTAAGAGCTATAAAGGACTTGAAATTATTGCCACACAGAAAGCACTTAGAGCTATTTGTAAAGCATAGTAAATACCCAAGGGAGGCTTTGGGTAAAATTATAAAGTGAATTTTTTGTTCTAGCCTTCAATTTGCTTCCAAGTGCTTATACCTCATTCCCTGAGGTGTCCCTCATGCCCATAGCCTTGAATATAGTAATTCAGACTATTCCCTGAGCAACACTACCCCCAGAACAGCCTTCTACCCATCCCAGGGTCTCTCCTTGGAATACTTACAGAATGTACATGTGCTGCATTTCATTCCGCTCAATGGGGGAAAAAAGGTAATCCTCCCTTAGTTAATAATGGTGAATTTTCCCCAGAAAATATTTCTGATCTTAGCAGACCTTTCTGAAATCGGCTTTATCACCCACCTACTGAGGTGGTACCACCTCTTGCCAAGTGGGGGACATTTTCAATCACAACAATGTTTCCATTCTCAGTCACAACAAATATATTACTGCCTACTATTCCATGGTGATTTAGGAGCTGTAAATTGCAAAACAAAAATTAATTCTCTCTAGTCTACTCTTTCATGTCCAAATAAAGGAGAAAATGGCTGGAGAATTAAGAGGAATATGTTATGACTCTTCTGTTGGGTTTTAATTTCCCCTGGGAAGGGCCAGGAAACTACTATGTACAACCCGTCCTTTCCTATGTTGAAAAACTTTATATTTCCCAATACTCTGTAAGCCTAGGATATAGTCCCTTCCCCACACCCTATGCTCAACTTCCTGATTGATCCCAGGAGCAACCGCATGGAACACATGCATGTGCTGTGCACATGTGTGCACCCTCACATGAATACACACCCACTGTCATGCCTATTTCCATACCTACAGTATGTTGCCCTAACTTTGGGAAAGAAAAAAAAAAAAAAAAAAAAACTAATTCTGATGACCTAACATGCAAACCCTGGACTTCAGTGGTAGCCCTAGGATCTCAAAGCGGTTCAGTTAAAAACAGAGACAAGTCTGAGTTGAAGAAGTTCAGGTTCTATTAATCACACAGTATATAGGCATCATAGAAATAAATATAGTGATAGTCCGTGCTCCATCTAGAAGACCAGCTGCAAATGTAGTTTGCAGTTACAACTTTTAGAATAGCTTAGTTAGTGCTTGTACTTTAGTTGAGCATGACAGTGGAAGTGTGATTAGAAGGCAGAAGGAAGTCTCTGACTTTCAGAAATTCCTGAATGCTCCAAGCCCTTGACTTTCTCTGAAGACATCTAGCCTGCCAGGCAGTGCATACAACATGGACCCGTTTGGGTTGAAAACCTCAGTCTGGATAAAGGTGTTCCATGCATTTCCTCACAGTTAGAGAAACTCCTTCAAAATCTATCATCAGTACATCCAGAGAGAATCAACACCAACTTTTTCTAAAGCATGCATTCCAATCAGGCGGGAAAGATAAATTCTCATGATAATATAAACCCCAAGAAATAGCTGGAGACATTCTGGAGATGGTTTAAAAGGTGTACCTGATGATACAAATCTGCACTAACTGATGGCTCAGGATGTCCCAGAAATAAATGATCATTCATTCAAGAAAATATTTCAAAAGGAACTGAACGAGGCTAAGACTAAAGGAAAGCTGAAGATAGCCAATGCAGAGTTTTCCCTTCTTTTAATCTCTGGACAGAAAGAGCTGTTTGAAACACTTTCTGTAGTTGGGTTTTTGTATGAATAGCTTAAACAGAGTTCTCTGGGTATTCTAAAATCTGAATCCTTAAGGTCCCAGCATAGCCAACTGCTCTAAAGTGAGCTCACTGGACAGGCTCCTAATGCCAACAAGTAACATGCTCCAGTGCCTCCACACTAACCAGAGGGCCTATCAGGATGTGCTCTGGCTCAGCCCCACCTCAGCAGACCTCCTCCATCAGTTTGCTGTCCTACATGCTGATAATCTCTGGAAACATCATCACAGATACAACCAGAAGTGTGCTTTGCTAACTTCCTAGGTATTCTCAATTCCTTCAAGTTGACATTAAGCTTAACCATCACAAGTGCATTACTAGCTTGTTATAATTTTTAAATATTTAAACATATGTCTTGTGTCCCTCAATTTGTACATTAGTTTAAGGATAATATCAATGACAGACATGCTTAAAAGCTATATTTCCATAATGTTAAATTCAGAGCCTAACTTCTATAAAGATTCCACACCTAAGAAGGCTCAAAAGATAGTTGAACAGCAAAATTTCCTGAAGACCAGCAGCACTGATCTTTACAAGAACATGGTGGAAATCAGGCACTATGTCCAATAATGTTGAAATAAGATGTGCCTCAAGAAGTCTCCAAGACTTAGTCCAGAGTTTTTAAAGTTCAACAGTTCCAGCATTGCTAAAAGTACAAGTTCAAAGCCTCCTCTGAGACTCAGAGCAAGCTCTTGCCTGTGAACCTATTAAAATAAACAAAAAAAAATTAAACATCTAAAAACATGACACAGAATAAATATTTGCATTCTAAACAGGAGGAAGAGGAAGATAGAGAGAAACAGAACAAAACCAAGACCAAAACCCAGAAGGGTGAACATTAAATTCCTTGGTTCCATGTCCAGCATCAGAGGCAAAGAAAGATGTAGGCTCCAAAAGACTATGATGGTTCTGCCCCTACAGTATTGCTGGTCAATTGTAACCCATATGACTTCTTTTTCAGGCTCACTTTGCTTGTTGCTGTCCTCAGATGTTCTAAGTTCCTGGCTTCTTTAACTTCCTGGGGATTCCACTGCACTTTTTGCTTCATCTCATATCTTCATGTCCTGCCCTTTCATGGACATACTGCCTGGCCTCATTGGCCTTCTTCTGAAATTTGAAAGGAAGCCTTCTTGACACTACAACTGTTGCATTCTGGATGCCTGTAAAACCAGCACCACATCTTTTTTTTTTATCCATTCATCTGTGGATAGGTATTTTAGCTGTTTCCAAGATTTTTCTATTACAAACTGTGCTGCTATAAACATGGTGATATACCATTGTGATATATATTTTTAATTCTTTGGGAAGATGCCAAGAAGAAGAATGGCTAGGTCAAATGAAACTTCTAGTTTTAGCTTTTTAAAGACTCTCCATACTGATTTCCATATTGGTTATACCAATTTACATTCCCATCAACAGTGGAGAAGGGTTTCTTTTTTGTTCACAACCCTGCCAGCATTTATTTTTTTTTATTTTAAAAATAAAAGGAGGAAAACATTAACAGATAGACAACCTTTTACAAAATAGCAAAAGAACAGTACAGACAATACAGAGTTACAAACAAAGTGGTAGGAAATTAACAATGCTTGTTGTATTAC
>NW_004955407.1:25401655-25417526 GCF_000276665.1 Chinchilla lanigera
AAAAAAAAAAAAAAAAAAAAAAAAAAAAGAAAATTCACCTTGAAAAAATCCCCAATGATCCTTAAAATTTGTAATCATTGTCATCAGAACTACATGGTTAATTGTTGAACTCCTACCATTTTGTATGGTGAAGCTCTGCATCATTTCCAATTTTTTAAAATTATTTTTATATTTTTATTTTTGTTTACTTGTTACTGCCTTTGCTTGTTTGATCCGTCTTACATTCTTATGTCTAATGGACTGAGCAACTTCGCTGAAGATAATGGCATGTAATATAGCAACCATTGTGAATTTCTATCATTTCGTCTTGAGGTCATGTATCATTTTTGATGTTTTTGTATCGTTTTTATTTTGTCTTCATTATTGTTTTGTCAGGTTTTTTTAATTTTAAAATAAAAAATAACTACATTGTTAGCTGCATGGTCATCTCCAAAGAACACTACCTACCAACAAGCTTTCTCTGAAAAGCATATAGGACCCCCCAAGTAGTATACTCTCTTGACAGAATACCCAAGCTTCAGCATCTAGAGCCATACCAGTACTGGATATGTTGACAAAACCTGAGCTCTTGAAAGACTATATGCTTGTATATTTGAGAAGTGTTTAAAGCACTCAAAGAACCATTCTATTCTAATTTAGGTAGCCATCATACACTATGATTCCTACACTTTTATCCAGTCCTCTGGCTGATGGGTAATGACCACAGCTGCTGTGAATCAGTTCCTTTTAACAACAATATGCAATGCTGCCGAATTATTTTCTCTATGTAATTCAGACTTTTAGCTTATTTACATTCCTGATTGTTCCACCCACAGGTTTAAAGGCCTTTTAACATTAGTTATGGCAGAACCAGATAAGCATTTAGCTTTGTCTACTTCTAGGTAGGATTTACAAGTTAATGACTGACTTGTTATATTACCCACTCATCAGGTAAACCACTTAGTGGTGTAATGAAAAACGGTTTCTCTTCTCCATGAGCAGAATGGTCAGCATTCCTAGCTCCACTAGTTGCTGCCTTCTGTTTCTGCAACCAAACTCTAAGGACCACAGAATCAGCAGGAGCCTAGGAAGACCCATAGTGCCTCTTGAGCTGATTCCTGTAAAACATGAATGAAATCCCTGCTTCAGTCAGCTCCAGGAAGGAGCTACCAATTGCTGCATCATGTCACCTGTAATCATTGATTGGTTGTGTCAACTTGAAATGTTTAGCTAAGAGAACCTTAACTAAATTGTCTCAGCAGTTCTGCACTCTAGGGTACAGAAGACCCATCCTAGGGGTTTCATCACCTGGATGGTATAAAGCGGAAATGAGGAATGATGGATCTGCTTCTGTTCTTCAGAGAAGCTCCAGTCTTCAGCTTCAGCTTGTATGTCATCTCCTGGCTTCCAGCACAGACTCTTCAGCTCCTGTCATAGACTCTTTGGCCTTCTTGCATAGACTTGTCAGCCTTCCATTGCAGAACCAATACTGACTTGCACAGGACACTGCAGTGAGCTCAAGACCTTGTATTGAAAACTTTGGTCTCCAGTGTGCACACAGATGCTCTGCATGCTTCCTTATCTGGCTCTGTGGATGACCATCATAAGCCAGTCTTGTAATTTCTTATACATGTGTATATCTTGTGTTATATCTGTTTTTCTAGTAAAACCTTACTGATACCTCATCCCATGACTAATCAAACTCTCTCCTCAGATGTTAGAAACATCTCTACCCACAATGTTAGATTTAGGCAGAACAGTCTTCAGAATAAGACTGGTAATTTGGTTCCTCTTAAAACAAATATTATTAAAATATTTCCAACATCCTTTTAGCAGAAAAGTGGAGTAATTGTCCTTCTTCTAAAAGTACATGCAACTTATTTACATATATTGATGCTATTATCTCAATAAGAAAATGCACTGAAAAATAAATAAAAATCATTGACTATATAAGTAATAAAATAAAAAACTATGTTCTTGGTAGACTGCCTGTACTTTGCCTTCTGATTCTGCATCACAAAAGCCAGAAAGAGCCAATTACGGTGGGGCACTCCTGTAGTCCTAGTGCTGCAGAGGCTGAGACAGAAGGATCACCCAAAGTTCAAGGCCAGCCTGGCTACACAGTAAACTCAAGGCCAGCTGAACTATGTATCAAGAGCATGTTTCAAAAAAAATTTATAAAAATATAAAAATAAATACAAGATTAAAATCCAAAAAGAATCCTTTCTAAAAGAGTAAAGAGAAGCTTGACAGACCAGAGAAACCAGAATCCTCTTAGCTGATAGAAGGAAATGAAAGTCTTGGAGGGTTCATACATTAATAATTTGTATGTCATCATATTTGGTTTCAGAATTTGGAGGTGACTGGATCATGAAGGCATGATCATAGCTAAATGTGATTTGGGAGGTGAACCCTAACTGAAGGAGGTGAGTTACGGGAAAACTGGCCTGGAAGGGTCTACCTCACCCTTTCCTCCTTGATCCATCTCTTTCTCTCTGCTTCTTGCTGCCACTTCATGAGCTGTTTCTCCTCTGCTATGCCCCTCTGTCTGGCCCCAAGACGCACCACCCTGTGTCGGAAACAGCTAAGAAATAAAACCTCTACAAACCATGACCCAAAATAAATCTCTCCTGTTAACTTGCTGGTGTCTACCAGGTATTGTGTATCAGCAACAGTTAAATAACCAAGAGAGTCATTAAACATTTAAGTTAAGGGACACCAATTTCCCAATTTATTTGGCCACTTATGACTCTTAGAATCAGCAATCTGGGCTGTTGCTCTTCATCATTTATGGGATAAAAGAACACCCAGGCACAAAAAGGCAGCACTCAGAGAAGGAAATATAAGAAAATCAGAGAAGGTGGACCTCTGCATTGAATCCACTTCTGATTTGTGACGTTCTTCTCAGACATCTCAAATTGGCTTAAGTTTTCTCTTCTAAGCACACCTTCAGGGACTGTATGCAGGAATGGATAGAAAATTCAGTTTGTGACACTTGCCCAAAATATTCTTAGATTAGCACTGCAGAAAGACTTCTGTCATTTGCAAGATCATTTTATTCCTTCTACTGTAGTGACTTGGGAGATATTTGGAAATTAGTTAAGAGGATCAGAAACCTCTTGGGAAAGGTAATACTTAAATTTTGTGAGCAAACATGTGGTGATATTCTCATTATAACATCTTTACATCAAACTGCCTTGCTGCAGCAATACAGTGGATAATGTATAATAGAACACATCAAATAGATATTGAACCAAAATAAATATCATAAAATAATGTCTCTCATTATTTCACATATTCAGGTGTATTTCATAAACTTGATCAAAATCTTTTAATCAAACCCATAATCATTATTATTAACTCACTTAGCAAAATGCTTGGTATTTATTAACATTTAATAAGCAAATGTTAATATTGTTATGTTAGACAATTTTAATTTATAGAGAAAATAGGAAAGAAACCATGTTACTGGAAACCATACACAGTCTTTCAAATCTAGACCTACAGCTACTGTTTTTCATGCCTACATACTGCTAGTGTTATGAAATGCAGCTGCATTATGTACATGCTAGCATGTATTCCTCCTTAAATCAGTTGCAGCTTCTTTTAATTAAACAAGGGTGGAATGATTCACTGTGGAAATAAATATCCTGAGTCAAGACTGCAATGTAATGAACATAGCAGACAGCTGTTGCTATGGTATTTAAAATCATACACTGTCTAGAAGGCATATATCCTAAAGTGTGTATTAGTCCCAGGACAACAAAATTGCAAAGGTATAGTTTATCTCACTCAGGATTTACATTTTAATGGAAGCACTTTCATGTAATAGGTAAATCTTTCCAGGCAATTGCCAAGGCTCATTGCTTTGCAATCTCATACTGTTTTAGAGATTCTAGCCTACTAGATTAAAGTGCACATAAATGTTAAAGCATAAGGGTGTATTTTAAGTAACCAGGAAGCATTTTCTCTTTAACAAAATTAGTTTCAACATGTATGATTCATTCATAATTTACAGGGGGTACAGCACATTGAAAATAACTGAAGAAATGTTCCTCATTTTATTCTCACTTTAAGTTCAGGGAAGGGAAGGGAGAAGAACATTCTAGCTTTAAATTCAGGAACATTCTAGCTTTAAGTTCAAGATTTTTTTAATGTTTGACCACTTCTGAATGCTTATTTCTGTTCATCTGAACAATTACTTTGAAGATAACAATATTGTTGATTTCCTATTATCTTGTTTTCAAATTCTGTATCATTTTTAATGTTTTTTTTTAATTTTTATTCTCCTTGCAATAAAAAGAAAAGATTTCTGGCTCTCTGAATTCCAGCACAAATCACTATAGTCTGGATTCCACCATAACAGTGATTAGTACATAGAAAACAGAACACTGACAAGTTCCTATTTCTTGGCAAAAACTGTAAAACCTTCAGCATCCAGATACAAAATACTTCCAGGCTATGGCAAGTCATAGGCTGAAATATGGAGTGCACAGTGCAGACAACAACATAGTATCACCCAAGATCAATACGCAGACACATCACAGTATAGGTGGCACTTCTATAGAACTTCCTTTATCCCAGGTGTTATTGAAAGTGCTTTACATAAAATAACTCAATCCCCTCAATAACCCTGTATGGTAAGAACTATTATTATCTCCATTGTCTGGCTGAAGGAAAAAGGTAAAGAGAAGTTCAATAACTTTGCTTGAAGTCATCAGCCAGAAATTAGCAATCTCTGGCCTTACCTCTAGTGCTGCTTTAAAGGACTATACTTCACCATGAAAAAAATTTACACTCTTATGGGGGATAAAAACATTTCAAATGGCTGGGCATGGTAATTCATGCCTGTAATCCCAGAACTCAGGAGACTGAGGCAGCAGGATCACTGTGAGTTTGAGGACAACATGGTCTACAGAGTGAGTTCAAGTCCAGCCTGAACTGCATAAAGAACCCTGTCTCAAAAAAATTTTTTTAAACGAAAAAAAGAGCACACTTGCAAAATAAAGGGTTAGGTTGAACAGAAAGTGAATGAATTGCTACATTTATAAAGAAATCATTTAATTGGAGAACAACTTGATTCTGCTTATGTTAGACACAAAGAATTACATAAGACTTCAATTAGTATTATCTTTAACCTGATGGCAGTTCTGCATTGTGACATTTTGAGCATTTTAATTTAAAATTTCTGAAGATGTGTGAAAGATTTGGGTTGATTCATAAGTAATAAGCTCAATTCTCCCCATGTCAAGAGCTGGTTATTACAGTTCTCCAGTTAACCTGGGAAGGAGCTTTCTGAGTTACACCTTACCAGTGAGAATAATGGCCTCACCCATGCTGACAATGTCACAGGAATAGGGAGCCTCTGAAAGACCAGCATGGCCTTGCTGACTGATTGTCACAAGAGTATGCCTGTAGACAAAGCATCTGGGTTTACCCAGGGCTTTCTTGGGCCAGCATGAAAAGCCCCCAAATCCAGGAACTCTCTTTCCTAGGAAAATTGAAATGGTTGATCATCCCAGAACCAGAGCTGTCTTCACCATAAGCAAAGTAGCTGGAATTTGACACAAAGAGCAGAACCTTCAGAAAAAGACACATTTTTATGCTAATTGTCTCAGCTAATTAACAGTAGCATCTAGACATCGTGTAACCTCTCAGACCCATTCTCTCCACCTGAAACATCAGAATAACTGTCCCATGACTTTTGTAAAATTAAACAAGAAACTATGTAAAATTCCTGGAAAAATGTCTGGCATAAAAAACATGGTCAGTGAGTAACAAGGAGTGTATCTGGGGAGTCTTTATATAATTTTTTGAAGTGGAAAAGAGAGGATATATCTTTGATCCTGAGTATTTCAGTGTTTTAAAAGTCAATGCACTTAATGGGATTTATTTGTCAAAAATCCATGTTGACTCATGCATTTTCAAAATTCCAGTTATGAATAACAAATTATTTCTTCTAAGGTAAATATTTAAGTTAAGAATATAATTGACCACTGTTCATGAAAGCATTTTCCTTTCTGTGGTATTTTAAGAAGAAAGAGATTTGAAGAAACAAAATTATTCAAAATGCTGAATTATTTCAGCTAAAATATAACTGAAACCCTAACCCTAAAATATAATACTCTTAAACTAACAATAGTTTTTATCTATTTAGCACAAGCTCTTGTTTAAAAATATTTTAAAAGGTCAATTTGACCAATTTATAATCCTATTCTTTTTTATGGAAAAAGATAAAACAAAATTTCATAAAATTTTACTAAACAACAACTTGTTACTAAACAACAACTTGTTGTTAGTTACTAAACAACAACTTGTTACTAAACAACAACTTGTTTAGTTACTAAACAACAACTTGTTGCCTTTAAAATAGTTGCTCAGGGTACAAGATATGGGCATAAAAATTTCTCCAGTCAATATTAGTACAAACCTTCCTTTTTAATGAATTAAGAGACACTAATAGTATAACTGTTGTTATTTGTGTCAACTTGGGGAGTCTAGAGGTTTGACTAAGTGACTCAGCAGGAAGCCAGGGTGCTTACTTTGTATACATCCTGAGCCTGTGGAAGAGGAGGGCATGGAGACTATGTGAGAGCTACACGCCCCTTAGGTGAGGGTAGCCTGTTTACAATGTAAGGCAGGGAAAGAGGCTGCTTGCCGCCATTCCTCCCTTTTGCTCTGGCTGTTTGCTGTTCAGCTGCCATTCCCTCTTTGCTCTTGTTGCTTTGCTGTCTTCTGCCTCAGAGCCAACCAAGTGTGGACTGAAACCTCCACAAACTGTAAGCTAAATAAACCTTTCCTTCCTTCATTTTGGGCATTGGGTATTTTGTCTCAGAAACGAGAAAAAAGTAACCAAGACAACTGCCTTGCATTTGTTTACCTTTTCCCTACTGTCCTTTCCCCTTTCACCCATCTTACTTCCTTTTTCCTTTTGAAGAGTTTCTTCCCAAGTCACAAGATCTATTGTACATTCTACAAATATTTACTCTTCCAGCTTCTAACACCAGGGAGACAATACGATGTTTACACATGTGAGTCTGATTTATTTCACTTATGAGTATGTTCTCATGCTGTATCCATTTACCTATAAGTCTCAAGTTTAGCCTTCTTTACAGCTGTGTAGTACTTCATTATATAAAAATACCACATCTTTTGTATCCATTCTTCAGGTGGTGGGCATTTGGGTTGTTTACAAGGTTTAGCTATTACAAATTGTGCTGCTGTAAACATGGGTGCACATACGCCACTATGGTATGATGTTTTTAATTCTTCTGGGAAGATACCCAGAAGGAGAACAGCTGGGTGGAATGGGACCTCTCATCCTAGTTTTTTGAAGAATCTACACACTGATTTCCACAAAAGTTGTAGCAGTCTACACTCCCACCAATAGTAAAGAAGTGTTCCTTTTTTACAACAGCCCCTCCAGCATTTATTATTGCTTGAGTTCTTGATGATAGCCATTCTTTTTGGAATGAGGTGGAATCTCAATGTTACTTTAATTTGCATTTCTTAGATAACCAATGATGTGGGACATTTTTTCAAATATTTATTTGCCACTTGTATTTTTTCATCTGAGACGTCTATTCATCTCAGATTCCTATCTTTTATGGTGTCTTTAAATTTGGGGGATCTGATATTTTTAAATCCTTTTTATGTTCTAGAAAGAAGTCCTTTGTCTGAGGGACAATTGGCTAAAACTTTTTCCCACTCTATGGGTTGTCTTTTCACTTGTTGGTGATTATTTTTGCTGTGCAAAAGCTTTTTAATAAAATGAGATCCCAGTTGTTGATTCTTTGAAGTATTTCCCATGCAGTCTGAATCCTATTCTTTAAATTGGCAAGCTATAAGTTTCCTAATATAAGATCCATTAAATTCTATTTGATTTTTGTATTTTTATAGTGATATGAGACAATTCATTTTACAACCAGTGATTATTTTATGGTCTATGTTGCTCTCTACAGTGAACAGTTTGTTATAGTTGAATTTTAAATTACAATAAAGAGAAATAATTTTGACTAATTTCAAAATCCACTCATCTTCTACTACATAAGGATAGTAGAGATGCAGTCTGTGCTGAGATTTATTTTATCTACCTTGGAAATCTTTTTCTTATTAAAACTACATTAAATAAGGATTAAACTGTATTAAACTATATTAAATAAGGATTTTCAACTCTTACCAAAAAAATTATTGCTAAACTATTTCTCTATTTTTAATAGTCATTTTGTATTTGAGCCCAAAAATTTTTCATTTTGTGATATGATACAATTCAGGCTAAATGGTTAAGAGATTCTGAGAAGGAAACTTGAATTGCTCAGACAAAGTGTGAAATCCCATGTGTTGTTACTAAAATCGAGGGACTGTCTTGATAAAAATTTTCTGAACAAGTGGCAAGTGGATAATTCACTTTAAAAAACTCCCCACCCACATGGTTCTCTGAAGCATGTCTAAAGTCCCAACCAACCTTCCTATTCCTTAGCATAGAATACATGTTGGTTTCTTTTTCTTAATATGTGCTTTCTTTAAAGTCAAATAATAACACTCAATCTTGGGACATTACAGGAAATGTGATTTAGATTCTTTTTATTACTGTGACATAGCTCGAAAAAAAATCCCCTCTGTGTACTGTTTGTGTTCCTATTTTTAAATATTGGTAATTTAAGTATATTTTAACTTATTAAGATATAATGGACTGATTTTCTATTCATTTTTCTTTATATCTCACAATGTGCTTTATTTATCTCAGCTCTCAGAGTTTTGATAACTCTCCGATCAATGGAGCATCTGTACTCATCTTTTGAATATATTTTTTGAGTATATTTTAAATTAGACAGAGAAGGTTTTGAATAAGTTTTCACCTTCTAATATAGGACATTTGTAAAGAAGTGCATTACATCTGACAGAGAAGTGAACATTTACTATCAAATTGTGTCATCAAAGTTATAAGCAGTTTACTGTACAAATGGCAGATCTGAAATTCTGGAAGCGCTAGGAACTGCCAAAAGCTCTTAAACTATATTGCATTTCCACCTTGCAGATCCACCCACCAAATCAAAACAAATATACAAATAAAAAACTGATCTGAAGGTTTGAGATAGGCCATCATAAGTCTGCAACTTATTCAGATTTGTTAGCTTGGGAGAAAAACAAAAATTATTTGTTAATTAGTGTTATTTATTTTTAATTTTTTTAATTATGGTCATTATTTGTTCACTTTTTAATCCTTGGGAGAACATAAAAATTAGTAGATATATAATAGATTGACCCACCTATTTCCCAGTATGCTCAAAATTTCAAGTTTTCACAAACATCAAATATCCCCTACCGTTACCAAACAGAATCCATATTTTGGAGGGTCAAGGGTAAGTAGGTAAGTTCCTAAAAAGCCACAGTTAGACGTTTTTTCCACTTTCAAGTTTAATTTCTGTCTCTTCTAAATTACTGTTTACTGTCAAAATGAACTCAAACTCCACTGAAGACTGTATTCTTCTTCCTGACCACAAACTTTGACCTTGGAGTCTTAGAGATACTAGTTCAACCTGAGAATAATAAAAGAAACAAAATCAGATGTACTTTTTCTCAGTTAATACTGTGAAGGTCTGTACTTTATTTCTACCAGAATTGTGACATATTTTTTTCAAAGTGGAAAATATTCAAAAATTTAGAAAACCTGTATTATTTATTGTTTTTCTTTATTGGTTTCTATGAAAGTATTTTACATTTTAGAGAACCTTAAAGATAAATTACTTAGTGAAAGTAAATGTTGCTAGGTGTTAAATGTCTACCATTAGAACTTTTAAAACAATCCAAGAATGAAGAGCACTTTAACTATTGAATAAAATGTTGAAGAATATGAATATTATCTATTATTAAATAGAAAGAACTAAAATGTTCATTTTGCTATTTTAGAAAGTTTTTATCATCAGTCTGCTCTTGGATCATTTTTCCTTCTTATTGCAAATCAAAATTTTCTAACAGAATTAAATGAAATATTTGTATTAACAAAATATTCCTATATCACTGAAACTCTTTTAGCAATGAACTCAACAGGTTTTTATAATTTTTTGTGAAATTTTCAGCATATTTTTAAGAATATAAATGCAGGCTAATGGTCTTTTCACTGTTTTCAAGTGATTAATGGCTTAAATACTCTTAAAAATTGTTTTCTCTACTAATTTCTGTCTATATGCAAATAGCCTCCTTGATTCTAAACACTTTGCATAGCTTATAAAAATATAAAGTGATAGTGAGCACATGTTCTCACTCTGGTTCTATAACTTTACCTCATTACCCTTCTCTAACATTGTTCTGACTACTGTAAAGCCAATTGAAAAATACGGCATGAGTGAACTAGCATCAAAAGTGTAAGAACAGCAGCAATTATTGCATAACACCAAGCAGAAGGGCAAAGTCTGTCCTTTCTCAGTGCTGGAAACAATAAGAGAGTTTATACTAATCATTCACTATAATTAATTCTCCATGTAACTTTCAACATTAGGACAAAGTTACTCGGTTAGCTTGCCCAGAGACAAAGAGGTCATGTCCAGAACTCAAAACTGTGGTTGGTAATAGACCATGGAGAAGGCACACCAGAAAATGCCACGCCTAGAACCCAGCTAGGTTTGTGGGTATGAGGGAGCATAAGTTGCAGAGAAGATGGGTCATGGAGGATGAGGGACATCACAGGCAAGAGAGCAATTCCTCTAGGGAGGTAATTTTCTAGAGGAAAAAGCAGGAAGGCAGTCTCATTTCACCCAATAAGAAAAAAGAAGAAAATTCTGAAAGATCCTGTCCAAGGCAGAATAATGGTCCCCACAATGATGTCTGTGTGCTAAGCCCTGAAACTCTGTTATGTTAGGTGCTATGTACATGCTGAGAGGAATTAAAGTTAGAGATGCAATTAAGGTTGTGATTCAGTTGACTTTTAAAGGAGGGGTATTTCCTGGATTATATGAGATGGCCCAGCATTATCTCAAAGGTCCATAAAAGTGAAAGATGAAATTGAGAAAAAGCAATAACAAGGGCCCAGGACAGAAAAAATACTACTGTTGACTTTGAAGATGGAGGAAGGAGGCCCTGAGCCAACGCACATGGGTAACCTCTAAAAACTGGAAAATATAAGCTTCTCTTCTAGAACCTCAAGAAAGAACCACAGCCCTACCAATGTTCTGCTTTTAGTGCAGTGGGACCTGTGTCGGTCTTCCAACCTGCAGAAGACAGATACACAATAAATTTGTGCTGCTTTAAACCACTAAATTTGTGGCAGTTTATGTCAGTAGTGGTAGAAAACTAAAACAGATCAGTGTGTAAGGGTTGAGAACAAATAGAAGGGGTCAATTAGGTAATTCAATAAATGTTTATGGCAATAAGGGAAATGGGAATAAATAAAGGAATGCAAAGCAGTCAGAAATAACCAAAAATAAATATTGGTGACACACATGAAAGTGACAAGTGACCCATAGTCTCACCGAAACAGCTGTCTGCCCTGAGCTTTCTCATCCTATTGAGTGTAAATGAACTATGTCTAGTAAAGCATAGGTGTTAAAAATCAGGCTTTAGGCAATAAAAGAAAGAATATTTTAAAATATAATAAATATCAAGCTGCTCTTCTAATTCCCCCAGGGACTATGGCTGAGACAAAAGCAGTCATTAGCATACAGCCACTGACCTTTGGTCTAGAAGTTAGCCCAACCTTACCCCATTCTCTTCCTCTCTCTGCACATAATAGCTACCAGGCACACCACCACCCCATGCTTTGTATCTCCTGGGTCTTCTCTGAGTTCTGCCCACCCCCTGGATAGCTCCTACTTACATTTATCTTACAGGTTTCCTCAGAGAAGCCTGCCTGGCTATTGACTGGGTTTGGTCCCCCATTTCATATTTCCATAAACACTCATATGCTTCACTTCATGGCATTTCTTTAACAAATGGTATTTACCAGTATAACTTAGAGTGGGAACACTGGTACTTCCCAGCAGTACAGAAAACACTTGGTCAACTTTATTCATATCAATACAAAGACACACTTGCTGGTATAATTGAACCAAGCTTGCCCTACAAATGAATTTTAAAGGCAGGGGTAAAAAACAAACAAACAAACAAAAAGGCAGGGGTAGTTTCTACCTTCCTTAGCGCTAATTCCTTAATATATGGCACTATCTGATACTATGTAGGTACCCCAGCAAATTTTTGGAATGAAATTTAAAGGAATGAAAACTTTTAAAACCAATGAAATTAAATCTAGACCCTTTCTAGAAATTCATTCTTGATAGGGGGTTGGAGGTGGCTCAGCAATAGACTCCATCTCTAGTATCCATAAAGCCCTGGGTTCAGGCAAGCTCCAGTGCTGAAGAAACAAGCATTCTTGTGTCCCAATTTTTATCTCTATCACCAAGACAAATGCGTGGGGCTATGATTTATATTTTCTGCAAAGTTAAAGTGATACTGCTCATATAACTCTTTTCCAACAATAAGATGAAAAATAATTTCAAACATATATTTAGAGATATATATAAAAAGAGAGAAAAACAAAAAATATGATATAGAGATACATATATAAAATATACACATATATACACATAAAAATACACATATACACATATACATAAATATAAACATACTGTATTAGCCAGCGTCAAACAAACAAAAAACAAACAAATAGATAAAGAACAAGCAAATGGATGAATGAATAGATAGATGGATGGATAGAAATAAAATAGATAGATAGATTTGTATTCTTACTTCACTTTTGCGTTTGTGTAAAACAAAGGACACACACCAGAACCCAGCCTACTGATGTGGAGCACATATCCTATTCCTTTATTTAACATCTTTATTTTATTGGTACACTTTTGCTATATATAGTGATAACATTCATCATAGGGAATTTGATCCTGTACATGGTATATCTTCCTTCTTTGTTTTTTTCAATTCCCCTCCCCTTCTTTTAGCACCTCTTTCCCTTTATTTACAAAAGCTTTGGTTCCATTTTTTCCTTCTATTCTTTTTGGTCTTGTCCCATTTTTCCTTTTCCCCCTCCCATTTTCCCTTCCTCATTTAAATATTTTACTCCCATTTCCCAATATCCATTATATATTTTGATCCTTATTTATACTTTCAGTTTCTCACACCAAAGAAACCATGTGATATTTACATGTGTGTGTTTGATTTATTTCACTTAAGACTATGGTCTTAAGGTACATCCATTTACCTGGAAATGTCTCATGCTTATCCTTCTTTAGGGTAGAGTAGTACCCCACTGTATAAAAACAACCACTTCTTCTTTATCTATTCATCAGTTGGTGGGCATTTTGGTGGTGTCCATGACTTAGATATTAAAAATGTGCCTCTATAAAAATGGGTGTGTATATACTGCTGTGGTATGATGCTTCTAATTCTTTCAGGAAGATACTAAGAAGGGGAACACCTTGGTCAAATGGAACCTCTACAAATAGCTATTTTAGGAATGTCTACAGTGATTTCCATAGTGGTTGTATCAGTTTACACTCCCACCAACAGTGGAAAAGGGTTCCTTTTTCCTCACAGTCCCTCCAGCATTTGTTATAGATTGAATTCTTGATAATAGCCATTCTTTCTGTGATAAGATGGAATCTCAGTGTTGCTTTAATTTGCATCTTTCAAATGACCACTGATGTTGAACTTTTTTTTTATATATATTAAGGTGGCATTTTTACATGTCTATTTATTTCAGATGCCCATTTTTTATTAAGTCTTTAAATTTAGGGGGCTAATTTTTTTTAGTTCATTATATATTCTAGATATTAGTCCTTTGAAGAAAAGCTTGCAAACATTTTTTCCACACTGTGGGTTGTCTTTTCACTGTGTTGTTCATTTCTCTTGCCATGCAAAGGTTTTTAATAAGATGAGATCCCAGTTGATGGTTCTTTCTATTGTTTAATGTGCTGTTGGGGCTCTGTTCATGAAGGTTTGCCTGCATCAGTGTCTTCAAGAGTTCTACTTATTCTATCTTCCAGCAGGTTTAGTGTTTGTGTTGTCATATTTAGATATTTGATCCATTTCAATTTTAGTTTACTGCAAGAAGCATGAAAGACATGGATCTAGTTTTAATCTTTGGCATGTGGAAAGAAATTTTTCCAGCGCCATTTATTAAAGAGGCTATCATTCTTCCAGTGAACATGTTTGGCCACTTTATCAAGGATAAGGGAACTGAGTATGTCAAGAGTTATTTCTGCATCTTCTAATCTGTTCAGTTTATCATCAGGTCTGGTTTTTTTCTTTCCAGTATCATGCAGTTTATACCAGCGTATCTCTGTAGTATAAATTCAAATCAGGGATTATGGTGCCCCCTGCTACACTAACCCTCTTCTGGTTCCAAATGAATTTTAGGAATGTTTTCTCTAGCTCCATGAGGTATGTTAATGGTATTTTGATTGGGATTGCATTAAATCTGTATAAAAATTTTGGAAGTATGGGCATTTTTGGTATATTGGCTTTTCCTACTCAAGAACAAGAGCTATCTTTGCATTCTCTGATGTCCTGTTTGATTTCTTTTTTCAGAGTACTATGATTTTCAATGTAAAGGTCTTTTGCTTTCTTTGTTAGATTGATTGCTAGGTATTTAAATTTTTTGGATGCTATTGTGAAAGTTGTTGTTTCCTCCATTTCTCTCTCAGTGAGTCTGTTATTTGTGTACATAAAGGTTATTGATTTTTTTAGGGTTGACTTTGTATCCAGCTACATTATTGAATTTGGTTATTAAATCTAGAAGTCTTTTGGTAAAGTTTTGGGGGTGTTCTATGTAGAGTATCATGCCATCTGCAAATAATGAGTACTTAACTTCCTCCTTTCTTCTCCTTATTTATTTCTTTCACTTGTCTAATTGCTTTGGCTAATGTTTTCAGAACTGTATTGTATAACAGTGATGGCAGTGGACATCCTTGTTTTGTTTCTGATTTTAAAGTGAATGCTTTCAGTTTCTGACCATTCAGTATGATATTGGCTGTTGGTTTGTCATAGATGGCTTTTATCAGAATGAGATGAAGACCATGTATTGCAATTTTCTTCAGGGTGTTTATTGTGAATGGTGCTGGACTTTGTCAAATGCTTTTTCTGCATCTATTGAAATGATCAGGTGGTTTTTGTCTTTGGCTCTACTGGTGTGATGTATTACATTTATTGATTTGTATATGTTGTACAGTCCCTGCATCCCTAGGATGAATCTTACTTGGTCATGGTGAATAATCTCAATGATTTGCTATATTCTGTTTGCCAGCATCTTATTGATTTTTGCATCTATGTTCATTAGGGATATTGACCTGTAGCTCTCTTTTTTGACTAGACCTTTCTCTGGTTTTGGTGTAAGGGTAATGCTTGCTTCTAGGAGTAAATTTAGAAGTATTTTTTCCCTTTCAATGTCATTAAAGATTTTGAGAAATAAAGGCATTAGGGCTTCTCTAAATTTCTTGTAAAATTCAACAGTGAATCTGTCAGGGGCTGGGCTTTTCTTTGCTGGCAAATTTTTAATTACTTCTTCAATTCCATTAATATTAATTTATATAGAATCTTTATAACTTCTTGATTCAGCTTTGGCAATTCAATATATCTAGGAATCTGTTTGTTTCTTCTGTTTTTCATCTTACCAGAATAAAAGTTCTCCAAGTAAGTACTGATGATCTTCTGAATTTCCAAAGACACTATTGTGATTTCACCCTTTTTATTCCTAATTGCATGGATTTGAGTCTTTCTTTCCTTTTTTGATAATGTTGGCTAGGTGTTTGTCAATTTTATATATTTAATCTTTCAAGGAATCAACACTTCAATCACTGTTTCTTTTTATTTTTTTCTTATTATCCATTGAAGTAATTTCTAATCTGATGTTTATAATTTCCTCCATCATATGGCTTTGAGTTTG
>NW_004955407.1:25418111-25420022 GCF_000276665.1 Chinchilla lanigera
TAGTGACCTCCTTTGTCTCTCTTAATCAGTCTTGGTTTGTAACCCACCTTGCCTATAAAAATAATAGCTATCCCTGCTTTCTTCTTGGTTCCTATCACATGGAGTGTTGTTTTTCATTCTTTGATGGAAATTAAATGTGTTTAAATAAATTTTTTTTAATGAAATGTATTTCTTATATGCAGCATATAGTTGAATCTTGCTTCTTCATCCATTCTGCCTGTCTGTTTCTTTGGTTTGGTGAATTGAGGCCATTAACATTGATGGTTATAATTAATATGCATTTTCTTATCCTTGTCATGTTACTTTCCCATTGCTAGTTCCCTTTATCCCTCCTCTGTTTGGTGGTTGGTCTGGTAGATTCATTCTCTTGGAGTTCATGGAGTTGTAATCCTTGTTATTTCTCCAGAATGTCCTTCAGATCATTTGGAGTGCTGATTTGGTGGTCATGAATTTCCTCAAGTGTTCTTTGTTATGGAAGTATCTTATTTCTCTATCAATTTTGAAAGATACTTTTGAAGGATACATCAGTCTGGGTTGGTGGTTTTCTTTTAGGGCTTGAAATACTTCACTCTAAGTTCTCCTTAACTTGATGGCTTGTGTTGAGAAGTTTGCTGATTCTGCTGGGCTTTCTTTTATATGTATTAGTTTCTTTTCTCTAACAGCTGTTAATATTCTGTTCTTATATTGAATTTCTGGAATCTTGACTATTATATCCCTTGATGTAGTTTTTTTATCATGGCTAATTGGAGTTCTATATGCCTTACTTTTCTATATGTCAAAATCTTTTTCCTTGCTTGGGAAGTTTTCTTCCATTACTTCTGTAAACAGGTTTTTTTTTAATGTCATTTGTGCTATCTTCTGCTTTTTCCTTGACTATGATCAATGCTATGTTATTCTTCTTTGTATTGTTTAGCAACTGTTGGGCTGATTTTCAGTGGTCCTTTGCTATTTTTAAGAAATCTTTCTTTTCATGATTGATAATCACAATTCTGTCTTCCTTATCTGATATTCTATTCTCACATTGACACATTCTGCTACATATACTTTCAATGGAATTTTTAATCTCCTGGATATCTCTTTGAATCTGTTTCACATATTCCATTTCTTTCCTATGTTGGGCATTCATGGTTTCCATCATTTTCTTAAGCTCCTCTATGTTTTATCTGTATCTTCTCTAGAGTCACTAAGCATGTCTTTCATTATGGTCACCATTTATGCAGTTATTTGAGAAATTATTTCTAATTTCATTTTTTTCTAGAGCTTTGGTCATCTGTTTTGTGACTTCTAGTGTTACCACTTTAGAGAATCCATGTGGGTGGCTTAAGAATTAATCCACCTCTTTGTCCCTTGGGTTTGCCTTTCGTGATCTGGGAGTCTGGGGTTTCATCTTGTTTGAGTATTATCTCCTTATCTATTTTTTGTTTAATCCTGGGTTGATGTTTGTAAATTGCTTATCACAGCAGCTTTATTGCTAGTGTTTAGAACCCTGCAGAAATAACTACTTTTCAGAGATGTCTCCCAAGTGTAGCTGGCTTTTGCAATCTTTTTCAAGATTCTGTCTCTTCACTTTATTGAGGATGAGAGTTGCTGCTTACTTGGCCCAGCTCCTGGTTCTTTGGCATTGGTCTATAGTATTGTTTATGACACTTGGGCAATTTCAGGAAGAAGAACTAATTAGAACAATTATGTCAGCTTGGCTAAAATTGTACAATTAGCAATAACAATAGCATCAAAACACAGCCTAGAAAATGACAACTGTGGTAACTATTAATTTGTCACCTTTAACTATATGAACTAAATTTGTGGTTATCTAATAAAAATCTAAAATAAGCCAGGAAAAAATGTGTACAGTAAATAAGCCCTCAATAAAGTGAGTGTACCCTCAGGGGACAAAATTTTAAAAGGGTTATG
>NW_004955407.1:25420812-25422039 GCF_000276665.1 Chinchilla lanigera
ACATTATGACTAATGTACTTTGATCCTAGATTTATGCACTGCTCTCTCATTTTGGAAGAATCAACAGGTAAGAGATTCCTGGATTTAGATAGCTGAATGAAGCTATATGACTGTTTCTCTTCCAATACTCCATGAATTACAGCACATATACTCTAAAAATAATAAAGTTTACTAGAAGTACTCACAAAAGAGGACGTAGTATAAACATATTTTCCCACTAACTGTGTCCAAGAAGAATACTCTAAAGCAGAATCAGAAGGATAGACAGACTGGTGCTCCTCATATACAAATCACAGACTATTCAATCACCAACATTGTGACATTGCTAGTCATTCTTCTGGAGAATTACCACAAATTTGGCAGCTTCAAACAAAATTAATTTATCATCTGATAATTAATTAATTTATCATCTTATCATCAAAATTAATTTATCATCTTATCATCATTTGGTCAAAAATCTAGTGTATTCATCTGGTCCAGTCTGCACAAACTGAAATCAAGTTGTCAATTGACTGGACTATTATTTGGAAGACCTGAAGGAAGCCACATTTATTTACTTTGTTGGCAGAATTCAGGTTTTTGTGGCAGCAAGGCTCTTTCCTTGCTAGCAGTCAGTCAGGAGCCTCTCTCAACTCCTTAAGTTTGCCTGGATTCTTCACATTATGTCTGTTGTCATCTTCAAACCAGTAATTTCCTAAGGCAATCTCAGTATTTAAACTTTTCTGATTTCTGCTGCATCTCTTCTGCCTGCAGTTGGAGAAAGCTATCTGCTTTTAAAGGCTTATGTAATTAGATTGGACCTAATGGATAATACAGGATAATTTCCCTATTACAGTAGATAATACAGGATAATTTCCCTATTACAGTAGATAATACAGTGGATAATACAGGATAATTTCCCTATTACAGTAACTTTCTGCAAAGTTCCCTTTGTAATGTTCATATAACATATTCACAGATAGCAGGGATTGGGGCATAAATATTTTTTAGGGTACAGGTGCAGAGGAAATATCTTGCCTACCATACTCCATACTCAAAATGAGTTCAATGTAAAGGCACATGAATGTGTCATCTTTCTTCTCTTCTAGTTCAGAAATATCACAAATGATTTGTAAAGGAAATTTTATTTTTATAAAAAAAATTGTCTGTAGACAAGATCCAGAGCCAACCTGGAATCCCACTTAAAGTGCAAAGTTATTCTCACCCAGTAATAGAATACAAGCATAA
>NW_004955407.1:25422619-25427445 GCF_000276665.1 Chinchilla lanigera
TTATCATCAGAGGGGCTCAAGTCCTCAATGTCACTGAGGATGGCTGTGGTTCTCTTTAGGAGAGCTCTGGTCCTTATTTTGAGCATTGCTTCCTGGCTCCAGTGCAGAATTCTCAGCCTGCTTCACAGATCCTTTATCCTGCTGGCACAGACTTTCTAGCTTCCACTACTGATGTTTTGGCCTTTCCAGTTCAAATCTTTGATACAGACTTGCATGAGACATTGTCATGGGCTTTAGGCCTCCTGCTGGACTCATGGAGGACATTGCCATGGGCTCTAGTTCTTCAGGAAGACTCATGCAGGACATTGTTATGGCAATCAAGTCACCCACTTGGATTCTTTGGGTCTCTAGTATGTGCATAGATCTCCTGCACTCTTTTGCATTTGATTCTTTGAGTGAATATTATAAAATAATCCTATAAACTATGTGTCCTATATTAAATCTTTTCCCTTTTAAATCCTGACTACAACAAAATTGGTACCTTAGTGGGGACATTGCTGTGACTATACCTGACCATGTTGCTCAGGATCCTTTGGAAATGATTTGTGGAAAGATCTTAGAAAGATTAGGAGATGCTGGCTACAAAGTAGAGCTGGAATACCTTAGGTTTTCTGTATGCAAGATTCTGGTCAGAGTTCAGAAGACAAGAAGGCTGATAGAAATCCTGACAGTAAACTCTAATCTTGGGAGGTTTCTGCTGGGAAGAAGGACTGTCTTGACTGTTGGACTCTAGATTATGTGTATTATGGCTTGGTAGAAAGTTTGTCTGCATTTTCCTCCTCATGTGGAGATACTTTGCCTGAGACCGAGATTAAGGGCAGCACACTAATTAATCTGGCAGAAGAAATTTCAAGGCAGGCAAATGTTGAGACAATAGCATGGCTACTGGGGGGGAGGGGGCTTTAGCCAGATTTATACTGACAATCAAAAACAAAAAGCCCAGCTGAATGACTTAAAATGTGAGTTTTGCCAGAAAGAAAGCCCCAGTAAAGCTGTGGGCTGCAAAGATAGAGAAGAGGAAAACCTGATTGCTGAGAAGGAAAAAGAGAATAAAAAAGATGGCCTGAGGTCATCACAAGAAGTGGCAGGACTCTACCCTTCGCAGCTGCAAAATTGCAAAATTGAAAGACTTTGTTTTGAGAAGAAAATTGCAGAGCACCATGTCCCAGGATAGCTGCAGCCTATAGAATTTGTTCCTTGAAATTGGACTCAGAATGCTCAGGGAGAATGTGAGGGGGATCTGGCTGTAACATTCATCACTCTATTGATTTCCAGGGTTGACTTGACTGATCTGGATGGCTATTTGGGTGTCCCGTTCCACCCTCAACTTCTCATGTGCGTCCTTCCTCAAGCTGCACTCTTGGTCAAAGAAGACAACCACCCCTGATAAAGGAAGACCATTTCTTGATCAAGGGTATATGTGTAGCTGTGCCCCACTGCTAGAACCTCCAAACAAGCCCTCAGAGTGTTCAGAGATCCAGGCACTCAACCCTTACAACCAACTGAGAAGGAAACGTGGCTACTGTTCCAGCTAGTAGCAAACCTTGGCATCATCCACATGGCACTGGTTTTAGATGCATGCAGATTGCAAGAGTTGTGGGATCAGAAAGACTTCTTCCCAGATTTCAGAAGGCCTGGGAAGCCAAGCAGTGTATCCCTGAGAGGGCAGTGCATGAAGTTGTGAGTGTGAAGCCAAAGGTGCAGTGGAGACACCAGAAGTTTTGAGAAGCCTGAAATGTGGATTGTCTGAGGAAAACTGTATAGAGGGAGTAGAGAGGGCACAAGAAAGAAGCCATGGGACCTATGACCACCAGAAGTGCAGTAGGGGTAGAGCCATCCAAACCCTTTGGAGTTCACATCTTGTCAGATATTGTCTCGGATGCTGCACATGGCCCACCCCTCATACACATCCCTTTATGCAAAAGGCATTTAGTCCATTTCCAAGTGTTGCAAAGGTCCTAATAGAGTCAGCATATAGACTGATAGACTTTGCTGAAAAGTCCAAATCCCAAGTCTCCTCTGAGATTTAAGGCAAACTCTTCACTGTGAGTCCCTGTATGAATGAAAAGAAAGTTAAAAACTTCAAACATTTTAGGGCACAAGATAAACATTTCCATTCCAAAAGTTACAAACAGGGGCATACAAAGCAATGGAACCAAAGCAAGTCTAAAATCCAAAACTGTGTCTAGATGTCTCCTCAAAGCCTCATGCTGTCATGAGGGGAAGGCTTTTTCACAGGTAGCTGAATCTACAATTTGTAACTAACTTATAAGGTAAAGCTGGGAGTAAGGGTGCTCAGATTAAGACTAGATGATGGCTAGATCATGCCACTGATTGGATTGGTAACGTCCTAATCCCAGCAATCTGAAGAAAATAAAAGGGACTGTAAGAGACTCTTTTTGCCCTTTTGCTCTTGCTGATTTTGCTGTCTTCTATCACCCCAGCTGCCATGAAGTGTTGCTCCCCTGCCATGTACCACACTGCCTTGGAGCCAGCTGATTACAAACTGAAATTTCCACAAATTGTGAGTTAAATAAATCTTTCTCCTTTTAACTTTGGGTGTTGTGTATTTTGCCTCAACATTGAGAGAAAAGTAATTGAGACACTATTCATTCACATACCCTAAATCCACCTGCCTGTGAAAGGCCTCACCTATGACAGCATGAGGCTTTGCGGGGACATCTGGATATAAGCCATAACAGAAACTAGCATATAGAAAACAAGGAAAAGTTCACCTCAAAGGAATAAAAATTCTCCACATGTGCTTCAAGCTCTTTAAAGTATTAATTAGCACTAATCCTCAAATACAGATATTTTTAAATGTCAAAAGAAGACTGCAGGATTAATGAACCAAGTAGAGGAACTAAATAATATTGCTGAAAACTCAACAATATTTTTGATCTTTTAAAAACCTGGGGATACATATGACTGCAGACTGAATTATTGACATGGAAGAAAGATAGAGATGGTGTTATGGCTTATTATCTAAAGCCTCATGTGCTCATAGGTAGGGCTTTGGGGACTGACTGGATCACCGGTGTATGATATTGGATCATCAGTATGTGAAAGTGGGTTAGTCCACTGATGGATTAGCATAGTTCTGGGTGTGAGTGCTGAACTTGAGACAGGAAGACCCACTTTGACTGTGGATGGTACCAACCAATTGACTTGCAGCCTGTATAGAATTAAAAGGAAAAGAAGAAGGAAGGCTTGCTGCTTCCTGCCTACCTTACCATGAGCCCTTCCTCCATACCACTCTGCCTTGGAACCAACTATGAGCTGACTATAAACTGAATCCTTCACAAACTAAAGCATAAACATTATCATGCCACTTGTATGTTATCCCCAGGTATCTATGTAGGAAGGACAGGCAGGAAAATGGAATGGGGAAGGACATAAAAACTAGCATTGATGTTCTCATTCTTGGGTTGAGTGATAGGTTAGTATGTATCTAATATTAGTTATTAAACAATATGTTTAAAAATGCCAAGAATGTAATTATAATAATTATGATATTTTAAATTCATATCTTTGATATTCAACTAGGAATTCAACGATGACAAGACTTAAGTCATATGAGTCTTTCTGTCTTGAAAATCTACCTCTAGTGCCTTGTAATCAAGGCATATAGTTTACATGAATGAAAACTTCATAGAGAAGTAATATAAGGACATATGCAAAATAATCAAATCATAAAAATCCTGTATGTCAAATAAGGACTTTGAGGTTCATCAAAAATTTTAATAAGAAATAACATAATTTAATGTACATGTTGAAAACTCATACTTTAATCATGTGCTAAATAGACTAAAGAAAGCTGGAACTAGAGAAAACAAGTTTTATAATGGTATGAGTAAACGATTATGAAAACCAAGATAGTGATTTCAAGAATGAAATAGCAGGAGGCAGAAACAAAAGATATTTTGAAAATCAAGTAGGTACAACTAACTTGTTAACCTAATATAGAAGTTAATGAAACATTAGCCAGATGTGATGGCATGCGCCTGTAATCCAAGCTACTCAAGAGGATAAAGTGAAAGAACTTGCAAGCTGGAGGTCAGCTTGGCAACATACACTGTCTCAAAAGAAGTAAGTTAATGAATCATTGAAATATAAAAGCATCTGTAAAACTTCTGGCTTTGATGACTAAGAAGATAAATTTATTTATTTTGCAAATCATATTACATTAAGCATATGCTTGGAATAACCAAAATAAGGTTAGAAGAGACAAATAAAACACAGATCCAGTTCTCCAGAGTATAACAGCATAGTGTAAGAGATAAACATATGAATGTTTAATAGAATGTAATGAATGTTATTAAAGATCTATAGGTTCATAATCCTAGCACTTGGGAGACTGAGGTAGGAGGATTGCCATGAGTTTGAGGCCAACTTGTGCTACATGCTACATAGTAAGTTGAAGGCCAGACAGAACTACATAGACAGAACCTATCTCAAAAAGGAAAGAGAAAGAAAGAAAAAGAAAGAAAGAAAGAAAGAAAGAAAGAAAGAAAGAAAGAAAGAAAGAAAGAAAGAAAGAAGAAAGAAAAAGAAGAAAGCATTATTTTCTCATTTTCTTTAATGGTTTGCACAGTCTTTCATTCTTACATCTGGTAATCTGAGTAATGTAGTTAAGGATAGCAATATGTAATGTAACAACCACTGTTGATTAGTATTATTTTCTTTAGACCGTGTATCATTTTGAATGTTCTTGCTCTGATTTGTTTATGTTCATGATACTGGTATGCTGCTACTGTTCTATTTTTTTGTTTGTTTGTTTCTCATTTACTACTCTCTTTAAAATTAAAAAAGAAAGAAAGAAAGAA
>NW_004955407.1:25427640-25440508 GCF_000276665.1 Chinchilla lanigera
AGGAAGGAAGGAAGGAAGGAAGGAAGGAAGGAAAGAAGGAAGGAAGGAAGGAAGGAAGGAAGGAAAGAAGGGAGGGAGGGAGGGAGGAAAAAGAAAAGGCAATAGACAAATTCCTGTGGGTAAAACAAAAACAGTGCTTAATTTTGTTGGGGGATGAGTAGTACAAAAATATATACTTAGTGAAATTAGCTCCAAGAAGACGTACCTTCAACTAAAATAGGGAATTCAGGAGGTGGAGTAGATTGCAAGGAAGGAAGAGACAAGGGTTTCTATCTGAAGCAGTTGAGACTGAGTGGCCTGTACACAATCTAAGTGACAGTGTCAGGCAGTCGTGAACCGAAATTTAGGGAAAATAGTGAGGTTACCTTATATATCAAGATTATAACAAGGACTTCATCTTAGTTTCCTATACCACCTGTAACAAATTACTACAAATTTGGTGGCTTAAAACCACAGAAATGAATTTTCTTATGGTTCTGGATGAACCGAAAATCAAGCCATTCTTAAGGAGGTCTGAAGGTTCTAGGGAAGAATTTTTCCTTGACTCTTCCAACTTCTAGAGGTTGTTAGTCTTCACTGTGTTCTTATGGCTCCAAACTAGGTTACCTCCTCCTCTACTGTCTCTCTCAAACTGCCCTCTGACTTTCTCTTATGAGGACATTTGTCATTATATTCCAGCCCCACGTAGATAATCAAGATGATTTCTCAAGATCCTTAATTATATCTACAAAGACCTTTTGTCCAAAGAAGGTTACATTCACAGGGTTCTGGAAATCAGGAGGTGGAAATATATTTTCAGGGCCACCATTCCACCACTACAGGTATCCCTGCTTTCACCACCGATAGCCTCATTCAGTCAAGTACCCTTTAAATATTAAATCAGATCAAGTCACTTGCCTTAATTACTTTTCTCATTGCTGAGACAAAATGCCCAACACCCAAAGTTAAGGAGGAAAGGTTTACTTGACTCACAGTTTGTAGAGGTTTCAGTCTATAATTGGCTGGCATGTCAGACAGGCATCACAGAGGAGAAACAATCTATGGTAACCAAGCAGGCAAGAACATATTAGCCCTCTGCCTGTCCCTTATACTTTATGCAGGCTACCTGCCCTAGGGCAGGTGAAGCACTCACACCCTTAATCCTAGCCACAACTATGCAAAACAAATCAGCGGACTGATCCCAGCACATGACTGATCCCAGTACCACACACTCCAGATCCAGCCACCTCTGAAAAGCACCTCCATGACTGCATGAGTCTTTAGGAGGATGTCTAGACATAAACCATAATATCATTTCTCCATACAAATTTCTCCATTAACTCCCACTCTGACAACAAATGACCTAAGCTCAAGCATGTCTGACCCACAGTTACCACTCTCTACCCCCAGTTACTTCTCTCTCCTATCTCCACTCCATTCCAGCCACACTAGCCTCTTTGTGATTCCTCTAGCACAGCACTCCATAATGTGATGGTTAGTTTTATGTGCCAAGCTGACTGGACCACAGGGTTCCCAGTCATTCAGTCACGTCTTCTGGGTGTGTCCGTGAAGGGGGTTTTGGATGAGACTAACATTCTATCAGTAAACCAAGTAAAGCAATTTTTTTTTTTTTTTGCTAAGGTGAATGGGCCAGATCCATTTAGGTGAAGTTTTGAAAAAAAAATAGACCATCCTCTGAGTAATAAAATAATACTTCCTGATTCACAACCTTCAAAGTAGGGCATCAGTTTTTTCTGCCTTAGACTCAAGCTGAAACACTGGTTTTTCCTACATCTCAAGATCAGAACTACTTGATTAGATCTCCTGGTTTGGGTACCTTTAGACTCAGATAACTAAAGCACCTGCCCTCATGGGTAACCTGGAGTCTCACTCTGCAGAATTTAGGACTTCTTAGCCTCTGTAATCACATAAGCCAATTCCTTACAATACAGTAAATCATTAGTGTATGTGCATGTGTGTGTGTTTGTGTGCACACGCACATGTGTGTGTATACCCGTATACCCACTGGCTCTGCTTCTCAATCCTAATATACTTATCTTTTACCTGTTTACCTTATTGTCTGTTTCTCACTAGAATATGAACTTCATGAGGATAAGAATTTTTGTCTGGTTTTGGTTGTCTTGTTTTTTTTGGTCACTGGTGTATTCCTTCTGCTTACAAATATAAAATATACCTAGCCTATTGCATACATTCAGAAAATCTTTTATTGGGTTAATTCATAGACATATACTGTGCAAAACACTATACTTCTCTTCCAGTTTAAATAGACAATACATAGACTATTTCTTATAATTTCCAATGGATTTGAGGTTTACCTAAAATATGAAGTCTTTGCCATAAGAGTCATGAAAGAGAAAAAAGCAAAACAACATAAAATTTCAGAAAAAGAGAACAAAGTTTTGAATCATAGAGACATCATGTTAAATATCTATCAAAAAGAGGAACAGAGCCAGGTGTGGTGGTACATGCCTTTAACTCCAGTACTTGGGAGGCTGAGTCAGGAGGGTCATTATGAGTTTGAGACCAGCCTGGGCTACAAAGTGAGCTCAAGGCCAGCCTGAACTGAATGACGAGACTCTGTCTCAAAAAGACAAAAAAAAAAAAAAAGAGGAACAGATAAAACTATCTTCTGAGGAAAAAAAATTCAAAATCGAATATAATTGATTAGAATCTTTAGATATCTTCACAATCAAATATATTTTAAAATAAGTTAATTAGAAGCTTCTTTAAATGTGTCTGCAAAATTATATTTATGAACTGGATTTTTCTGAAAGCTTTCCAGTTTATATACTAAGGATTTTATTAAAAGAAAAATAGTCATTGAATTATATCACTTAAGAATTTAAAAGTTCAGGCTGCCAGTTGAAGATGATTAAGTACACAATTTACTTTTCTTTCCACCAAAATCACTTTGAAATGGCAAAATACAGCTAGGCATGGTAGTTCACACCCATAATCTCAGCATTCCGGGGGCTGAGGCAGGAGGCTCACCACGAGTTCAACACCAGCGTGGGCTACAAAGTGAGTTCAAGGCCAGTCTGAATTATAGAGCAAGACCCCGTATCCAAGAAAACAAACAAACAAACAAAATGAAATGGTAAAATACAAAGCATGAATATTGCAGTGCAGAAAGGCTTGGTCAGAAGAAAAGACTTTCTTGAACAAAGAAAGGAAACAAGGTAGGTGCTAAAAGTTGAGACCTGAACATCTCAAAACAGTGAGTAAATAGGTTTTTCTCTGGCTAACAGGTTGGATATTTTAGGTGAGCTATAGTCCATTGGAAATTTAGGTGTCACTCAAAAAGTCAGTTTTTCCAGAAGAAATCTTAGAAGATATCTAAAAGAAGAAGCAGCAAAACTTGGGCCACTTATTAGGTTGTGAGTCAGTGCGTGAGAAAATTTAAGTCTATACAGTTCCAAGGTTAGGATGCAACTGAGCACGTGTTCATATCCTCTGTCTGCTGGAGCCCTGTTGTGGTTTAATAAACCCATAAATGAGGGCATAGGAAGTAGCTATACATAAATTTCCAGAAAATAGAAAGCACAAGGAGGAATAGATATTGATTATACAGAACAGAAGACAGTGCAGCTGAAAAGACACACAGGGAGTGTGTACTAAGAGAAAGTGCTCATGTGGTGTGCTGGAAAGATTTAGAAATATTCAACTTTGCATGACAGATTGCCTAAGTGAGGTGCAAGGACAAACAAGAAGCTACTAAAGAAATAGTTCATCTTCTCCTGATGGCCAGGTATATAATACCAAGGAAGAAAAATGTGGGATTCTTGCCTTAGAAACTGAGTGAATTCTCTGCAGAGAACTGAGTCAGCAGACCTGAGGGTTAGCACCTTATAGACTGTGTCTCCACATTCCAGAAATAATGTTTCCCCACATAGCTGGGCATTCCTTGGCCCATTCAAGTTGACACATACATGTAACCATCAGGTGGGATTTGTCAACTGACTCAGTTTTTTCTGATTATAAAGTTTGTGAACATGGTGATACATTAGTCAGAAAAACAGAATCAACAGGAGATATATATATAACTCTTTTATGTAACTAATATTTATGGTCTACTCAGTTATACTAGGCAATTTTCTTGGTGCTGCAAATACATTTGTCAATTAGGCAAAATCTCTGATCTCATGTAGCTTACTTTCTAATGAGCATTCTCTTCCTCTAAGAAGGAAAAACAAACCCTTCTGACCTCTAAGCATGGCTATAAGACTTTGAGACTTAATTTTACTTGTAGGCATCATGCTTTAGCACCCATGGATTGCTAGAAACTCCCTAGGGAAAGAAAGAATTGTCCCAGCCACAGCCCATGAAGGCTACACATTCACAGCCAGGTCTGTTCTTCAGGGAAAAAAAAAATAGAAAACAGGGATAGGACCAGCTGGCTGTCCTTTTCTCTTAATTGGGATCTGAAAAATATTTTTCCAAACTTAACACTATCTTAAAACACTGTTTGTTGGTTCAAAAATGTCTTTAAAAAGTAAATGTCACTTAAAACAGTTTAATTACATCTCTTGTAAATTCTGTCTCTTGCCATGTGTTACCCTGCATCACTTCAGGACTCTACCCACAAGACTGTCACCAGATGCAGTCCCTCAGCCTTGGACTAGAGCCCAGATAAATTTCTTTTCTTTATAACTTAAAAAATATATGTATATACTGGGATTCCTACTATGAAATCTTTAGCCACTCTACTGCGATCACTCTGCTGAGAAGTGACCTCAGTTTGGGCTTCATTTGCATATTGCTTAATTGGCGTGTGATGCAAGGAACACTGAAGACCTTCCCTAGCAGAATAACCCATAACCTCTACATGAGTATGAGCACAGCTTGCATGTTAATGCCTCCTTGGGAACCTCTGTTTGAATTGAGAGGTGAAAAGGAGCATCTATGTTTAAATCCAAACCGTTCAAACTAGAGAACACTAGTAGTAGCTGTACTACTTTGCTACCATTGTGTAGGTTGTTTTCAGGAGACTGAATATTTTTTGCCCAAAACTTTCAGGGAATGATTACTTTCTGAAAAACTATTTTATTCTAACAGAAATGTAATCTATATCTGTAAGCATCCAGGGATTTTGTGGGACTTCGTACATAGTCCCTACTGTATGAATATGCTAATTTGTGTATGAAATTAGCTTCATACATAGTCCCTACATATGAATATGCTAATTTCTACCACACAGCAACAGTACAGGGAACAGCAACAACCTTGGTCGTAGGAACTAAGCACCCCCACCATATGTGTTTGCTTCCTCTGCTTTGAGGAAGAAGCCACGTGTGGCAGGAAAAAGTTCTAATCTCTATCAAGTGATACTCCTCAGATCTCACTCATCACTCACCCTTAACCTCCTTTGGGTCACCATGTTCTTACAAAGAAGCCAAATTATTTAGAAGAATATTCTAAACTGCTTATAGTTAACTTTTGGGAGAAGCCATGTGGTTTCTTGCCCACTTTAACCACTATGGGCCATTCCATTTTATAAGCAAAGGGAAGTTTACTCTCTTAGAGGATCAGGGCTACAAATAATCCATCCTACAGTTTTGTTTACCTTTCATCATGGAAACATCCCTCTTGCTGGTTACTCAGTTAATCAGAAGTTAATCAGAAGGAGCACAGTGGCCATCATAGTGTAGATGTATAAGGTAGAGGCAGGATCACTGATTTCCAGGAATAAAGATAAAGTTACTATGCCTAAAATATGGGAAGAATGAGAAATGCATAGGAGTTTCAGTCCAGGAAGTAAGTAGAACCCAGATGCCAAAGGTCTCTGCAAGCCATTTTAAAATTTTGAAATTTATTCTGAGAGCAATGATAAGCTATTGCAGAGTTTTGAGTAAGAAATGTGACATCTGAAATGGACCATTAAAAGATCACACTTGCTACATATGTACTATAGGGGGTACAGTTCACTAAGAAAAGAGGATAGTGGCTTAAACTATGGTAGACTCATATGGATAGAAATAGATGGGTTCAGGCTATGGTTCAGAGGTTGAATCTATAGAATTCTTAATAAATTAAATGTATGAGGTGAGAGAAAACAAGAAATCAAAGGTACTTAAGTAATAAAGTAGATGTTGACACCTACTACTGAGATGGGTGGTCAAGATTCAAGAAGAATAAATTTTATCTACATAAATTAAGAGCTCTGCCAACTGTTAAGGTGAAAACCAATTTCTGTTCTTCAGCAAAGGACTTCATGACTCAACTCAATTTTATTCATCAACATATGCCAAAATGTGCTAAACACTTTAGTTTATACTAAATTATTTAGTGTTCACAGACCTTCAATTTGTGGAGTCAAAATTGTAACTTGTTGAGGTAATCTTGCTACCCATCTGTTAGCCTTCTGTCTCCTAGCAAAGTTAATTTATTAAGAATTTATTCTTTGCAAGCCTTAGTGGTACACACCTGTAACCCCAGCATTTGGGAGGCTGAGGCAAGAGGACCGCCACAAGTTGGAGGCCAGCTTGGGCTACACAGTAAGTTTAAGGCCAGCCTGGACTACAAAGTAAGATACTATCTTAAATAAACCAAAACCAACCAAACAAACAAACAAAAAACCTTATCCATTAACCACCTTGTGCCTAACACTAAAGAAATGTTAAGCATTATGAAGACTAGTAACTTAGTAATTAAAGCATGAATCCAATTCTTACAGATTTTACATATTTTAAGCAAGACAAAAACAAATACTGGTAATACAGCAATGTAATGAAATCAAATGAAAAGTATTAAATGCAAAAGTTAATAACACAGAAACATAACCATAGTGCTATAAAGGTTTTGGCAAAAAGAAAGTTGTGAAGTTTGATGAAATCAGAGGAGAGTTTTTGAAAGAATATACAGAACTCCAAAAATTTATTCAAAAAAGAAGATAGAAGACAATTAATTCAAGCTCTGTGCTCTAGTTATACGAAATATATTGGTCATTTCTACAAAAGGAAGAACATTAAGTTCACAGTCTTTTGAGGCTTGAGTGAAAATGAGGTCTTCCTTTTATACTTATCTAGTATTAGGAAAATCCTGAAAGCATTTTATTTCAGAGATAACTAATACTGAAAGATATTTAGATGTGTGGGGTTTTCTGTTAAGTATACTAACTTTAGACCATGTCTTCAGTATGTCCATATTATTTTATAACCTATTTGAATGAACTAATGATAACTACTAGATTCAGTTTTTAAAGTTTACCGTTTCTATTCATGTTATTCTTTTGGATACAATTTTAAAGCCACTCGGGTCATTCTTAGATTAGGCATAGTGGAATGAACATTAGGACGCTGTTTTGTAAATAGGTTTGGAAATGCAGAACTGCTTAAAAAAACATTAAAACATTTAAATACTTTAGAAATAAAACTCCACAAAGATAAAACTGGAATTATTGTATTTATATAAAGGAATGAAAGAAGGAAATAAAACATCATTATCTTAGCAAGTTAGTGCTAGAGCCTGAGATGTGTACAGATGTTGAAGCCTTAATCTATAATGTGATAGCATGTTGAACTAGAGTATTTAGAAGTCATTTCAGGTTAAATGAGTTCATAAGTGTGGTATTTTAATAAATAGGATTGGAGGCCTTATAGAAAAAGGAAGGCAAAAATCTCCATATGCACACACTGAGGAAAGCTATGTAGGGACATAGCAAGATGGTGGCCATCTGTGAGCAGGACAGAGAGACTCACTGTGCATATAATAGGCTTTAGATTTAATCTTAGACTTTCTACTTTAAGAACAATGTGAAATTTCTGTCATTTTAGCCACTTATTCTATGTTATTTTGTGATGGTAGTGCTAGCAGACCAATACAGATGTCAGTGCTAAGAAGTGGGATGCTGTTGTAACAAATACATAAATATGTGGAAGTGCCTTTGGAAGTAGGTAATGCATGGAGGGTGAAACATGTTTGGGGTAAGTGCTAGAAACACCTGCAAGGGGTATTAGGACATGAAAGGTGATTCTGGTGAGAACTCAAGTGGAGAAGAGAGTAAGAAAGAAAGCTTCAGCCTTATTGATGGAAACATAATCATGATAAGAATGTTGGTACAAATATGGATTATATCTAAAATGGTTTAGATCTAAAATGTCTGCCAAAAATCTCATGTTTGGAAGGTGATTAAGTAGTAGGGTACTATACTCATTAATGGATTCATCCAGTAGCTAATTGTGCTGTTAGGAGGGATGGTGGGGTTGGAGGTGGGTCACTGGGGGCTAATTTGGAAGAGACTGTTCTTGTCCCCAGATCCTTCTTTCACTGTTTCTTTACTGGCTGACGTAAGTTGAACCTCTTTTTCTCCATCATGTCCCTTTGCCATCTTGTTTCTGCCTTGAAGTCAGCCAACCATGAATTGAAACTGTAGTCATAAGAAATCATTCCTCAATTAAGTTGTGAGGATCAGGTATTTTCTCCTAGTGATAGGAAAGTGGATAAAACAGATTTGGGCACCAGCAAAATGGGTGTGACTATACCTGATCATGTGGTTCAGAAGCTTTTGGAACTCATTTGCAGGACAGGATTGGAAAGGTTTGGAGATTCATACCAGAGAAACCTTAGAATGCATAGAGAGCCCTTCCTAGTCCTCGTTGTGGCCTAGAAAGTTTACATTTGTAATCCCATGAAAAGTTATTGGAATTCTAGTGAGTTAATTTCAATCTACCACTTCCAATGCAACCTATGGTGAGAATAAAGACCCTAAGGCATATTTGTAAATATGGGGAGCCAAGGGACCCTAAGTCTAGCCATGATGATTGCTATCCGGAACAAAGACGTCAACCCAAGGCCAAACCTGGGTTTTATTCATTTATGAAGAAAGGAGGTAGAAGCACAAGAATATATAGTCCTGGTGCTCAGAGAATTCTTCCCTGTCATTTCAAGGTAAAAGGGGTAGAGGAGACAATGGAGAGTGATTTGCTACAAGTGACTCATCAATTCACCAAATGAGCTAGGAGCACTGGACCAGGCCAGTGGAGGTAAGAGCAGGTTGGATCAGGTACTGAGCAAAGTGAGTGCTGACGGGGAGGAGAAGGGGTTTTTCTCCATATTGATAATGACAGATCCTGAACCACAGTAGTTCTTTTCCAATGTTGTTCATGAACCAAAATGTTCTGAAAATCTCAGTCCAGTCCCTGAAGGCTCCCTTCTCCTCCACTATAGGAAAATTTCTAAAAGGTTCTGACAGCTTGGCTTCCCAAAACATTAGAAAGAAGAAAGGGCCAAGAGCAAAAATGGCATTAGAGAAGTTTAAACATTAAGTTTATTTTAAAAAGTCATCTACAGAAGGCAGAAGTTATATACAAACAAAGAGATTCTTAGAATACATTTGATGCGTTAATGAATCAGAGCTTGTTATTCATTACAATAAATACTAATCTTCTATTCAGAGATCTGACTGCATTCCACTCTTCTCTGCAAAGGGATGAATGGGAAAGGAAAGATTGAAACATTAATTTTCTGTAATTTGTAGATTTCGTCTATTTGATGGAGAGAGTAGGAAAAAAATACACTACTGTTTTATCCTCTGAAGGCATCCCAGCATTTAAGAGTGTCACATAACACTATAAGCCAGTAACTCATCTAACAAAGGAATTGTGGGTGAAAAAAACAAACTTCAGATTTGGGCTTCCAAAATGTTATAAACAGTGAAAGGAATAAAAATTAAATTACAATTAGAAAAAAATCTCTGATGCTTTGTGAAAAATAAAACACACTTTATTAAGTCTGAACATCTTATGAAGGCCACATTTTTAGCCTTGAGCGTCAATTATGGTTGCACCACTGATGGGATCCAGAGGAAGCAGATTCAACCCTCATCGCCCTAAGGGACAGAGAGCATCTACAAGTTCACAGAATAATTAATGAACTCCAGTTTATTATCCAACAGAGTAAACAGTGAACTGAAACCTTGTGCTTCATTAAATAAGCTGGTCAAGCCTGAAATGTGACTCTAATTTTTACCCACCATCTAAAGTGTATTATCCATTCTGAGAAATGTCTCCCTCTCATATTCTTCCAATGGACTGAGCTGCAAGCTGAGCTTAGTAATCATCAAGCCTGAATTTTAGTAGTCAATGAACCTAAAGGAATTATTGTTATTTTTTTCACCATTTACTTCTTTAAGAACCAGAGTTTAGTGATTAGTTCCCAATCATTCCCTGTAATTATAGTGGTCTCTATAGAGTGGCATGTGTTTATAGTGTGTTTAGCAATATTTCATTGATATGTAGACGTGTAGCTGCCACATTTGACTCTGCATTATCAATAATATCAAGAGCTACCACTCTTATCTGGGAGGTTACTGGTGTTATATGTGCAGCCTATGAGAAGAGATAAGAACCTGAGTCTGAGGGTCTGAGAAGAGATAAGAACCTGAGTCAAATCAGCCCTGGAGACACATTTGTTTCCTTTTGCAATGGCTACCATAACAAAGTACCATATACGGGATGGCTTAGCCAACAGAAATGTAGTCTTACAATCTGGAGGCTAGAAGTCCAAGATCAAGGGATTGACAGGATTGGTTACCTCCAAAGGATATAAAGGGAGAATCTATTTTAGGACTGTCTCCCTAGCTTATAGATGACCAACTACCTCATGTCTCTCATCATCTTCCTTTCATATGTGTCTCTTTGTCTACACCTCATATGTTTTTGTAACTTAGTCCAGTTATTTTGGACTAAAAGCCCAACCTATTTGCAATATGATCTCATCCTAAATAATTATATTCACAGGGGCTGGGAATTTAGCTCAGCGGCAAAAGCGCCTGCCTCGCAAGCGCAAGGTCGTGAATTCAGTTCCCGGTACCGGAGAAAAAAAAAAAAAAAAAAAAAAAAATTATATTCACAAAACTTTATTTCCAAATAAGGGCACATTCAGAAATATTGGTATTATGACTTCAGCATATGAATGGGAATGTGGGTACAATTAAACCCAAGACAACATCCACAGGGTAACATTTATCTTGACAGGGGACCCTTACTTTCTCAGGCTTTCATGAAACATGCACTTTGCCTTCAAGACCCTAATTAATCAACATATCCCTCTCTTAGTTTGCTAGGGATACCCTAACAAAATACCATGAACTGAGTGATTAAAACCACAAAATTTTATAGTTTTGGAGGCCAGACAGTCCAGTATCAAGATCCAGCAGAATTTAGTTCCTGGGAAGGACTCTCTTTGTGACATATAGGAAACCAACATGTCATTCTATGCTCGGATGACCTCTTCTTTGTAGAGGAAGAAGGTCAGAAAGAGAGAAGTCTGATGTCTCTTCCTTTTCTTATAAGGGCACTAGCCCTACCAGTTGAGAGCCCCACCCTGGACCTAATGTAATATTTATTGCATCCTCACAGGCCCTATCTCCAAATAGTCACTTCCGGAGGGCAGAGCTTCAACATTTGAATTTTAGGATGACAAAATTCAGTCCAAAACAATCCCATTATTAGCTTCATTTTACAGGGGGAGAAACTGAGGCATAGAAGTTAACCACCTGGTTCCACAGCTAGAGCTAGTGTGAACACAGGTGAATCTGACACCAAAAACTCATTTCTCCATCCATTCTGATGTGCGTCCGAACTAGGGCCTGAAATGGGGAGCACATAACCTGGATTTATTTCCTTCACTGGGAAATAGGAGGGCTGAGAAATATAAACTCTGCTTTTATTACACTGAATTAATACAAAGTTGTAATTTGGGGGATGAAAGGGAATATACGGGCAATTTTATATCGTTCAAACTATGATGAGAAAAGAGAAATTTTAAAAGTCCTTTCAGGTCTCTAAAATGAGTAGAGGGGCCTGGCCCGTCGGAGTCACTTCATGGCTCCTTCCCAGCTTCCAGATTCCAGAGATCTAGTAAGTAGGGAGACCTGGACTATGGGGACAGAATGCCTGGGCTAGAGCTATGTTTGCATCTCAGCTTACTATTCTCTAAGCCTAATATAAACTTTTCAATCTCTCTGTGCCACAATTTCTTCATCTGGAAATACTGTAGAGGTAATAAAGTTCCTCTCCGTAAGATCACAGCACTGACAGGGTCAATACACATACAGTTTTAGGACAAGGCCTGGCACACAGTGAATGCTTTGTAAATGTGACATGCTATCATTATGGTCATTCTTTTCTTTTAATTACATGTTAGAAGGAAGAAACTACAAGTCTTAAAAATAAAGCCTTGGTTCAAAGCCATCTATGACAAATCAACAGGCAACATCATATAAATGGTCAAAAACTGGAAGCTTTCACTCTAAAATCAGAACAAGATAAGGATGTCCACTATTACCACTTCTATTCAGTATAGCTCTGGAAACATTACTAGAGCAATTACAGAAGAGGGAGAGAAATAAAAGGAATAAGAATAGGAAAAGAAGAAGTGAAATTATCATTATTTGCAAATGACATGATACTCTACATGGAAGACCCCAAAAAGTCCACCAAAGGACTCCTAGAATTAATAAACAAATTCAGTAGCATAGCAGGATATAAAGTCAACACTCAAAAATCAATAGCATTCCTGTACACAAACAACAAACTCATTGAGAGGGAAATTAGGGAAACCACACCCTTGACAATAGCATCCAAAACAAAATGAAATACTTAGGAATCAATCTAACAAAGGAAATAAAAGATCTATATGCTAAAAATTATAGTATTCTGAAAAAGGAGATCAAAGAGGATCTCAGAAAATGGAAAGATATTCCTTACTCATGGATAGAGGGAACCAACATTGTGAAAATGGCCATAGTCCTAAAACTATTATACAGATTTAATGCAATCCCAATCAAAATACCATTTGCATATCTCACAGATCTAGAGAAAATATTCCTAAAATTCATTTGGAACCAGAAAAGACCTAGAATAGCAAA
>NW_004955407.1:25442082-25444869 GCF_000276665.1 Chinchilla lanigera
CTGATTTCTAGTGATTTATTGAAAGGAACAGTTAATTGTTTGATCGATCTAGATTCTTATATGTGGTAACCTGAGCAACTTCATTGAAGATAACAATATGTAATATAACAACCACTGTTAATTTCTTATCATCTTATTTTGAAATTCTGTATCAATTTTATTGTTTCTGTTATTTTGTTTTTGTCTTTGTTAATTTGGTTTTTTTTTTCTCTTTAAAGTAAAATTTTTTTAAAAGATTAGAAAAATAAGAGTCTTGGGGCTGGGGTTGTAGCTCAATGGTACAGTGCTTGCCTAGCATATGCAAAGCCCTGGGTTTGATTCCCAGGACCACCAAAAAACACTGAAGAGGAAGGAATCTTCCCTTCTCAAGAGAAAAAATATTAACAATAATAACTATATGAAAAAAATGTTCAAGATCTTTAGCCATTAGGAAAATGCAAATCAAAACTACATTGAGATTCCATCTCATTCCAGTTGGAATGGATACCCTTAATAATACAGAAAACAATAAATCCTGACAATTTTACTGATGAGAAATCAACTAAAGCTAAGAGAGAGATCAAGTAACTTGCCTAAGATTCAGGCGGTGTGAGTCCAGTGCTTTTCAAACACAGCATTTCATAGCGCAGTTTTTCTTAAAGTGTCTCTGTGACATTCAGAGTTCTTCATTATAACAATAGGAAAGTAACATTAGAATAGGCTACCCCAGTCCTAACAATTGTGACCTTGTGGCTATAGGCTGAAAGTCAGATTTTAAAGAATTGGGTCTCAAAGCATGCATTCCTTTTTTAAGGAAAAGAATTATTTTGCACTGTTGGTGAGAATGTAAATTAGTGCAGCCACTATAGAAATCAGTATGGAGATTCCTCAAAAAGCTAAAACTAGAACTAACATGTGACCCAGCTATATAACTCCTTAGTATACCTCAAAAGAATCAAAGTTATACTATAGCGATGTACATGTACCACTGCTATCCATAACCGCCAAGTTATAGGATGAATAAAGAAAATATACACACAGTGGAGTAGTATGCAGCCATAAAGGCAAATGAAATCATGTTTTTTGCAGAAAAATGGATCAAATGGAATCACTGTACAAGTAAGCTAGATTTAGAGAGGCAGGTGTTACATTTTCTCTCTTATGAGGGATCTAGACAAAAAAAAAAAAAGACAATACGAAAGTAAAAGGTAGACAATTAGAAAAGATAAAAGGGATGGAAGACAGAGGAGGAAAGGGATATTGTCAAAGATATTGTCAAAGTTTGTCATACACATGTATGAAAAGGTCACAGTGAAAACCACTGTACAATCAATAATATAATCACTGTATAATCAGTATGTGCTAATAAAAAATCCTGGAAAATATACAGTCTTAAAATTCTCCCAAGTTCCTTAATCAACCTGGACCCTCTGCAAATTGCCTACGTGATTTTCAATTTTGCCATACATTTAGGGGCTCTACAAATACATTTTCTTATATCAATTTTATACCAACTATACTGTCTTCTGACCTTGGGATAGAAGGTCCAAGAAGAGGTACCTGTACTGGAATCCAGCAGTGACCTTGTTTTAGCCACTAAAAGGCACATGAGTGCATGACGATGAAACCGAGTGTACTCCTATCCTCCCCTCTCCTCCCATTCAAGTCTACGAGGTTATAGATGAGGCTCATAAATGAGTTACTCAACTGGGCTTGTGAGTGTAAAGCTGCCAGACTTTACAGCTTTGTTCTGCCCCGCCCCATCTATCAAATGGTCAGCACCAGGAAAATCCACCCCCCTTTGGGAGGGTAGGAGAAAGCAGAAGCTGGGGTGATGAAATGAAAAGAGTGACTTCAGTCCTATGATCTCCCGGGTGGTACATGTCCTGGGAGTGGGACTGGAAGGCCAGGAGGGAAAATCTGTGGTCAAAATCGGACAATACTCAAGTCTTGTATCCTCAGCACGCCCAAGTATACCTGGGTATAGGGAAGGCACAAACTTTCTCAACCCTATTGTGCATTCCAAAGCCAAAGGCTGACTCTCAGAGGGTAACGAGGGCGTGTCCACACCGACAATCCCTGGAAGACCGTCCTTCTTCAGTTAGGGGCCCGCTTGCCTCTGGCTGAATCCATCAGAATAGATGGGGAGGAGAACTTTCTTCCACTTCCGTCTCTTCTCTTCTTTCACAACTGCCAAGAGAGTGTAGACTTCCCAAGCAGCCAGTTGCAAAAAGTAGCAACTTCCCCTCCAGCCGACTGAAAGCTCTGAAAGCTCGGCAACGTCTGGCCGTAATTTGAATGCGTTTCCTTTTCATTGAGAACAAAGGTTGGCGCCCCAGCCTTGCCGCGCGGGTCAGGAAAGTACATGGCGGGTGTAAGAGAAAACACACAGCGAGAGACCCAAGAGAAAGGGAAAGGGGAAAACACCCGTCCTCGGGGCGCCGGACTTTTTCGACTTTTCCTTTAAAAAGAAAAAAAAAAGTTTCTCGAGCCGTGGGTTCCAAGAAGAGGCAGGAGGAGGGGAGAAGGGGGGTGACAGAAAAGACGCCCGGTCGGTTATGAGTCACAAGCGGGTTATAAAAGGGTCGCGGGATCGTAGGCGCGGGCTTCCTGTGCTTGGCCAAGCCGGGGCGAGCGTTGCCGGCCACCGCGGGATCGTCGTCAGCGCGGGGTCAAGACAGGACGGCGAGAAGCGAGCCCACAGGGCGCGGGAGAGGAAGGAAGCCGCCCGAGCCCGCAGGTACACGGCTTTGCGCTCTCCCGCCCGCCCTCCGCTTGAGCGCCGCGGCCGCCCCCGGCCGCGCGGCG
>NW_004955407.1:25445135-25446565 GCF_000276665.1 Chinchilla lanigera
ATCTGAGGATCAGTGGAACAGATCCCTGGAAGAAAGACAGCCTCTTTAGTAAGTGGTGCTGGAAAAACTGGCTTTCCACATGACAGAAACTAAAACTGGACCCATGCCTATCACCATGCACTAAAGTTAAAATAGATTAAAGATCTAAATATTAAGACAGAAAAACTAAATCACTGGAAGAGAAAGTAGTTAGAAATCTGGAAGACATAGGAGTGGGCAGAGAGTTCATGAACAAAAACCAAACTGCATGGGAAATACTTCAAAGAATCAACAACTGGAATCTCATCCTATTAAGAAGCTTTTGCACATCAAAAAAAACCACCAAGAGTGAAAAGAAAACCCATGCATTGGGAAAAAAATTTTAGCCAACTATCCCTCAAACAAAGGACTTCTACCTAGAACATATAAACAATTTAAACTATCAGGTCCCCAAAATTCAACCACCCAATCAAAAAATGGGCATCTGATATGAATACTCATGTCTCAGATGAAGAAATACAAATGGCAAGTAAATATATGAAAAGATGTTCAACAGCAATGGTTATTCAAGAATTAAAATTACATTGAGATTCCATCTCATCCCAGAAAGTATGGTTATCATCAGGAAATCAACTAATAGCAAATGCTGGAGTAGCTGTGGGCAGAAACGAACACTTCTCCACTGTTAGTAGGAGTGTAGACTGGTACAACCACTGTGGAAATCAGTTTGGAGATTCCTCTAAAAACTAGGATTAGTGGTCCCATTCAACCCAGCTATTCCCCTTCCAGGTATTTTTCCAGAACTGAAAACATCATACCACAGCAATATATGTGCACCCATGTTTATAGCAGCACAATTCATCATAGCTAAATCTTGGAAACTACCCAAATGCCCAACCATTGAGGAATGGATAAAAAAGATGTGGTACTTTTATACAATGGAGTATTACTCAGCTATAAACAAAGATAAACTCAAGGCTTTTACAGGTAAATGGATGCAACTCAAGACCATACTCATAAGTGAAATAAATCAGACTCATATGTGTAAAATATTGTCTCACTAGTGTGAAAATATGAACAAGTGAATGGGATCTGAAATGTACAATAGATACTGCAAATTGAGAAGAAACTATTCTAAAAAAAAAGACAAACTATGACAGGGAAAGGGGAAATCAAGAAAGGAAAAAATATATGTATATACAAGATAGTTAAGATAGTTATACAGCTAATATCTCTTAGTTCACTGAAAAGAAAGTCTGGTGCTAATATTGTATAGACAAGATAGATACATATATCTTCTACACTGAATAACTACTAGGAAAAAGACAATACGCAATGTATTAATTATTGTAGCTGTCCTAATAGCTTGTTTTGAAACTTGGTTTCATTGTTCTGTTTATCTTTTTTTAAAAGGAAAGAACTGGGATGGGGGGAAAGAGAAAAGGAATATA
>NW_004955407.1:25449490-25532134 GCF_000276665.1 Chinchilla lanigera
CGAGAGCCGCAGCGGCGCGCACGTGGCCGCGGGGCCAGCCCGGCGAGCGCTGGGAGAAGGCGCTGGGCAGCGGCTCGGGGAACCCGGGGAGAGGGCAGGAGGAGTTGCTTAAAAATAACAATTTAAAAAAAAAAACAACACTTGAACTTCTTGGCCAAGTCTCCTTAGCTGATCGCGGCTGTTGGAGAGGCCAGAGATGGGTGTGGAGCAGTGCGGGTCCAAAGATAACGCGTGTCTCTTCGAGTTTCTCTTGGAAAATAACCAGTAACTAAGTTTTACAAAGTTAGGATCATATTTTAGATGTTGATGTCCTCGTTTAATGAAATGTAGAGTGAGCAAACGTTCAATGAGCTTGGGTATTTATTTATTTAGTTATTTGGGGTTTGTATTGTTTGAGTCAGCGTCTCCCTGTGTAGCCCAGGCTGGCCTCGAACTTATGGCGATCCTCTTGCTACCTCGCCCTAGAATACAGGCCAGCCTGGGTGTTTGCTTGAAGGTGCCAGGGTGCAATTCTGCGAGGCACACTGGCTGGGTTTCTTGTTTGTTTTTTCTCGCAGGACTCCTGTGAATGTCTTATCTTTCACAGCGCTCCAGAGCAGACCAGGTTAAAAAAAAAAAAAAAGAAAGAAAGAAAATTTTTTTCTATCATCAAAGCAGCCATGTTAGGATGATTCAGAATAAAATGTAACCTGTAAATACGGGCATGAACAGCTGGCAAAGACATAAGTGAGAGTTCAAACTGTGTTAAAAATGGAAAAACTGAAGCCCAAAGAGGTTAAGTTACTTCTACAACAGATTCAAGACCCTCTGATTTGAATATATCAAAGGTATCTAATGACACTTATAACTCAGTGTACATTTTGCATTTTTTTTAGGGATTGAACCCAAGGCCTTTGAACTGAGCTGCATCACCAACCAGTTTTAAGGGCTTTTGAGATAACATCTTTCTAAGTTGCCTAGGCTGAACTCAAACTTGAGTTACTCCTGTCTCAACCTTCCTGCACCTTATACATTGCTTTAACATAATGTATAATCTAAGTGCACTAGTAATACTCTTTGAGTATTAAAAATTCTCTATGTAAAGTATTTAATTGCTTATCTATGTTAGCAATAACATAAACTCTAAAGTGTTAAGATCTTTAGCCATCAAAGCAATTCCCTGCCTTGGCTAATTTATTAGTGACAATGTAAGGAAATAGGCAGGGTACATAGTGTTAGCCCCATTTCCCCACGAGGACTTGTAACTCAGAGAATTTGAGTTTTCTCCAGCAAGGTCACTCAGTCCTCAGCACAAAGTCTACTTTGAGGTAAGGGTATGTTCTTTGGGGTGGAGGGGAAAAGATTGGCTGGACTGCAGGCTTTTGACCATCAGTCTAGGCTTTGTTGCATATATCTTGCTGCCCCCATGATCTCTGTCACACTTACTAGTTATTCTGCTGCAAGGGCTCCCTCAGAATGGCCTGGACTCAGCAAGCTCCCTGCTGCAGTAGCCCAGTTCTCTCTGGCCATAGGCTGGGACTTCCCACCTACACATTAAGAATGAGACCTTTTGACTCTGGCTAACACCTACAACACCCTCAAGGGAGAACCAGCCTTTAAGGTATTGTACAAACCTCAACTCTCATCTTAACCTACTAGTATGTAAGAAGTATAGCTTAATGATCTTTACAGTCAAAGTAAAAGTCCCAAAGTGTCACATTCTCTTGCTGGGAAGGCTGGCGTTCCTCTGCTTAAGGTTGGAGGGATACAGGTGAGCAAGCTAGGCATGGCCCTAAAAAGTGAGGAGAAAGGCTAATAGGACATTGCTACACAGTCTGACGTCATTTCAATCATGGTAACATCAACACTTGCACTACTGGAACGTTCTAAAAGTTTTACCAGACTTTACTTTCCGTGAGCAAACAAGATCACTTTCATCTTTCCTCCTAGTTCAGCAAATCAGTCTTCTGTGAATCAAAAAGTCCATCTAGAAAGCCCTAGGTTTTAACTTCTGAAATTTTCTCACCAGCTATTCTGTCATGACTAAGATCTACCACTCTATATATATGGAGTTGTTTTTTTTTTTTTTCTTTCATTGTAGAGTAATAGTTCTTAAGCCTCCTCTTTCCTCCCTCTTTGGGATTATAATGGAAGTTAGGTATTATTTTCCCAGAATTTTTTTAAATGTGTACCCCCACATAATTTTGTGCTCAGGGTCAGCAGGTTAGTGGCTTCTGTGACTCTTCAGCCATCACCCTCCTGGGCAGTACAACTTCATACTCCAAGCCTGGCAGGAAGAAACAGTTGGAGTAGGTGAAAGTGGTATGCAAACTCTTTACCTTCTCCTGCACTAGACACCTCCCTCCTTAACTAGTAGGAGTCTTTGTTGTTTGAACCATTGGCCACTACTTAGCTGAGCTGCTGATTTTAATGGCTTCCTTGCTTTAGTGCTGGGCCTCCAGCCCACAATGGAAGAGCAACAGCCAGAGAACTGTGGTGTGTTTTTAGCTCCATCACTGCAAATCCTTGTGCCTCCTTTTTCTTATTCTCCCAAGTGAGCGATGAGGACTGAATCACTTCTTAAACCCCTTAAACTGAGGAAATTCTGTGAGTCCAGAATAATTATCCAAATCCCTTTCATGTAGCTCCTAAGGGAACTGACCTTTCTGAGTTCGTATCCTCTATGTCCAGCAAAAGTTAGAGTATGAACCACTGAAACTTGCTATAGGATATAATTGGTCTTTCACTGATCTCAACTGGGTTCAAACTTGGTACATGTTTCCTGAAAATGGATAGAGTAAAAACCATGCAAAACACTTTTTTCGAGGGAAAATATTAAAATTTCAAAAGCTGCTTTTTATCCCACCTTTCTACGGACAACTTTCTTATATATAAGTTCATGTACGTAAACAGATAAACATACATTTTAGAGATAATAAGCAGTAACTTTTATGTATACACATATTTATAAATACATATTGCTTTTATCAGGCTCTTAAGGAAAGCAGTGCTTTTAATTTGGTCTCTGCTGTGTGATTCTCAGCAGCCACGAGACCCTTTTCTGCCCTCTCCATCAATCAGTGTCTTTGAACTTACAGTATTCAGGGCCTCCAACAAAACCACCTCAAAAGCACACTCGCCCTCAGATTAGCACATTGCATGTCAGAGCAGCTGAGCGTCCTCACTCACCATGCTAATGTAGAGGAATACGTACTTGATTTCTAAAATTACCATCCTTGCACAGAACCACACACTTGTGCAAAAATTAGGCTTCACATCAACGCGGTGGCTGTAGCTTAACTCAAATTGTGACTATCTGTGTTCATTATGACCAGGTAAAATTAAAATTATAACCAGGTATGGGTAAACAGGGCCAACGCGCCCAACAGTAGAAAAGATTAGTGACGAATATCAAATAGGTGCTTTAATGAAATGAAGCTGATGATTAGATAAAGGGAAACAGTGATGTTCGATTACATTTGTGCCATTCCTCCATCAGTGAGCGCATTCTGTCCAAAGTATTGTTTCCTGGCTGGGTTTACAAAATGCTGTGGTCCTTTATGTGCCTGTCCCCCCCAGCCAGACTGCCCAGTGTGCAGCCCGGCTGCTCCTTCTCCCCTACTGTAACCTTAGGAAAATCATTTCCCCTGCCCGCGCCTCACTGTCCCCGTGTGTACATGGGGAGAATACTAAAATTCTTTCCTGAGGCTGTGAAGAGGAATAACCAAGTTAGGATACATCAAGCAATCAGAATGCGCTGGCATGGAAGCAGTCCCGTGTGAGTATATGCTATTATCATGTATAAATTAATTGTATAAGTGGATGATCTTGTCCATTTCAAGAAACCAACTTTGAAAGTGAGATACACATTCAGAGAAAGTAAATATGTGTGTATACAAGCATCTCTAAAAATTCTTGATGCATTTTAAAGAATCATTAATTTTAGATTTTGTGCTGTTTGGGGGGATTTAGGATTGAACCCAGGGCCTCTCCTGTATCCCCAGCCCTTTATATATTTATTTTGAGATAGAGTCTTGATAAGTCACTAAATTACCCAGGCTGCACTTGAACTTTCAATCCTCCTGCCTCCTTAATTTAGTAATTTTCAACAGTTATGAAATTCATATGTTTACTTCACCAAAAGAAAAACTCATAAAATACTTCAGAACAATTTTTCCAACGAAACATTTTATGTACCTTTTAACGATTAGTTTATGACTCTGAGGTCGGGATAAACCAAACAACTCTTTTAATTTGGCTTATACAGACTTTTCAGTAACCTCTAATCTATATGATGATTCAATTATGAAGTAGTAAATCTGTCTGGACTTGTCCATGTAAAATGGCAAGGTTACCATGTGACAGATGTCCAGATATTTACAAGGTCCTCCCTAAGCATTGATTACTAGTGTCACTGGTACTATGGCTAACATCTTTCAGCCTTGATTATGAGCCTGGTAACCAACCTTACATGTGTTGTGTCACTTCATCTCCACAATGGACTTTCGTAGTAAAGTCATTGTCTCCATTTAAATAGGAGAAATTAAGACTCAAAGAAGTCAAAGTGTCAAGTGACACTCAGGTAGTAACATTAATAAACTCTAGGGTAAAACCCAGGCAAGTTGAAACCAGAACAAGGAATACTCTTCCCTTAGGTAGACATACTAACTGTTACCTTTTGCCTCATTGCTTTACTTCTCCCTGTCCTTGCCTCTCCTTATCTCTCTGTGTTTATATTGTACACACAGACCTGAAACCTCACCTCTAAATGCTTTGACACATATCCCTTAAGAACAGTGCCAGTTCTACACGGTGAAAGCACATGATTATGGCATTCAAATATGGTTCGAAAAAGTAGAGATAAAACCCAGTTTTCACCCACAAGTCCAGATTTTCCAGATTTACCCTGATTATACTTTGTGGACTGAGATCCATGCCTCACAAGGGTCCATTACTAATCTGGAATACTAACAACTCTTAATATAGCTCCACATTTACAAGGTTCTGCTACACTAGTCTGCTAAGAACATTGCATATCACATTTTACTGAAACGCTTGTACTAAATCCAGGTCTGCTGTGCAGAAAAAATGCCTAATCTCAATTCATAGTATTACTGAAAGTTGGCTCCATATCCAGCACAGAGGTAAGACCCACTTTCTGCCCTCACGTATGACTCAGAGCTATGGAAGAGACATGTGATCATCTCCATGCAGTGTGATGAGTGGGTAGAGAAAGAACTAGCCACATTGGGAAACAGAGAGAGCCTAGCTGCTAGGAGTGGGATACCTGACAAAGAACCTTTAGAAAGAGTGGGCAAGTCCATTTGAAGAACGATTTGGCGTAGATATACCTAGTGCCTCAGTGTGTGCTGATCTCAGGATGACATCTTGGGGAGCACCATCAGTAACCCTTATTTGGTTTGCTAAGGTACAGAGTAAAATGCCATACAGCATAAAACATAAATAGTGTGGGTCTTGCCTTGTAACTGAGAGTATCCCGTATTTGGAACATTATAAGACACTCATTTTTAACAAGGCAAAGTCAAACCTTCTGTTTACAGAACTTGCTCAGTTTGTCAAACATAATTTTCATTGCACAAATTCTTCCTTGCTTGGGGCCATTATGGTGTGTGGAAATAGAAAACTACGAATTGTGGCTTGTCAAAGTAGGAAAGCAAATTTTCCCTGTGATTTAGACATATGGACATTACTCACCACAACTCATAAGTTCCGATGGGTGTGTTTCATTGAGACAGCATTGAGAGTTAATGCTGTGAATCCAAGTGCACGGAGGCCTTACAGAAGAGGAGCCTCTTAAAGAGTGACAGAGACTATTCCAGAGACAGTAACTGCCATCACATTTTCTTTTCTCCAGGGTGGAAGAAAAGAAAGGCTCTAAAAAAAATAAATTATAAACAAAATGAAAAAAGTTATTATTAAACAAGAAGATGAGGAGAAAGATCTAGGGATGGGGGAAAGGAAAGTGTGAGGGGAGACAGTAATGATTATCAAGATGCGATATGCATATATGCTAATTCACCAAGATGATTGCAATTATTATCAGAAACATATATTAAAAATAGAAAAATTAATTAAAAAGTTGCCCTATGGAAAGATGATATTTAAAAGTTTAAATTTGTAGGCACATGGGGAACCTTTTACATAAATAGGAAATAAGAATGGCCATCATTTAAAGCAGCAGAATGCATCCCTCCCTGAGCTCGCTCTTGTTTTTATTTGTGATTGTTTTATAACATTTTAACAGCGTTTGGGCCCGTAGCTGAGCCACTGTGAGGTCAGGGTACTGAGGAAGTCATCCCTCCCTGGGACACGCCAGTCCTGGGGGGTGGGGACAGGGCTGGCACAGCTCCTATTTCAGCAGCTTACTCTGCTGCACTGACTCTGGGGAAAAATTCCTAACCTGTTTTTTTCCACACCCTTATCTCAAAAGTGAAGGTATTAATCACTGTCCATAATAAAATTATTGGAGAAGTTACTTAGTTTGTAAATAAGTTCCACAAGTCATTTCAGTAAAAACTTCCTGGTTTTAAAACTGGAGAAAACAGATATAATCCCCAAAAGCCAGTATTTTTTCTCTTCCGTGCATTCACAATTAGATGTTCACTCAGTGGAATGGCTACATAGCAATTCTGCAATATCTAATATCTAATTTGGCTTTCTTCTGAGACAGTTCAAAACTATTTCACTTTTTTGTTGTTTTGATTAATATCATTTGCAAATTCTTGAACTACATAAACGTATGTTGTAGTAATGCTGTTTAATATACAGATGGTTCTTTTCAACAAGGAGCTCTTAATTTAGAAATAATAGTTATTTTCAATAAATAGCTTTTAATTAGAAGTAGTAAGTCAAGGGAACTAGATTTGTACCAAAGTGTATGAAAGAATATATCACAACATAATTTTATAATTTTCCCTTGCAGTGGCTTACACAGGTAATTTTTCTTCAATATAAAGCTAATGATGTGAAGTGCAATCTTATTAACTAAGAGTTTTTTCTATACAGCGATCATTTTACTTTTAGAAGCTGCACTTGTGTGCTTTAGAAGATGTAACCACCACTGCTTACAGTCTTGGTAGTAGCCCACACCAATTCCTCCTCAATAACAGAACTTGTGAATGCCAGAGGAATAATAATATTCTGCCCCCATTTCCTAACAGCAGAAAGTTGACTTGTCTTTACAATCAGTTACTGACACATAACACATACTATTCTACAGAAAACAGGTGATAAACTTTAAACAAATAAACAGACCTTAAATATACAATTTTTCAATAAAAATAGTATTTCAAACCCCATTCTTCCTTCCACAAATAACTTATTTGCATTTCAAGAAGAGACCACCTGTGACCTCACCTCCCACTTTGGTTCTCCCACCATAGAGGATGGTTCTGATAGTAAGAAACTCAGACAAAGTAGAAGGAAAGCACCAGGACAGACACAAGGTATTTAAAGGAGCAGATCTTTGGGGTGTATTGTTTGCGTGCCCTTCAGCTTTTGGCCCTAGGTCAAAAAGTAACCAACAAATTGTTGTTATGCCGAAGATTAGCTATGAATATGTCCAAAATTCCTCAGGATCTTTACATATCTGTATTAATCCTTATTGATGACATCCATGACCTACCCCAACACTCTAGCTTCAGAACACAGAGAATGAAAATAAGTCCTAGTGGGAAAGTCAGAATCTGCTTCCACATATACAGATATACGCTAATTGCTTTTAGTAAGTAGATCCATGTAGGAATCAACTTTGACTTCCATTTGAATGGCTGTGCTTTTGACAGGTACCCACACAATTAAAGTGGGACAAAGTTTAAAGGAAATTAGCTAAACTCAATCATTTCAATTTTCAAAAGCATGATGATATTTCTTTTCATCTATTATATTGACTTTAGAGCTAGACTTTGTATTGCTGTATCAACATAGGATCGTCTCTTTTCATAGAAATAGATATGTGTTCACTTTATAACAACAAATTAATAGTTTCCAAATATTTTGAGATTTCAAAGGGAATAGTTATCTCATGATGGCTTTAGCTATGAAATTCAACCACTGACGGTTTAAAAACATTCTTATATCATGCAGTTGCTTTGATAGGCAAATATTAAATTGTTGGTGCTGAGAATAAGCAGCAAAATTTGAAGACAGAGATATATAAAATTGAGGGAGGATAGAAATTATGATTCTTATGTAAAAACAGATCCTTACAAGATGAATAGAGTTAAGGAGATGAATGGTGGTGTTGATTGCAGAACATTACAAATGTGCTGAATATCACTGAGTTGTAAACTTAAATATGATTAATATGGTAAATATTATCTGTAATTTATCACACAAAAATTGAAAAAGAGATCAAACCTAGGCTATATTCTTCTCTGAATATATAACATCCAATAACATCTTCCCTAGCAAATCAATAAGGTAAGAATAAAAAGATATTTGGAAATCCTATACCTCCTTTACTCCCAAAAAAATCATCCTTCACAAAAGCATAATTTAGGAGAAACTTTCCTGAATATGCTTTCAGATTAGATCTTATTCCCAGAGGAAGAGTAACCTGCCAAATAATGAAAGGTATTTGGTACTATTATTTGTCTGATGTAAAGCGCTTCATCTTATTAGGTTCTTATCCAAGGTGAGGATTGGTTTTGAAATTTACACAGTAACAGTTCTTTCAAGCACTAGATTTAACACGGCATCTATTCCCAGCTATTGAAAGGCACGTTGCTACAATAAAACCTACCGACAATGGATATTTCATACAAAAGGTCAAAGGCTTTTGTGAAGGGAGGAGTGCAGAACTACCTAAGCAAGACCCTAGTCCCATTTATCTTGTATAATTCACAATAATTTCTCTTGTATTGCTATGCACTGCAAATTATGCTTGCTGTATTCTTACCATTTTGGGTTGATGCAGTCACTATTAATTGCCAGGTCTATAATTGTGTATAATTCTTCTGCCACTCTACCAGCTGGCAGGGGTATTAACTCCAAACAGAGCCCTTCCTTTCTTTTTGCTTTATGACATCATCCTCTGCCAAAGCCCTGGCTAGCAGACCAGCCTATCCTGTCTGTGATCAGTAGTATCCACTCAGGTGCGCAGCAGCTCTGTTCTTGACTGACAGCAACGTTGAAAGCAAACACACCTTCCACTTTTAGGAGGTGGGAAGTTTATTGAATATATTTTTTAAGATGTTCTTGGATATTTTCTCCTCAACTCTGTTTATTGAAGTTAATGTTTTCATCTGTGTTTTAATATTTTGTTGCTGTTTTCATCTGTGTTTTAAAAGAGACTTATGATTGTGTAGCATACTTAAACAAGCCGCTGATTTCTCTGCACTTTTATAAATTCATCAGACCTATACCACAGTTTGTGTTTGGGCCTTAAGAACAAGACCTGTGTGACACTTTATTTCAGCATAGCTTTAGCATGTGAACCCATGAAGAATTGAAAGCTGTTAGAATTTTTAATATAGTACAACTATCAAAAAACCTGGTACCCTGGTCCATTTTCAGAGTACTCTAATTAGGCAATTCATATGGTAGGAAAAGGTAAAAGAGGAAAAATTTTATTATACAAAATATAACTTTTAGTACTCGTACTCAGATGTCACATTTAAAGAATAGGAGTAAAATTTATGGGTAGAATATTATCAATCAATTCACAATGTATGTGTATTATCCATATATATGTACACAAATATATATACTCATATATGTCTTTAAGAGAAAGTGGAATTATATTGGGTAAGAGAAAGTGGAATTATACTGGTTGAGTGGAGCTAACACCTAAGATTAATGTGCATGTACTGAGCATTTTCTGTGTCTAAGGCACCATAAAGAGGAAAAAGTCATTATGTTTACAATATTTTTTACTGATAGTCTATAAAAGGAACTAAAATCCTGAACTGATACTGTCTATTTCAAATCCTTTCATCATGAAATGAATTCATCTCAGGAAACAGCAAAGTTTTAAAAAAATACTATCAGTAAGTATGATATGTTTCCTCGGTTTGGAAATTTCCAAACCACGATATTCTCCCCTGTCAAAATATATTCACTGGGGAATTTTTAACTTTATACATTACGTTTGAACTTGCTCACATTTTTACATCTAGCTGGTTTCATTATTAAATAAAAGAAAAGGTGATTCCCCTCCGGTACTCAAGGAGACCACACACATGAATGATACTCTTAACTTCTAGGTTCTGTAATACTAACACTGAAACCAGAAACTTACGAGAGAAATGTCACTTTATCTGAAAGAGAAAAGTCTGACTGTAACAGGAAATAGCCAATTCATCTTTTTTTTCTGATCAAATCTTTGCTGAAGACAAGTCATTTGAAACACAGAACACTCTTTAAGTCACACTCCTATACATGGATCAAAACCAAAGCCGCTGGGTCATGCTTTCCCAAAGGAATCTCTACATAGCAAATGAAGAGATTTTTAGAAGTACTCATTTATAGACAAGACCTGCATTGTCTATATCATATTTCCTGAAAGAATAATAGTAAAACTTCAACTACGTACTCCAGAATAAAAATCTAGCCCAAATCCTTTCATATAAAGGTTAATTCACTTTTAATTTTTATAAAGTACTATTTAATATTTTTGTCTTTTACTTAACTTGCCTAGCTCCTCAGTGGGAAATAAATTAGAGTACATAATCAAACTATCTCCTTTTCATTTTAGCATTTGCGGACTTTGAAGAGTGGTTTTCTTTGTTTTTTTAAGGAAAATGATACATATGCATAAATTATTCTCAACTACAGAATAGAATTTATAATTTTAGAAAGTCTTCAAATATGCTTAAAAGTAATAGTATTATGTCTCACTTGCCAAGTTCTCTACCTTTTTCAACAAATTACTTCCTAGGATTTAATGAGCTGTAAAAGAAAATAAAGACTATTTTGCATTCAGATTTATATCCTATCACTCCATCTTTATTACTGCATGTGCATACGCAACTATTTTTTCTCTTTTTGCAGGTGTCGCAAATCAGGAAGGGGAAATCTGTGGTTTAAATTCTTTATGCCTCATCCTGTAAGTGCTGGAGGCTTGCTGTAGGCTGTATGCTGTTAATGCTAATCGTGATAGGGGTTTTTACCTCTGAGTGACTCCTACATGTTAGCATTAACAGGGTATGATGCCTGTTACTAGCATTCACATGGAACAACTTACTGCCGTGGGAGGATGACAAAGAAGCATGAGTCACTCTGCTGGATAAGTGAGACTTCAGGCTTTATCACTGTTAAATTTGTTAATCTGGTCCTGGGATGTTCCACTTTAACTTTTAAGAATAAGGTCATTTAAAAGATTTATCAGCAGTATCACAAACAGACATTTGTACTTTAATCTTCAAGCCCACACATTGATATTTTTAAAAGAAAATATAGTGGCATTGGTTTAAATTCAAAGTAATGGTTTGTTTATTACAGAATCACTGTTCATAAACATTTTTAATGGTTCACCTACAATACACGCTAAGCACACTGTAACAAATTTCTGTAGTATCTCCATAGTTAAAAATTAGACTGCCATTCTCCAGTTATATTGTGTATTGTCTGGAAACATTTTTTATGAAAGACTTAGAAACTGGCATTTTCCCCAGGTAATAATTTTCTATTCAGACATCTTCAATTTAAAGTTAATACTTTTATTTGAATCTTAAGAAATGAAACTATGTGTCTAATGAAATATTGTTAACAAATTACATGGCAAATAACATTTGAGAGCTACCTGCCTTTTCCATACATGACACAAAGCTTTAATTTTTCTAAATTCATATTTCAAATGAAGTCCCAAATGTAGGCTCAAGTTTAGTAGCTAAACCACATAATTATATAGTGGAAACAGAGAATCCGCCTTTCCTCTCTAAGCCTGTTTTTCATCCATAAAATGGGGTTAAAACGCTACAAAGTTGGTATGAGGCTTACATGAGATACAGAATTATTTTTATAAGATGATAAAGTGCTACATTAAAGCTGTAGTAAAATTAATCCAGGAATGAGTTCCCCTACTTCATTAGCTAAAAGTTAATGATTTGGTTTACAGACTTCTTAAGGTTTGGATTTGTACTATTCTCCACAACTAATTATATCACACAGACCTAGCCATTTGTACTTGTGAGCATATTTCATGTGCACTTATTTGAACAATTCTCAATGTTTTGTCAAATAATTCACTGTAACCCAATAAATTGCATGAGTCTTTAGTTGATTTAAAATGATACTTGATGGCCCTTTTCCTTTTGTAATTGCGATGTAATTACAATTACAAATTGTAATTTCCGAAGATATATACTCGGAAGACAAAGGGAAGACATTCCAAGGATAGTTAAGGGATGATCCTGACGGCTAGAACACAGTATTCTCATAGAAGGTCACTCCCTTGGCCTCACTCCTTTCCTTTGAAGTGTGTGCTACCAAGATAAAATTCTCCTCTTCGCCCCTAGGATGACATGGCTCCATGGGGCTCCCACACGGGTCCATCACATTTGAGGGTGTTTTCCCACACGGTTCATTTGATCTGTCACGTGTTCAAAAGGAATGCATGCCTTGAGACCCAATTCTTTAAAATCCAACTTGCTGCCTACAGCCACAAGGTCACAAATGTTAGGACTGGGGTAGCCTATTGTAATGTTACCTTCCTATTGTTATAATAAGTCTGAACGTCACAAAGACACTTTAAGAAAAACTGCGCTGTGAAATGCTGTGTTTGAAAAGTACTGGACTCTCATATGAACCTCAGGCAAGTTACTTGATCTCTCCTCAGTTTTTTTCTCATCAGTAAAATTGGAATGGAATACTGGACGTAAATGGAATACTTAAATGGAACACTGCATGTAAAGGCCACAATGTCTTTTGTACTAAATGTTAAATATAGGTAAATGCAAACTTTAAAGCTTTCACATTCATTCATCTAAATCAAATGTTCTACCACAGGAGATATACCCAAGGACTCCAGATCCAGCCTTACATAATCCTGCAATAACAACCCAGAGAACCTAAATAGTGCAAAGATTAGTTGAGCTTTTCTCTTATGCCCAACTCTCCTGAGCTTTTGTTTGTTGATCTCCTGGTCTTAGATGGATTCTTCCTGACCAGTATATTCAGTTATTTCAAAAATTCTTGGAGCATGAATAATACTGGGTGTGTATTTGAGTTGGAGGGTTAGTAAGAAGGGGTGTGTGTGTGTGTGTGTGTGTGTGTGTGCGCGCGCGCGCGTGCACGTGGATGCATGTGAAGGACAAACTGAGCTTTGTTTAAGGGAATGGGAGTTCTCTGGGGACTGAAGAAGGTAAAAGCAACCCAATTTCGTATGCAAAACGTTGGATTAAATGAAATACTATGTGGCACATGATTTCTTTTTGAAAAATTGCAGAATATCAAGAGAATTGTCTAGAATCTGACCCACTTCCCCAGAAATTTGCTGAATTTGAAACCAGGCCTTTTCTTCTCTCTTTTGCCAGTTAGGCAGACCCGGTAGTTTAACAAAGAAGAAACTGAAGTCAGAGGATTGAAGTTTAGGAAACATTTTATATTAAAAATTTTCTGAAAATAGAAGGGGTAGACAAACCCCAGAGAAAGCAAGGAAACTTAAAGAGGAAAAAGGAGCTTGAAGAAAAATAATGAGTCCATAAATGTAAAACATACACTGAAAGTTGACCCTGTCAGTGCTTCTCTATAGGTAATGAATAGAAAACAGTGAAACTAACAGGTAAAACTTGCACATGAGTTCGGCTTTCTGCTTTTGGTTTCACATCCTCCAACAGCAGTGAGGATAAAGGGAATAATGTTGTCACTGGGGTTCTTTTCACTGTTACTACTGTATTTCAAAAAGTCTAAATGTGCCAGCATTAGTTTTCACTGGCTGAACAAATATAACTACTAAAGTTTTTAAGTAGGTTCGCCAGTGTCATCACAATTATGTCCTCTATCTTCAGTCACACTCGTCCACTCTTCTCTGCAATGCTCGGGGATTTCCCAGTTCACTAGCACTTAACTTACTGTATCATCACTTGTTGTGGTATGAATGACTACATTAGCAGTGATACCTTTGAGGGCTGACCCACCACCTTGCATAATCATCTGCTCCTCAAATGTTTACTGGCTTTATCACACCATTATTTGGTAGGTAGAGTATTAAGACAAGGTATTATTAGGTAGTTCAGGTGGTCCACTACTTAGGCCAGGCTGGCCTGAACTCTCAGAGACCCTCCTGCCTCAGCCTCCAGCATGCTGGGATTATAAGCATGTACCAGCATGCCCAGCTGATCACACTATTATTATTCTAAGTCCAATTCTCAACAGAAATGACTCAACATTTTATTTTAATAGCACCTCTGGGTAATTTTTGTTGAATAAAATTCCTTATAGCAAATAAATGACTAAAAAGTTCTCCAAAAAGTCTGAAGAGTATAAGCAGTGATTCTTACCTGGAAAGCATGTCAAGATGCAAAGTCCCAGCCTCCCCCGTCCAGACACTGATTTTGTAGTAGAGCTAAGGACATTACATTTCTACCAGGCTGGCTGGATGATTCAGATACTGTGATTTATAAACCATCTCTACAAACTGGTTTATATACAGTGCTACTGTTGACATGATTAGAAATGTGCTCAGCAGAGCCAGGTGTGGTGGTGCATGCCTGTAATCCCAGCACTTAGCAAGCTGAGGCAGGAGGATCCCCACAAGTTCAAGGCTAGCCTAGGCTACATAGAGAGTTCAAGGCCAATATAAACTACCTAGCAAGACTCTTTCTCAGAACAAACAAAAGGAATTGTGCTCTGCCGAAATCCTGTAACATGTAGATCTAATGGCCACTTAGACATTGTTCCTTCTATATAACAAGAAACTGCAACATGAGCTGAGTGAGGAATGCTATACTGTGGTTCACATCTTTGGGATAAACAGCAATTAAATTCACAATTTCATCATCCCTCTCCAACAAAAACATCCTACCAACCTCAAATACACCTGACTTGAAAATCCCACCAACATCAGCTACTTGTGTTCTACACACCAGCTGCTACCAACCAGTGACTTGGTAGTACCTAGTCCCAAGTTACCGGCTGCTGTTGAGTGGCAGAAAGGGAGGGTGAATGAGAAACGATCGGGTCCCAGTTCCTGCCTAGCAAAGAGCAAACTAATGGAACAGTCACAAATGCATTGCCCTCCCAACTCACCCTCAGAGCTGCGCTGCCAGCAGTTCAACGTTCATTACATCCAGTCTCCACTTAGGGACACTCTGCCCTTTCCCAAATCCCCACAGTCAGCAATTTCTGATCCCTTAGCCCAGGCACAGCACATAGAAAAAGAACTTTGACAAGGGTTGCACAGTGAAGTGATTTTTCTCCTCTGCTTTATCAAAGCCGTTTCTAGCTCACATTGACAGCCCCTTTGGTCTGTTATTTGTGTCCATGTCATCCTTTCTTCTAGACTGAGCTCTTAAGGAAAATAGTATCAGTTTAAACTCTCCTGTTTTCTACCCAACTTTGCTCACAGCTGCTTAAATTGAATGGGATAATGTATCCAATTCTCCACTGACACTGGAAATTGGACCTATTGTGAATAGTGTCAGTACCTGGGGAACTGGTGTCCCAATTTGAGGAACTGGTTTTCAAGTTGACCTGCATGGATCCATTAGAGACAATTCAAGCATCAATTTGGTTCTCCCTAAATTCTTCAAATCAGGAAGGTAATCTACATGTTCATTTTAAGAAATATATAGAAATATATTATATATAGAAATATATAGATCCATTATTTAAAAAATATATAGAAAATTTGTCCTCAGCATTTTTAATCTGAACAAGCAATCTTAACATAGTGACACCCAAGTTCAACATCATTTAAAACTAACACTGCAGCAGAAGTCTCCCCAAAACTAAATACTTCCCTTTTGGGGGCAGTGGGTACTGGGAATCAAACTCCAGACCTCATGCTTGCCAGACAGGCACTATGCCACTGAGCTGAACCCCTACCTGCTTCCCTTTTATTCAATATATCTGATTACATATGAAATATAAAATCAACTTAGTAAGTAAACACCTTTAAAAGGATAGCTTGTATTTATCAAAATTAGAATATACATACTATTTGACTTGAAATCACCTTCAAAAAATTATTTTATAGCAGATATGTAGAATTATGTGTGTGTGAGATTACTAGCTGAAGCATTATTATAATAGCAAAATTGAAACCCGGGGCTGGGGATATTGCCCAGTGGCACAGCACCTACCTGGCAAGTGCAATGTCCTGAGTTCTATCCCTGGTAATAAAAAAAAAAAAAATGAAACCAAACTCAATAGAGAACAGAGTAAATAATCAATTGTGAATAATGACTATAAACTGAAAAAACAGAAACAATATGTAATTTCTAAAACAAAATTTAAAGTGGAAGTGGAAGGAAAATGTCTTAGTTACTCTTCTCATTGCTGAGACAAAATATCTGACACCCCAAGTTAAAGGAGGAAAAGTTTATACAGCTCACAGTTCGTAAAGGTTTCAGTTTATAACAGCTGCTCCAAAGCAGGGTGGCACATGGCAGAGGAGTAACAGTTCATGGCAGCTGAAGATGGCAAAAGTAACAGGGGAGAGAGAGAGAGAAAACAAGCCTCTTTCTGTCTCTTATATTATATGTGGGCTACCCACCCCAGGGCGGGTGTAGCACTCACAGCATTGCACTACGAATTAATCACACATTCTAAATTCAGCTACCTCTGAAAAAGGATTTGACAAAGCCCCATCTAAAACTGCATAAGGCTTTGGGGAAACAAACCATAACAGAAAGATAAGGAAAAACTGGATCATTCTGATATAAAAGGATCAGAGGAATACCAAAAAATGATAATTGCAGTAAGATGCACTTGAATTAAATTCATTTTTAAAATATAGTAATTCAAAGCCTACATTTGCTATGATTTATATCTAGATGTTTCCCCAAAGCCTCAGCATTGATAGGTGGGGCTTTTAGGAGTGACTGGAACATGAGTGTATGATACTGAATTAGTCCACTGATTGGTTTAGCATAGTTCTGGGTGTGGGTGATAGATTTACTAGACAAGAAAGACACAACCTGGGTGTGGGTCATACCAATCAATAGACTTGTAGCTTGGAAGGAAGAAAAAGGGAAAGAAAAAGGAAGGCCCTGCTGCCTCCCGCGTGCCAGGTCATGAACAGTTTCTCCTCTGCCAAGCTCTTCTGCCACGCTGTCTTATCTTGGAACTAACCAATTATGGACTAAATTTCTACAAACTATGAGCTAAAATAAACTTTTCCTCTAACTTGTGAGTGCTGGGTATTTTCTCCCAGCAATGAGAAAGTAACTAAGACAGGATTTTAAAAGAAAATAACAGTTTTATGGTGTTTACAAAAAAAAAAGGCCTGAAAACTAATGATATAAAAAAATGAAAGTAAGTATACACCACATAAACACTAAAATAGAAGCAAATTAAAGAAAAATTACAAGTGGTACAATATGGGAGGCTAAGATCCTCCGTGACGATCTTCTACATAGACTCATCAATTGAATAGTTATCGACCAAACTACCTTCCTAAGATCTACGGTAGCCAGGCGAGAAACCACAGTGCCTGGCTTTAGTATAACAGTGAGAAAAGATGCACGGAAGAAGACAGAAAGGAACAAGTTTCCCACCTCTTCTCCCAACCTCAATGATTGCATCAGTCAGGTTGCTAAGTGATTCCTTCCACCACCCCTACCCCAAGCTCTGGCAGTAAAGGACAAGACACTACCCACTTGAGAGGAGGACACAAAAGCTACCTCCCCTCCCCTAAAATAAGGCCTAGCCAGAAAGTAATCAGCCTGGGAAAGTAGAGATCAAAAATGCCAGCGCTGAACCAGCCTAACCTTGCCTTGCTCCCATCACTGTTCACTTGCTCAGTGGCTATTCTAAGGCAGGCAAGACAAGGGCAGGGTATCTGGGGCTGGCATTTTGGATCACTAGGTTTCAAGGCTGATTATTTTCTGGTTAGGTCTTTATGTTTGGGGAACCATAATAGTACAGAAGTCAGCCTTGCAGCACAGTGCTAGACTCACTGTGGTTAGACTCAGCACTGGGCAGAAAACAAAAGCCCCTACACTTAAGCTAGAACTTGCAGATGGAGCCTCCAGACCATCTGCATGATGGAGAGACAGATGCAAGTTTTAGCCTACATCATTGCCCACCTTTGGAGTGGGCCTAGAGCATGCCATTCACCCTTGCAGACTACACAGGTCCCATGACACTGAGATGCAAAACAGCTTAACTTCAGGCTTGGCTAAAAGCACTGTTCCATCTCTCTTCTAGCTTTGGAAAGCAAAGTTATACCTAGACCATTACTCACAGTTGAAGCTGGTAGACCTGCCTTGGCACTAGGCAAAGATTTCCCCATGGTGAGACAGATTGTGTTCTGACCTGTATCAGCAGTAGCTGCAGGGTAGGTCTAGATATACTCCTGAGATGGTCCAGATCCATGCAAGTGAGACTCAAGTGTGACCCAGTGTAGCATTACCCTGTGCAGACAAGGGACTGCCTTTTTAAAGAAAGTACAGAGAAATGATTCAGTACTCTTACAGAGAAACTTTATAGAGAAATGGAAGCAATTTTAAAATTTAAACAAATTCTTGAGCTGAAAAAATATACCAAATGAGGTAAAAAGTGCAGCAGAAGGTATCCATAACAGAACAGATCTAGCTGAAGAATTAGTAAACTCAAATATAGGCTATTTAAAAACATACACAAGAGGGAAAACAAAGAACAATAAGCAATAAAGAAATCTTATGGAAGCATTGGGGTATCACCCAACGGCTAAATATGGAGATTCTTGGGGACTCAAAAGGGATGTGAGATGTCAAAACAGCAAGTTCATTCAAAGAATAACACAAAACCTCTCAAACTTAGAGAAGGATACAAATATACCAGTACAGGAAGGTCAAAAATCACCAGTCAAATTTAACTCAATGAAATCTACCCCAAAATAATGACAGAGAAAAGTATCAAGGCAGCAAGAGAAAAAAAAAATACATAACAGTTTCCCAATTTACCTGACAGTAGGTTCATCAGAAGGAACCTCAGAGGTCAGGAGAGAGTGGCATGAGATTTTCACAGTACTGAAAGAAAAAAGCTGCCAACCAAACACACTGTACCCAGCAAAGCTACATAGTAGAAGAAAAGGAGAGAAAAAATATATTCCAGGACAAAGAAAAGCTGAGAGAATATACCTTCATGACACCTGTCCTATCTGAAATACTAAAGGAATTAGTTCAAACTGAAAAATATTAACAAGACAATATTAGGAGATATAAATCTTAGTGGCATATGTTAGTATAAAAATTCACAATGCTCTAACACTATAAATGTAGTATATAAACTATTCATATCTTTAATAGGAAAATTAAAGACAAAACTATTAATACATTAACAGGCAATATAGAAAAATGTGAAAAAGGACATCAAAAATTCAAACTGTGAGAGAGAATGAACTACAAATACAGAGCTTCTTTACTAGTATATTTTCTCCTTTTTGTTTATCTTTACAATAATTTTGTTTCTATCATTTTAGAAGTTTGTTATAATAAAAATATTTTGTGACCCTCATGATAATCACAAATGAAAAATCTATAATAGACAAACTATACATAATCAGCAAGGAATCAAAGCCCATTATTACAGTAATCACTTAACCTCAGAGGGTGAATATAAAAGGAATAAAGAAATTAAAATTAGAGAACAAGTCTTAATGGACTATAGTGAGACTTATTTAGCAATAATTACTGTCTTGGTTACTTTTTTTACTGCTGGGATAAAATATCCAACATCCACAAGTTAAAGCAAGAAATATTTATTTTAGCTCATAACTTGTAGAAGTTTTAGTCCCTAGTCACTGATTCCAAGGCAGGGCAGCATGGCAGAGAAGAAACAGTTCATGGTGTGGCAGGCAGAAAGCAGCAAGCAGCAGCCTTCCCACTTTCATTCCCTTTTTATTTCATGCAGGCTAAAACCTATTGGTTGGTGCCATTTGAAGCCAGGGTGTGTCTTCTGTTTTCAGTAAATCCAGCTATGCTAGTAAATCCACCGAGAACTGTGCTAATTCAATAGGGGACTGATCCAGTATCACACCCATGATCCAGTATCACATAGCAGTCATTCCCAAAAGCCCCATCTATGAGTTCATGAGGCTTTAGGGGGACATCTAGATACAAGCCATAATAATTGCCTTAAATGTAAATGAGTTAAAATTTCAAATTAAAAATCATGAGTAATTTAATGGATTTTTAAAAAAAAATGATACCAAACCATATGCTGCTAAGAACTTCATCTCTTAGGACAGGGAGAAACTGGAAGTGAAAGGACTGCAAAATAAAAACAGTAGACATACTTTTATGAAACAAAATAGACTTTAAATCAAAAGCAGAAAAAAAATGACAAAGAATGTCATTACATGATAAAGGGGTCAATTCATCAAATGGAAATAGCAGTTTTGAATATACATGCACCCAATATTGGAGCACCCAAATATAGGAAGCAAATATTAATTAACCAAAAGGGAGTGGTAGACTCCAATACAACAATAGCTGAGAGTTTTAACATCCCATATTCAGGAATATTCAGATCTTCTAGACAGAAAATCAGCAGAGAGAAGTTACATTGAATCCCAGACCAAATGAACCTAAGAGACATTTACAGAATATTCCATCCAACTGCTGAGGCAAACATATTCTTCTTGATACCATGTGGAAGGAACACTCTCCAAGACAGGCTGCAAAAAAGTCTCAAAATTTTCTAGCACTGAAATAATTTAGTATTTTTTCTGACTATAATGAAGCAAAAACTAGAAATGAGTAAAAAGAAAAGCTTCAGAAAATAAACAAGTATGTGGAAATTAAGTAGTTTTTGTCTTGTTTTTGTTTGCTTATTTATTTGTTTGTTTTTTGAGACAGGGTCTCATTATATCATCCAGGCTGGCCTCTCATTCATGGTAGTTCTTCTGCCTTAGCGTCCTGTGTTCACCACCATGCCTGGCAATGGTTTACTATTATTATATTGGAATCTACCAAGCTTGATGAGTTTCTGATTAGAGCTCAAAAGACCAGAATATTGCCCATGATATAGCCAAAGGCCAGGCTCAAGAGGTTTCAGTTGGGAAGGACACCATGGGCAGTTGGACACCAGGCCATGTATGTTATGCTCTGGCAGAAAATTTGTCTGCATTTTGCTCATATCCAGTGAGTTTGCAGAAGACTGAAATTAAGGGCAGTGGACTAATCTGGTGGAAGAAATTTCAAAGTTAGCTACTGTTTTAGTCAGCTCTACCTTGACACTCAAAAGCAAATAGCTCTGCAGAATGATTTTAAAAATTTTGAATTTGGCCAGAAAGGAAATCCTGGTCAAGTTAGGGCCTATAAAGATGGAACAGAGGACAGCAGTACTAAAAACATTAGCATTAAAAGGAAGCCAAGTACTTTGGAATAGGACAATAGAAAAAATGGTCTGAGGGCATCACCAGCAGGACCCAGGTCTTTTGAAAGTTTGCTTTGAGAGTCCCAGGGTACCATGTTCCAGAATGGCACCCTGCTAGGGAATTTGTTCCTCAGGATTCAAGTAATAGCACTCAACCATCCAGGCACTCAAGAGACCTGCATAGCCAAGATAGCAGGAAACCTGGATACTGCTCCAACTGGTAACAGACCTTGGCATCATCCATGTAGTGCAGGTTTTACTCACATGCAGAATGTAAGAGCTGTGGGGTCAAGGAGGCTTCCACATAGATTTCAGAAGGCCTGGGAGGCCGGGCAGTGCACCCAAGGCAGTGCATGAAGCTTGTGAGGATGAAGCTAAAAGTACAGTGGAGACCCCAACATGGTGGAAAAGCCAGGAGAGTGGACCATCTGAGGAAAGCTACAAGCAGTGAGCAAAGCTGGTCCTAGAGAAAAGCAATGAGAGCTACAATCACTGCCAGTGCCAGGGGGGTAGGGCCACCCAAGCCCTTTGGAGTTCACATCTTGCCACAGATTTCTCTTTAAATTGCAGATGTCATGCATTTTGTCCCAGGGACAGTAAAGTGACTCATACACCCACAGCTCCTGCATTCTACATGCCAGAAAAACCAGCATCATAAAGACAACACCAAGGTGTGTTAGCAGGAGCAGTAGCCAGGCCCTCTCAGACCATGGCTGCAGTGGCCTCTGAGTGGATTACATAGAACAATGAAATGAATCCTGGAGAATTAATTTCCTAAAACATCCTTCTTGATCAAGGGTTCTAGAAACTCTCTTCTTAAATGAAAGGTTGGTATTTTTGTACCCTTGAGCCTCTGAAGGGTGGAGCTTGCTAATTTCTGAGATGCCCCAAAGGCATATTCTTGTCCCTGTACAAAGTACTGAGATTTTTATTAATGGCACTAATCTTTTCAGCAACCATACTTCCTTTGGTTCCAACTGTACATGTAGTTCCTGTTGGAAAAGCTTTTCCAATTGTTCTGGTCTATTTCCCCTGGCCCCATTTTCATTGTAAGTTTGGCTAAAAGTAGCCAGCAGTACCAACACCATAGTCTAAGCACTGGGCTGCTTTGAAATTTCCTCCACCAAATCAGTTAATCCAGTGCCTTTAATCTCAGTCTCCTGCAAAGTCTTGGGACATGGGCAAAGTCTAGGGATATTTTCTGCCAGAGCATAAAGCCTGTATTTCAACCGTCAATGAAGTCCTTATTCTGAACTGAGTCCTCCTGAGCCTGGCCTTCAAGGTTTGCATTCCTGCATTTATTGTCAGTACTGTGAACAGAATCACCCATTAGGCTCTACTTGCAGCATTAAGGCTTGTTTAGCCCACATCTCCAAATCTTTCGAAATTCCTCTTGCAAACCAATTCCAAAGGCTTCTAAACCATATGGTCAGGTACAGTCACAGCAACAATTCAACTTGTGATAGTTTCTCTACTCAGCAAGCTTTCCCACTGCAGGGATACAACACCCAACACCCATAATGTAAAGATTTAATTTAGCTCATAACTTCAGAAGATTGAGTCCTTGGTCAATAGGCTACAAGGTAGAAACAGCAGGGCATGGCAGAGCAAAGCTGCTTAAGTCACGGTGGCCAGATGCAGAGCAGAGAAGTGTCATAAAGAAGGCAATGGACTAGACACAGACCCCCCAAGACCATACCCGACCCAGACACATCTAGAATGTCTTCCTCCAGTCTCCCAGGTAAAAGCCAATGAAGTTGACCCTCCACACTAACCACCACAAAAAGAAGGGTAAAATACAAGACTGCCTATACCTAAAGATGCTAAAAATTGAAAAGACCTACTAAATGCCAAGCAGAATTGATTGAAGAGATCTAGCTATAGATTTGGACTCTCACAAGTTTACAACACTGCAAATAATACAGTCCAAGCAGTGTTCAGAAGGTAGGGGTGTAGAGCTTTCAGGTTTCTTTTTAGCAATATCAGATGATAGAAGATAACAGAGCTCCTTTCAAAGCCTTCAGTCATTTTTCAATCTAGAATTTTATATCAAGTAAAGAGCTGATCAAATGCAAGTGCAAGAAAAGAAGTTTACAATATGCAAAGGCTCTCCTCTTACACATTTTCCCCTTAGGAAGGATCCTAAAATGAATCCCAACAAAATGAAACTATTCAGCAAGAAACAGGCTTTTATGAACTCTAGGAAATAAAACAAATCTCACTCAGGAAAAAATAAGATATTCAGGGGAAGTCTGTGCCAGCTCCAGAAAGCCTGTTCAGACTAAAACAGGAAGAAACATTTTGGTAAAATATTTTAAGACCTACAATCAAAGCTTGGTCAAAAGTGTGGGCAACATCACCTGAGATGTGGTCTTTTTATACAATGGAGTACTATTCAGCCATACAGAAGGATCAATTTGAGAATTTACCCATTTATAGGTAAATGGATACAACTTGAAACCATACTCATAAGTGGAATAAATCAGTCTCACTTGTGTATATATCGTATTGTCTCCCTGGTGTGAGAAACGAAAAGAGTAAATAAGGTCTAAAATATACACAATAGATATTGTCAATGGGAAGAAATTGTTCAAAAAGAAAAAGGGTCTAGGATGGGGGAAAAGAGGAAAGGATAGAAGGGAAAAAAAAATACAACTCAGTTATACTGTGAGTGTCTCTTAGCTCACTGAACAAGGTTTGTGTTAATATCGATTAGAGAAATTCTAATGCCCATGTCTTGTACTCCAAACAGCTACTTTAAAGATACCAACATGCAATGTATTACCTATTGTTATTCTATTATTATGAAATTGTTTTACCTTTTTTCCATAAAATTTTTAAAAAAAAATCAAACAGCAAGATAAATTCCAAAATGGTTTTGGTATGTCTGACCCGTTTGCCGCCAGCAGCCTGTGTTCCAGGAATGGCTGCTCCCGACTGCCTAAACTCTGGGAACAGTTACGGTCTGACTCCCGCATCCTGCTGCCACCTTCGCACTCTGCTAGGACCCACGGTACCCAGGTACAGCTTTGCTTCTCATGACAAAACCTCAACCCTTGTTATTGCCATTCAGCTGTTGCTACTCTCACTTCCCAAATCTCATGCTCCCTGTCGCCTCACGCCACCACCGCCTAAGCCTGTCCCACTAACCCTCCCTGAAAACCCAGTTCAGTACACTCCTGCACTCTCTTTTGGAGTTACCCCTGGAACTGCCACTGAGAACCCTAAAAAAAAAAACTGTGGACAAACAGGCACTCACAGACACTGCTGCAAGGAACAGCATTTGGCAAAACTTTCTGGAGACCAGCACCTGGTAGCATCAGTAGGTAAACCTACCACCAGCAATCTATACCTATAAAGTTATAAAGCAGTATATACTAGTATATAAGAGCATGTTTGTAAAACTGCCTGCATTCAAATTCCAGCTCTGCCACTTTCAAACTCTATGCTTTGTTTCCTCCTTTATGAAATGGAAACATCTTCTCAATAAGCTGTTGTGAGAATTAAAAAGCTCCACATGAAGGACTCAGCGCAAAGCCCAGCGCATATTAACTACTTAGATAACACCAGATTCCATTTACAAACACGTGCCATTTGCAGAAAGCTGTTTACTGCACTCCTGTTTTAAATAGTTGAAAAATGTAAACAACAAATATAGTATGACCTTACTTATTGTGTTGAAATTGTATCTGTATACGTACATGTAGGAAAAAGAAAACATGATGAAGTACTGCAACTGTGGAGCAGGAAAGGAAGGGTTGTTTCTATATGAAATTTTTATTGTGAGCAACATAAAAATTTTTTTACCCTTTGGAGAAAACAAAAAGCAAAGATTACTATCAATCTTGGGGACAGGAACAGTTAATTTCTGTAAGTACACACAGATATTATATTAAAATCTTTTATTTTAAGTTACTGTACACATTTAAATTTTTAAAAGTTTTTAGGTAGATGCACTTTCCTCTGTTGGTTTAGTTTGATCTTCAGTTACCTGTAAAAACATGAACAGCTTTATTTCTCTAATAAATACTTTCAATTTTACCCCTTAGCCACCAGCTTAATTCCTCCCACAGTCCTGTTATGACAACATTTTGTCTTTTTCCTTCAACAATAATTATTATAACAGTAATAACTAGAAGCTTGATTAGCGTACAGTCATGGGAAGTTAGGGTGAGATGGAAGAATACACTAGATCAAGTTATACAGGACAGCTATCTGAAAAAGTAAGGTGAAGGAGAATACTTAGCCTATGATATAATGATGCTGTAGTCAAGAAATATAATCAGTCCTACTTGTGAAATACAATGCTAAGACAGAATTAACTACAGACACATAAATATTCAAATCCAGTGTTACAGAGTATTTACACAATTACTATTAAGAGTCAAGGCAGCTTTAAAAATCTGACAAATTATAATCTTTTAAGTGTACATTAAGTTTATTAAAAAACTGTCCTAAGACGTAGTTAATACCAATACAATAATTAAAATCTAGTACTATTATACAGTAATAGTCTCATTTCCATTCAAGTTCTACAATGTTATTTCCATGCTATTAACAAAATCAAAAGAGAGTTACCAAATTACAACTCTACTTTTGCCAGTATAGCTCCGGGATAAACAAACAGTCACAACACTAACTTGGCTACTGAGTCAAGATACTACCCCCCCATCCCCTTGGTTGTTGTTAATTTTAATGAAAATTTCTGCACAGAAAGAAGAAAATACTTACCATTTTCCGAGATCTTTCTAATAGCTTATCCCATATGGTAAAATGTGCCTGAATAGAAAAGATTTGTTGAGAATCAAAGCAGAAAAGTTAAAAAGGATTGCGTTCTTATATAGCTTTTTAAAGAAAACAAGTAAATAAAAAGCTAGAAGCACTGATGTGACTAACTGGTTATAAAAATGAAATTACTAGGGAAAACAGGTACTGCATACACAGAACAATTGCTCTATTGGCATTTAAGGAAAAAAGACTAAGCACAGAAAACATCGTTCTTCCTCTTTTATTCCTTTCCATCATTTCCATCATAAAAGACATTCTTCCTAACGGAAGGTAAAAATGTGTCCCACTTTGCCAAAGTCTGCAATTCTTTCTCTAAACAGCCAATTTCAATGTACTAGAGGTTATTCTTTAAATCCTAAGCTATCACAAGAGGTTCATTAGGAACTACTTGTGACATCTTCACTCTGAAACTGGCAGACCCAGAGGATTTAGCAAATTGCAAGAATAAACAGAAACAATAAAGACCACAGAAAAATGATAGAGCCAATTTCTTCAATTCTTAAGTCTTATGTAGCAAAGGATTATCAGAATTCATTAGTGAAAATGGTAAAGTGACAATGACCATATCAATTTCATTAAGCAACTGAAGGCAATATTGAGGCATACGGATGATCCAGGGACTATTTCAGAATAAGCTCAGACAACCTGAAACAAAATTACTATCTATGTGCAAATCCTTCTAGAGAAAGCCCAGTATGGTACGTTTACCCTACTCAGCCAGAATGAACAGCTGGAGCAGAGACCAAGGCAGGCAGGGCCAGAAAATGCAGGCCTTTGTGAAACAGGGTAAGGGGTTGGGACTTATCCAATATGGAAGAAGAACAGGCCCTGAGTCATGAATATATCATTAAAATTAGGGGAAGGACATGCCAAACGTTAGGTCAAAGGTACTCTAGAAAGGTCTTACCAATATGCATTCCAATGTCCCCTCAATGCACCCTCATCCTAATCTAAAAAGTAAAAGTAGTATCTCAATTTGATTTTATGTTTTTAACAATTGTTCCTTTTGTGAATTAGCTTTTATATCCTAGGCAAATTTGTTTTTAATCATAAACTCAAGTTTACAAAATATTAATGGCACACAACTTAAGGAAAATTAAAATTTATATCCTTCAAGCTGGTATAAAATCCAATCTACAATCTCATCCCAAATCGCAAAAACCTAGAACTTTACCCTTTACTTACTCTTAAGTGAACAGGTAAGGACAGGCCCTGGAATCTTCTAACAAGACGTGGCTGAGTGGGTTGAAGGCTATGAACTGCTGACACTTCATACTGGAAACAAACGCTCGTTCGTGGAATAAGAGGACCCTCACTCACATCAATGAAGTCTCCGATTCTGATTTGATTTAAAAGGTAAACAAACAAAACCTCAACATCAAATCATTTTTGATTGGTTAGAAAAGAAATTACTCTCTTTGCCACTATGTCCCACTCAAGAACAATCTTATGGCTCCATTCTATCTGTAACAACCCCTGGCATACAGCCTCAAGTTAAATTGCTAAACTTTGAAAATCACACCAAGTGAACCCTTCTCTTAATCAACGTTTAGGTAAGTTTAAAGTTTTGAAGAGTCATGGAATACATCATGCTACTGATGACAGCTAACTGTCTAACACTGAAAACCTACAATCTTGCAATAACCTGTTACAGTGGCTTAGAATTCAGTACTCAGGACAGCTGGTGTCCTGAAATAAAGAGCAGTTTCAAGAGGAAACAAAGTTATGTCCAAGTGAAGAAAATATAGCTGAGAAAATAGATTCAGGCCATAAAGTCATTTTTATATAAGGCATTGTACTTGGATTTGCTCCATATAGAAGAATGTTGACATAAGCAGCGGACCTTTCTCACCCATGAATCAGACAGTATATTCCTTTTTTTTTTAACTTTAAAGAGTAAAATAAGGATAACATAATAATAGGGGGAGCTTACCAAATTACAGACAAAGTGCTAGGAAATTATCAATGGTTATTGTTCTACATATTGTTATATGCAAGATAGTTTCTCAGGACAGACAGTATATTCCAATTCAACTTTGATGTAACATAAAGTAGTAATCTCTAATTAGTGTTCATATTCTTGTTCAAAGTACTATCATGTTGAATTTATGTAACAATAAATATCTCCCATAATTTCAAAACTAACTCTTAAAAATTTCGATTTTAAACATCATTTTTCAACTCTCAAAATGAATAAAAATAATAAAATGAAGACCAGAAAGCACAACTGTTCCTAAAGATAATTAAAGTTTCCTTTTACTGCTATGTCAAAAAATTGAACATAGCACCAGAAAACAAGATAGTAAGAACAATAAAATACAGTAAAAACTCATCTATTTCAGTCATAGACTTCTCTAAGGTAACAATAATGCTAAACTTCACTGTAAATTAGCATATCAGCCATTGTGGGGGAGTTTATTTACCTGTGTAGCTTGACTGTTCTCTCAGGGTTCTGAGATGCCTTCTCTTCTATAAAATCTATTTTGTACCTAAAAAGCAGTGTAGAAAAAAAATTTTAACTCTAAATATATTTTTTAAAAAAAGTGTCTAAGACGCCTCACTTTCTCCTCTTCAGCTGTGGTTTCACTTGGAGCTGCCCATCCTCACCGCCCTAGAACTCCACACCAAAGTTAGCAGGGCCTGCTTGGGGCCGACCCAATGGGCGCTTTTCAGTCCGCGTTTTCTTCATACCACAGCTCACCGCTGCTTTGCACAGAGCGCTTTCCACAGGCCGGAGGCATTCCCTCCCACAGCCTATTTATCTCCCAGCCACTCTTGCTCTCCTCCACCCTCTAAGGATTCCATCCTGGACACTCTTTTCACACTAAGCACCCCCTCCAGGCTAACTCCTTGATCGACAAGCTTTAGCTCCTACTTACACAGTTGTATCTTCTCTGCCTCTAACTCACCTAGCTCTTCCATGTCCCGAACTGTGTATCCAAAACCTTTCTATACACTCACTAGGCTGGTCCACAAATACCTTAATCCTCCAAAGTTCCACACTAAACAGATTATTTCCTTCTTTTCACACTAAACTTGTTCTTATTCCGAAATGTCCTATCAGTATGACTCCACCAAACAACCACGTCCAAGTGAAACAGCAGGGCCATTTCCTCCTTTTACACCATACCTCTTCTCATCGCATTAAATTCACCCCCAAGGCCTATCAATTCTACAGCCTAATATCTCTCAAATCTGTCAGTTCTGTCAGGATAACTGACAGCACAAGTCGAGCTGCAGAGCCCACATTCAGATCAGGACTCTACTACTCACTATGAAGAACCTTGTCTGTTTAGCCCAGCACGCTAAACAAGTACAAGTGTGCACATACATGTGACCACATCTGCGTGAGCACAATGGCAGGCCATGGGCAGGAAGCACTAGTTCATCAAAAACATCCACTGACGGCCATCCCGTCTGCCACAGTCCCCATGCGTTACATAGCGGGCCAATGCCCTCAATACTGTCTCTCCTGATGCACCCCCAAGAGATACTTTTGTCCCCTGTGAGCCAAAACTTCTAAAGGTTCCCGCCTTTCCCTCTAAAACAGAGAGGCTCAATCACTAACTCACCACCACAGCCCAACACTCTTCGTCCTCCAGAACTGTCTTCTTCATCCTGCCACATGACAGCTAAATTTATCTAAGTCCCAGAAGTCCCCACCAGACTTGAATATTTACGTGGAGTAAAGTGAAATTTCAACATATAGAGAATGGCCACTGATATAGCTCAGCGGCACAACACCTGCCTGGAAAGTGCAAGGTCCTGAGTTCAATTCCTGGTACCAAAAATATATACAAGTAAAGAGAGAGAGGGAGAATGGAAGTTGAAAGTATACTGTCCAGTAATATAACTATGGAGCATTTTAATGTGCATAGTCCTACGTAAAGTATGCCTTAAATGTAAAATACATACCAGATTCTGAGGACTTACTATGAAAAAGAATACAAGACAGCATCAGCAATTTTTAATATTGATCATATGTTGAAATTATATTTTAAATATATTGCTTAAATAAAATTTCTTATTACAGTTAATTATACCTTTCTTTTGACTTTTAAATGTAGTACTACACATTTTAAAATTATATTCATGGCTCATATATATATTTTTTTTTTGAAAATTCTTTTTTATTTTAAATAGAATAAAAAAGCATTACAATGATACAGAATTTCAAAACAAGATGGTAGGAAATCAATAGTGGTTGTCATATTGCATATTATCTTCAGAGTTGTTGCTCAGATTACCAGGTATGGCTCATATATTTCTGTTAGAGAGCATATGCCTAGACTTTTGTCAGAAAGTGATTTGATGAGTTGATAATCCAAGGAATTTTTTAATCAATACTGTAAATGGTGCTTTGATTCTACGGCACTACCAGTACTTTACAATGATATATTTCTACTCATTTCTTAGTACGTTGCTTCCAGGATATACTGCAAAATGCTTTGGTATACCCTACACTTCAGTGAGTAAATTTTTTCCCAACTCTTCTCCAAACAGCTGAATACAGTGTACTTTTCTCAGCATGTAAATAACTGTCTTATGGAAGAATATTGTGAGCCATACTCCTTTGAGGAACGCCAGGCAATATGAGCAGAGAAGACTCTATGAACTAATTCAAGAACATACTTATGACTATCCCTATGAAACTATCTCTATGCAAATTTATGATTCAATTTCTATATACCTAAAAGAAATTCTTTTTTTTTTGGTTTTTGGTTTTTTTCTGGTACCGGGGATTGAACTCATGACTTTGCACTTGCTGGGCAGGCGCTGTGCCACTAAGCTAAATCCCCAGCCCCCCTAAAAAAAATTCTTACATATAAGCTTTAACAATTTGCAAGTGTGTATTTTGGCTTCAGACTACAGTACTTATGTTTCTAAGTAGTACTAATTTTCTATTAGATTAATATTAAAATTTAGTTTATATTCTTACAACTAGTAGCAGAAGGTGAACTAGACATTCTCTGATTGGAAAAGAGAATTGAGAAGCAGGTAGGATTTAAAATGCTGACAAAAGGGCTGGGGATTTAGCTCAGCGGCAAAGCACCTGCCTGGCAAGCGCAAGGTCGTGAGTTTGGTTCCCAGTACCAGAGAAAAACCCCCCAAAAAATAAATAAATAAATAAAATGCTGACAAAGAAAACTCCATCAAATAGATTTATATATATTTTAATTTATATGCAGAAGACTAAGACCTAACCACGTACACATTTTCCTCTGCTGTCAACTCCAACTGCTTGCATTTTCAATCTTATCCTTTCCAGTTAGAGTGGAAGAATGGAACAGAAAGGCTGGCAAGTGAGCAAAATAATACAGCACTCTAGTATGTTATCGCTTCGGCATGGACAGTAAAAGGGGAAGCACACTACTATGTTGATATAAAGTGAAGAGCTGGCCTAGAAAACAGAGAAATCAAAGTGTGGAAATTGCTAACTGTGAGGGGATCATTTTTTAAATTAAAATCAACAATAAGATAAACAAAAGAGAACAGACTAGTGTAGAAAAAGGGATCTCAGAGAAGAAAACAAAATGGTATATGTACCTCAAGTATAAAAATCCTAAAAAGCTAAGTTTTTGTCATTACACATAATACTGAGAGGTTTAAGCTTGCTTTAAATTAAGCTAACACTTACTTGTTGTGTTGAAATATTTCTAATGCCACTTTTGCTTCAACTTCCAGAGTTTCAAATGGCAGATCTTTGTAAATTAAAGCATGAGCATCTTTTGTGAAGGAACGTAGGTTCTCCTTAAAAATGAAAAGTATTAACCTTTAGTGATTTACCTAACACCATGTCTTCATAAGTCAGATAAAGTTGTAGGCTTAGTACTGTGTATCCAACTAAAAGGCGAAAAGCAAATTTGTTGGAAGAGTAAGTTACTAATTTGCAATAACTGAATATTTAGACCACATACATCTCCCACTCTGTAAGCTATAAAGCTTGTAATTTACCTAAAATTGGAATATTATTATCCAGGTGTGGTGGCACATACCTGTTATCCTGACAATGTGGGAGGCTGAGGCAGGGAGATAGCAAGTTCAAGCCCAGCCCAGGCAACTTGGTAAAATGAGACTCTGTCCCAAAATTTTAAAAAAATTTTAAAAGGCTGCAGGTATAGTTCAGTGCAAAGGCAAAGGCAGAATCCTCAGTAATGTAAAAATATTATTGTCCTGCATTAATAGCAGTTATTATAGCCAGGTATGGTGGCACACATCAGCAATCCCAGGACTCAGGAGGCTAAGGCAGGAGGACCGCCATGAGTTCAAGGCCAGCCTGAGCTACACAATGAGACACTGTCTCAAAAAAAAAAATGTATTAAAGATAAGCTTACAAATAATTTTAATGAAACATTTCATCCAAATTATATAGGCTTATATTTATTAAAAACTACAATGTAACAAAATAAAAATGCTAGTAAATAGCAAGACATAAAATGTGTTTACACTAAGACAGTTTATTCAATGAAAGGAGAATAAAATTATTGTTTTCATAACTAAGAAAGGTTCAATAGAAATGCTGAATCATCACTGGTCTTGTACAAAATAAAGCATATGCTCAGTATTATAAATTTCTGTTTAGTTCATGTTTAATTGTTTGATCAATCATATATGCCTATATCTGGTTATCTGAGTAACCAATTTGCAGATAACAATATGTAATACAACAACCATTGTTAATTTCCTATCACCTTGTTAGAAATTCTGTATCACTTTTTTATTGTTTTTGTGTTGTTCTATATCTTTGTGTTTGTTAATGTTTCTGTTCTTTTCTCTTTAAAATAAAAAAATTTGTTTAATGATCAATTTTACATAATTACAATAATTAATAATATACACTATGTTTTTGAGATTTTAAATAAAAATGTATAATTCAATTTCATATTATAAATTGTTACTAATATAGAAAAGGTCAAGTACTACTACTTAATAATTTTCGTAATAAGATTTCATAAGCTTCTCATTAGATATTTTCACATGAAAGGACTTTTCCATCTTAATGGGATAACGCAATACTTTAAAAATCTGTACTTGTGGATAATACAAGCACCATTCAACGTAATTCTTCCCTGCTTTCCCTGCGTCACCCACCCAATGCATGGAGCCTCTATCAGCTAGGACATTTTTTTTTAAAAGTTTTATGTTAAAAAAAGGAAAAAAAGAGGCAGCAAGTTTCACTGATAACAGATCTTGATCTCAGTAGTTTTACTCTACTTCTAATAAAGTGAAAATCTGTTTTTAAATTTGGGACCACAATTGAAAAGGAAAAAGTTATACTGATAAGAACTCAGCATAACAACCAGAGCTCCTCTTCTCTCTGCCCCATCTCTCCTTCTTCTTCCCTCTCTCTTTCTCTCCATCCTTCCTGTTTCCCTCTTCTCCTCTTCTCCATGTGAAGTAAAGTGCAAGATTAAGAAGAAGTAACTTCCAAAGGCAGAATTTAAAGCTTGACCTTTCCTGACTCCAGAATCTTTGATTTTAATAACTACTAAATCTAAGATGTAACACTAAGAAAAAACACTACCAATTATAACCGTTAGTTGGTATGCACTATAAGATAATTCTATTTTCAGAAATATTGAAATGTAAAAAACAGTACAATGAAATTAGTAAAATGGTATGCTATATTTCCTCCCACTTTTTTGATCTCCAGACTCCCAAATTCATAACATACACTTTCACTTAATTAAGAATTAGGTCCAGAATCAACAAGTGGGATCTCATCCTACTGAAAAGTTTCTGCACATCTAAAGAAATCACTAGCAGAGTCAAAAGAAAACCCACAAACTTGGAAAAAATTTTAGCTGATTGTCCCTCAGACAAAGGGCTTCTATCTAGAACATATAAAGAATTAAAAAATTTCAGCCCCTCCAAATTCAAAGACCCAATCCAAAAATGGGCAGCTGAGATGAACACACATTTCTCAGACAAGGAGATACAAACGGCAAATAAATATATGAGAAAATGTTCAACATCATTAGTCATTCGAGAAATGCAAATTAAAACAACACTAAGATTCCACCTTACCCCAGTAAGAATGGCTAGCATTAAGAAATCAACCAATAACAAATGCTGGCGAGGCTGTGGAGAAATAGGAACCCTTCTCCATTGCTGGTGGGAATGCAGACTGGTGAAACCACTGTGGAAATCAGTTTGGAGATTCCTCCGAAAACTAGGTTTAGAGGTCCCATTCAACCCAGCTATCCCCCTGCTGGGTATTTTCCCAGAAGATCTAAAAACATCATATCACAGTGATATATGTGCACCTATGTTCATAGCAGCACAATTTGTAATTGCTAAAATGTGGAAGCAACCCAAATGTCCATCCACTGAGGATTGGATAAGAAAATTATGGTACTTTTATATAATGGAATATTACTCAGCTGTAAAGAAAGATAAACTCGAGTCCTTTATATTTAAATGGTCACAACTAGAGACCATACTCATAAGTGAAATAAATCAAACATACATGTGCAAGCACCGCATTGTGTCACTAGTGTAAAACTTGAAAGAGTTAATTCAAACTCGGAGGTATGATAGACACTGTGAAATGATAGGAAACCACCAAAGAGTAAAGGGCTTCTGGGATGTGGGAAAAGAGAAGGGAAAGAAGGAGAAATTTTGTATGTATATATATACAGGATAGATAACATGGTTGTTCTTCTATCTGCTGTTTCTATGCTGAAAGAAACTGTCAATGAGTCTTTGGTTGACCAGTATTGCATGTCTATATCTGTTTTCATGAGAAGCCACTTTGAAGATATCAATATGTAATACAACCACCATTGTTAATTCCCTACCACTTTGTTTGTAACTCTGTATTGTCTGTATTGTGCTTGTGATATGTTGTAAAATGTTGTATGTCTGTTAATGTTTCCCTCCTTTTATCCTTAAAATAAAATAAAAAAAAAAAGAATTAGGTCCATGCTCATCCTCCCCAATCATAACTAAGCCTCCAGGCTCGGTCTCTCATAACCATCAGTAACCCTACCTCCTAGACAACTGATGTGAACTGTCGGTGGTAGCCAGGTCCTCTTGCGACTCAAGTCTCTGACCAATAAGAAGCACCCTTATTATGAAGGCAGGCATTCACAAAGAGTTTATTTTGTTGCCATCTGTGTTAGCTTTTGCAGTTTATTCTTTACGTCATCCCCTTTCGCATAACCTTTGTGCGCAGAGGGATCTCTGAGCATGCAACACACTAAAATAATTTAAGGCAGTGCTTTTCAAACTGTGCTGTGGGGATTGAAATCGGTACGGATCTAATCCATCTGTCACCACATCAACCAAGAGTTACCCCAGCATCTTGAAAACCACTACCTTAAGAAAAGTTGGCACTTCAAGAAAAAGCCAAACAGGACATAAAAGACATCAGATATGTTGCTGCGAATACCCTCACCTTGAGTCTGTCTTAAATATATATGCTGAAAAAGCAACGACAGAAAGATAGGTAGGTAGATTCTTTTAAGTTCCTCAGTGTACAGTACATTCAACAACAGGGAAGGAATCATTTTCAGAGAAAGGTTAGACTACAAAATTAATATTCTACTTACTTTTGTTGGAATCCACTCATCCAGTCTCTTATCCAAAACGACATCATAGCAAAAGGCTCCGGCAATTACTGTAAATCCAACCAAAATAAAAAGCAAAGTCAAATCTGTTAGGGCAGGAGCTTACTCATTTGCAACATGAATATTTAGACCAGGAAATCAAGTTAGCAACCTCTCCCAACATTACAAATTATAAAACTGTTGCCACGATCCCAGCTGCTTACCAGAGCACTATCACCTCATTTCTTGAGCATCTTTCAGATATTTTTGGTGTATATACTTTAAAAAAAAAATAACCTATGTGATCCTAGTACACATAATGGTAAGAAATTGTAGTTCAACAAAATTACAAAATCTGTATCCTTCCACCTCATCGAAGTGGTATCCCTACCAGAATCACGGACACTTCCGGTGGAGCGGTAGCACCTGAGCACAGCAATTCCCAGCAATGTACTCAGGTGCCCATTTCCTTTGCCACATGTCCAGTGTAGAATTAAAGGTTCAAAATGGTAAGAAATCAGCACTGCGACACTAAAATTCTATGAAATCCATACTTAAAGAAATATTCCCACTAATTTGATTATTGACTTCTAAAAATTACTTCATTATTTCATAATAGGATGAATTTTGTTACCTATAATAAATGAAACACATAGAGTGGTAATTTATATTAGATAAAAATAGAAATGAATTCTGTATACCACCACAATTAGGTATCAAAATATTTAAGGAATACAGGAAGCGTCTCTAGTTACATATGTACATTACCAGGCACCTCTGGAGCTCTGACCAAACTGACCACATACTCGTCTTTGAATGCCCTCTCCACGACACAGCCCATCATCATGGCACAAGAGCGCCAGTAAGCCTGGAGGAAAAGTATACAAAAACATAACACAAAGATTCGCGAAGTTTCCACAACATTAAGTTAACTTTTGGCTTGGGCATGATTTTTCAAATATCTGTCCATTCTCAGCAGGGAGCAATAGCTACTATCAAGCTATGAGATGACCTCTCCCAACAACAGCAACAGCAAATACTAGCAATGCTTCTGTGCAACATATCAGATGTTCAAATTGGTATCAACAAATAGGTAGTTTTAGTATCTGACAGTGTTCACTTTTAACCCTGGATAAAGTTAAATTCTTAAGAAACGTGCTAAACTAAGATATATTAATATTTATTTATATACCATTTATAAATATGGTAACGAAAATTCAAGTCATAAGAATTATTTATGACTCTGCCCTATACCCAACATCACTCAAGTTACTCAAAGCAGCCTCCCCACCTACAGGGCCTTCACCTTCCTAGCACATTTTGATGCATGGACATGGCTGAGGCATCCATGAAATGCCCTTCTCAGAGACAAAAAGAGAAACGTAAGACTTCACCACACCTGACCACCTAACTCCCCTTACTGCCAACCCTCTACGCACTTGACCTTCTAAACTCTTCTCCACATGAGGACTACAGAAGTGGGTAATTTGGTTGCATATGGCAAAGACTGCTCCATTGTGTATTCTATAAAATCCCATTATATTTATAGAAATAAGTATAATCCTAGGCCTTAAAGACAAGGAGCAAAATATACTTCATCCATCCCACTTCATTAAATGTTTTTAAATGTTTTACTTTAGTCAGAACACCATGGTTCAAATCCAGATTCCATCACTTCCTGAACTAGTAACCTTGATCAAGCTGTGGAACCTCTGTGAGTTTACTTACAACAAAAATAAGGAGAACAGCACCCATTCTGGAGAGTTGGCATGCAGATTAAGTTAATAACTACCTATGTAAGTCATCTAGAACAGTGTCTGATATATAATAATTACTCGATGTTGCCTGCTAATATTACCATTTCTATCATTTCTTAAGTATTTCATTTCAACAAATATCTACTAAACACTATAGTATGTAAGTGAAGTACTAGGTCCAGTAAGGAAATGGTTACTAGCTTCACAGAACCAAGAATCAAACACTTTCAACAATTTATGTTACAACACAAAATTAAAATACTCTATCTAGAGACAGTGTTGCCACACTCTCAAAATTCTGACAAAGAGAAAGCTATCAGGCTGCACAAAGTAGACGGCATTTCAACTGAAGGAGAGATGATACACAAATTTCCTAAGGGAAAGAAAATGCTCAGCATTGACAGAGGAGCATCTATGAGAGCAAGGAGATGGTACAGCATAAACCGCTAATGTCCAGGGCTCTTGATGAGCACAGTACAGAAAGGATGAAGAGACAAGGCTGGGGGAAGGGGGCTCAGCAAAGAAGGCAGGCTGGGCACACTACCCGGAACCTGGCAGGATACGTGAACATTATCAGGCAGGGAAGTTCTTTAGGGGAAAGAAGCAATACTTTCAAGTCACTTAATAAAACTCTTAATAAAAAATGGGTGGAGAGAACAGAAGAGAATTTTTTTTTTAACCAGAAATCGAACTCAGGACCTTGTGCTTGCCAGGCAGGTGCTTATGCCACTGAGCTATATCCCCAGCCAGAAGAGAATTTTTAGAAGTTACTGAAATCACCCAGAGAGGACAGTTCAAGTAGCAGTAGTGGGAATGTAATCTCCAGCAACCTAGAGGAAGGTTATCAATAAATGTAAGCTGAGCAGTCATGAAAGTAAAAGGTAAGTCATACAGGTGCCTCAATCCCAAACAGAGAAGTAGATGCCACTGGTATCTTCTGAATTACAGTATCTTCTAATCTAACAAATAAAACACTGCCTATCTAGGACAGTGCAGCATATGATCTTCACCATATTTTTACATGCTATATACTACATACAAAATAGGTTTTAATAAAAACAGAAAAAACTGAGGGAGTTAGAAGGTAGAGACAAATACCTTATTCACTTCTGTTGGATCACAGTCTTTGAATGTAAGAAATTTAATTTCACAGGACTTGGTCAAAGGTTTATACATGTCCCAAGGTTGTCCATCCACAAGAGCCAGAATAGACTTCCTGCAGTACCATTCACTTAAATCTAGAAATTTAAAATTCATTGATGATCTACATCTAACAAAACCCAAAGTAAAAATTTAAACAATGCTTCATTAGGAAGTAAGATAATAAAAAAAGCAAAATTCTTGAGATTGTCTTTTGCAGTAGAAAAGTGTTATAACAAAAAACTACTTAACACATTCAAGGTATTATTGATTATGAACAAAATTACTCAAACCATTTATAAAAATCATTAAGGGTAAGTTTAGTTTGAAATTAAGTTGTCAATTATTAATGAAACAATCTGCCAAGAGCTACACTGAAATATTCAGAGAGCAGCAACATGGATATATTTAGATAGATGGACACAAAACTTAGAAGAAAAGGAAAACTATATTAATACACACCCACATTCATCTGTTCTAGATTGTTTGGGATTTTATTTCCAAACCATCTTACTCTCATGACATGGATTCAAATCAAATACTGTGGCTATCATTTTTTAATTAGGAATACAAATGCATATAAAAGTCATTTAGCTCTGGTCTGCTTTATGGCCCTAGAATATAGCTCTAACCCTGATGTCTTGCAAGTACACAGATACAAAAATATTCAAATAATAATGTCTAAATTATTAGCCACTACATAAACTCCACCCCTTAGTATTCCCAGAGCCTAGCACCAGGCCTAGAATATAACAGGTGCTAGATAAATATAGACTATAACAATACAGAGTACAGATAAAGACAGAAAACAGAATACTAGAATGTACCAGGTGCTGAATGACGGAAGGTATGAATGACAAGGAGAGATGATGCTGCAGGTACCTCAGAAACTACACCTCTACACATGATACGTATCATGCTTGGTGTTGATAACATCCTGAAGTTTCTCTTGTATACCTATCACATACAAGAGGTTTAAGAAATATTTAAAAATCAAATAAATAATAATCATAAGTGCTAACTCAAATGCCGAAGGAGAAGATTGAGAAGACATACACTCCTTAGCCCTTCTTAATTGCTAAAATTGCTGAATATTTAAAAGAAATCATTACTAAGCTTTCCAAAAATTTAAATAAAGCAGCTAGTCATGACATGTACTTTGGGGTACTTTCTAATTTAAATACTATCCTTTCTATCAAAGCTTCATCCAAATTGTTTGATCAAAATAATATGTATGGAGTTTTGATTTTCACACCAAAACACACACAGGGCACAATTATCTTTCTTAAGATATGAACAAAACAGGTGGTACATGTATGACTGTACCATCAGACGGCATAGGACAGTCCAATTGGTTGGTACAAGCCACGTGATGGGACAGTCAAGCATGTATGGCCCCATCGTGAACGTGTTAGTGAAACCTGAAAGGCAAACTACTCCAGCTATATCAAAGGACAAGTCCACCAGTAACAATGCATTCAAGTCTGGCCTTCTGCTTGACAGTATTTTAAGATGCTACACACAGCCAGATTCCAGGAAGGTCCAGGACAACAGAAGCACTACAGGCCAACCTTGCAATAACCATAGTATGTATCCTCCAGAAGTAAAGGAACAGTGAGCAGACAACAGAAAAGAGAACTTCTGAGAAGTTGGGGAAGCAATTACAGCATCTCCTCTGCAGCAGTTCTGCCACACAGCTCATGTAAAATGGTAAAAATTTTATCTTGATACTGTTACTTACGCATGGCACAACTGTAAGGAGTTGAAATGTTTTTATTCATAACAAAGACAGTGCCGGGGTCAGTTTTCCCAACATGTTTAACTTCAATCTTCTCAGTTCGGGGAGTTAATGATAACTGTCTTTTTTTCTCTTTATTAAAGAGATCATTCCGCATTTCTGTCATTTCAGTCAATGACAGCTGAGCAGCTGGCGAAGTTGCTACACATCCTGCAGAGAAGTTAAACATAAAGATAAAAAAATGAGTAACTTACTGTCCAAATCCCGCCCCACTGCGCTCCTTATAACTATCTTCCCTTAACAAGGAAAAAGAGTAAGAATCAACAGAACTTTGCATTCGTCAAAAATTCATTCAGAAGCAAAGTGAAACAACTTTCTAATAATAATAACTAAAATGTCAACAAGGGAGAACCGCAGCTAGATCAGACCCCTGCCACTACTTTGCTCGTTCACATCAGATCTGCTTCTCGCCGATTTCCTGTATGATATTCCGATCTGTGCTTTAGGACAAAAGTAACCAAGAAGCAAAGTCAAAACCAGAACAGAATCATTGGAAAGGGGAACGAAGTTGTCGGTTTGGAAGAGTCCTGGGGTAGGCCAAAAGACCTACAGTAAAGAGCAAGTCTGGTGCCCAAATTCTCAACATCTTAGGGTGGGAAGTGGTTTTTTAAATAACTGTGTTTATCAGTACATGGCTCCAGTACTTAGTAATTACGTTCACCGTGGGGAGTTGTACGTGTGCATAACACGCCTTAATTCTTCTGCCACCCCACCCGGCTCCGTCCCCAAATCAGATCTGACGAGGCAGTTACGAGTATCCCCAAGGGGAGATCCCAACATGTTTGAGGGACACGCGGGCTCCCTCCCAGCGGCACCAGAAGCTCCGCCCCGGCCCCCTCTCGCCCCTAGAACTGTCCTCTGACACCGCTACGGGGCGCAGCCACAGCCCGGGCAGAAAACGCTCCTCCTTCCTCGACCCGCCGGACCTCTTGGGTCCCCGCCAGGCCCCATCTGGGCAGTCACCGCTCTCTACGCTTGATTCTCCGTCCCCACGGCCCGCGGAAACTCACTCCGGCTGGCCCCACCGCTTGGAGTAACCCGCCAAAGCCTCAGTCCGCGAACAGCGGACGCCATCGCCTCCATGGCGGCCATGGGAACGGCAGCGCGCACGTCCTCAATTGTCCTCCTCCCCCCGGAAACCAGCAACGCGCTCCGAAGGTTCCCTAGCGCAGTTCCATTCCGGACCCTGCTCCGGGACTGCACGCCGCCAGTTGGGGGCGCGTGCGCGCTGCGCTGAAGATTTGTCCCTGGTCAGGGGATTTAGACCTGCCAGGTCTGCGGGGCGGTCGCGCAGCCACCTTGTGGGACCCGCGAGGGAGCAAGTGTCTCCTTTACAGGGGCAAATCCCCTGCACGCCATTGCCCTCTGCGGACGGGCCGAAAGCCTTGCTCCCTGCAGAGAGTATGTCTAGGGAGAAAGCTTGGGGAAAAACGGTTTACTGGGGCTTTTCGGTCAGTCCGGCCGGCCACACCCTAGATACCTAGGTCGCGTTTGAACTCTCAGTTTTGCAGAGTTGCCGGCCAGGGCCGATGTGCTCTGGGTTCTTCATTTAATTTGCTGCACTATCTTGTAGGCCTGTTGACATTGGAGGAAACGGTAGTGTGTAGAGCTCTTTTCCATGTACCCGAGTTCGTTTATATGGTATCTGTAAAGTACAGAGAGCGTAATGAAGGCCTCTCGGGGCGGACTTTCTGTATCTTGTCCTCTGGCATACCCCAAGAGCCCCAAACCTAAATATTTGTAGAATGGACGGATGAGTGGACAGATGCCTTGCAGAAACTCCAGCTGTGCCCAGTTCCTTTGTCGTGCCAGGATGCTACGTTAGTATCAAGTAAGCATTCGGTAAGTAAAATCTGGAAGTGTTTTTACTCAAAGTTGGTTGGTACTATGGCTGTACTGAAGCGTCATAAACCTCTAGGTTGAGCCCAAGCCCGCCCCGCAAGACATCCCAGTCCCTGGCGGTGAGCTGCTATGGGAATCCGCCGCCAGCAGGTGGAAGTGCAGCCTAAGACACAATTCTGAGGCCTCCTGGCCCAAGCAGACAGAGCTGTGTCTACTTGGCCCAGATTTTTACATTCACCAATTGGCGTAGAGAAAGTGTTAAATCTGGGTTTCCACTTTGAAAATGAGAAATGTAAGTAGCCGAGATTAGATTTCATTCACTCTACATTTTACCAGGATAAATTAAGAAAGTGTGTTAAGGATCAAGATTTCACACTGTCTCTAGGTAGCAACTCACAAGTTCCTGACTAAACAAAGTAGGCTAAATGGACCTTTTTAGGAAACAGCTGGTGAGGTAGTATATGGATCCCAAATGTTCCCCAAAGTCCCTTCTGTGAAGGGCTTGCTCCCCAGCGTGAGGCACTACTGGAAGGTGTTGATACCATATTTATGCGGTCTTGGGTATCTTCAAGACAAATGATCAAGGATGTTTATTTTTTGAGTTATCATTTCTTGGTATCTGTTCCTTAAAGTCAGGTTGCCTGTTAGTGAGCTGAAACCAAAACTAAGCTTATCAACTAGGCTGAAATGTAAACCATTTGTATCTGTTTGATCTTTAAGGATACGGTAGTAAATCAGTAATTCTATTTCTTTGAAAGTGAAAATCTTTTGAATTTAATTTATCAATTGGAAGAAAAACACAGGCTCAGTTTACAGACTCATAGTATCTTTCAGACACTTTGGAACTGAAGTGTGAAGAGTCTCGAAGAAAAACAGCTGCAACCTTGGATGACTGATTACGTTTTCAAGTTGCAGTTTTCTCAAAGCTACAACTTCCTCCAAAGTATAGTTTCCTTAAAATTACAATCTGTCTCCTTTCTACCTATCTTTTTTGCTTCTGTCTTACCTTCCAGTGAATAGGCCTCCTGTGCTATATTCTCCCCCTTTGATATACTGTGCCACCATAGGCCCAAGCAATAGGACCAAATGACCATGGCCTGAAACCTCTAAAACCATGAACCATAATAAAGTTTTCCTCCTTAAAGGTTGGTTATGCAGGGGTTTTGTCACAGCAATTGAAAACAAGGTGGCTACCACCTTAACAAAGTGGATGAATTTATCATCACCCAAAATGGGGCAATCTGACACATTTGTGCCTCCTGGTTGTGTTATAAATGACATCCCCTCAGCTGGTATGGTGGCTGTTATACTTTGATATCCATTAAAAAGTACAACTTTTCAGGTTCTTACACATCTGGTAATCTGAAAAACTAATTTGAAGACAACAATATGCAATATAACAACCATTGTTGAATTCCTACTGTCTTGTTTAGTGAAACTCTGTATCATTTCTAATTTTTTATTACTTTCTGTTCTCTTTAATTGTTTAATCAACCTTGCATTCTTACATCTCATAATATGAGCAACTTTGTGGAAGATAACAATATGTAATATAACAACCCTTGTTAATTCCTATCATCGTGTTTTGAAATCCTGTATCATTTTTATGTTGTTTTGTTTCTGTCTTTGTTGTTATTTTGTTATTGTTTTTCTCTTTAAAATAAAAAAATACAATTTTTATGTTCAGTTGAAATCCATGTTTAGAAAATAGTGTTTTTAACCATCATTAATAAATGCCAAAAATGTTTATTTGAAGTGATGATGAGTCCATGTGTTGATGACTATAAATTAAATCCCAAATTGATGGCACAGATCATTCATTCCATACTCCTTCCTCATTTCACAGATAGAGAAGATGAATCATAGAAGGATTAGCATTTGGCTCCAGGTCATCTAGAGTACTCTTGTAGCATCTGAGATACTTGGAGACACCAGGGCATTCAGAAAATGTCAAGACTCTTGAAATTGGCACGTGATCATTAAAATGCTCTGAATCATCCCACTCCGCAGCAGCCACACTCAATCCTTCATCTCAAAGTTTGGGAATGCAGCAACATTTCTCCTCCCATTTGCTTAGGATTTCAAAGATGTACTAATCCCTCAAATACATGTCAGTGCAGATTTTCTTTGATGAAAAAAGACAACTATGTTCTCCAGAAATAAACTCTTCCCCACCCCTCCCATCCTATTCAGAGTGAAAAAGCCTATCAGACCAATGAAAAGTTCATGTGGAGTCTTTAGTATGGGCCTCATGGCTCCTGGGAATAGAATGAGACTTGGGAAGGTAATGTTATTTTTGCAAAATGAAATACTTTCCTCCAGAATCCCCTTTTCTTAGTTATATATAACTTTTTCCCTCATGTTTTCTTATTTTGCATTGCTGACCCACCTTGGCTATGACATTTGCCCACACACCATTAAATCTTTACATACTCTAGGAAAAACGTATAGGTGGTTCTCCATCTTCCTCCTGCCCCTCCTCCACTTCCTCCTCCCCTCCTCCTTCCTCCTCCCTTTTTTCCTTCTTTTTCCTCCGCCCCTCCTCCTCCAACTTCTTGTCCTTCTTCTTCTTCTTTTTCTTTTTCTTCTTCTTCCTTCTCTCTTATCTCTCTTTCTCTCCCTTCATCCCTCTCTTCCTCTCTCCACCCCCACCCTCTTTCCCCTACATATAGGACATTAGAAATATTTTGCTACAGTGAGCATCAGTCAATCTAATATTTGTACACTGGTATATTTCCTCAAAAGAAGCTCCTAGCAGTGAAATAAATGCACATTCAACATTGGAAATAGAACTTTTGCAGGGAGTAGAAAGAGATATAAGGGGAAGGGAAGAGAAAATAATAAAAAGAAAAAAGAATAAACCATATGTTCATAATGAAAAATAGAGTATATGCACTTAAAGTTGTGATAGGATTGCCAAAGTATTTATTTCACATGATAGTTGTGTATCTAACCCTAATGGGGAAAGGCTACACTTTCATTCATCTTTGAAATTGTGACTGAAGCCCTGGGCCAGACTTTCCAATCTTCCTTTTCTCCTGTTTCATATGCAAAGTTTTTAAAATCTAAGCAGCCACTTACTTGGTGGGGTCAAAGCATAAAATGCAAACTCAGAGCCGGGAATTTCAACCACTTGTCAATCCTTGGTCCAAAAAGATAGATTTTACCTTAAATCCTATTGTTACCCTTTGTCTCGCATAATTGCACAACTGATCAGAAATGAGTTGATCTGGCTGGACTTCTTAAGCCTTTTTTCCTGATTCTTCCTCTCTCTCATTTGACTTTACATTTTTATTGTTGCTTTACATTGCACAGTCTCCCTATAAAAATTCAGACATTAGGAACACAGAGAAAGTAAGGCATGAAAGTCATCTTCATGATCGCACTAAACTCTATATCTGTTTCTATAGCTGTTACTTTAATATTAGTTCTCAGTCCATGACTTAACATTTTACTGCTCCATACAGACATTTTTCATGTTACTCAAATAAATCTCCAGGAAGTGACAAAGCAACGAAATATAAGGGCAAGAAGAATAAAGAAGTAGTAAATCTCTGCACAATTCTTTCTCTGACAACTGTGGGAGTATTTTGATAAATGTTGGCAACAGGACGGTGCATGTGATGTAGGGAAGGAAACCTTGGCATTCAAACAAACAAATGGTTTGGCGACAGTTTATTAAATTTCTGCCATGCTTGCAAATGCCAGTAGCAATTTCTCATACTGCGGAATAGCTACATGTGACAGCTTTGAGAATGTTGCACAATTGTCACCAAATAATTAATCCTTCTGCATTAAAAATTATCCAAACTCTTGAATAATTGTCATTGCTCAAACAAAAGCTTTAGTGGAGTTCATGTATTTAACTTTACAGTGTAGGTGCCACTCTGTCACATAATGAAAAGGCAGACAAGCACCCAGGTAAGAGTTTATGTAATTCTGTCTTACTGGTGGGTTTCTATCAAACCACTAAATCTTCATTAATCCATTAATCCATTAAACTATTAAGCAGTCCCTATTTTTTTCTGAATGTGTAGCTGTAAATGCCTACAATTTGAAAAAATTTCAAATTGATGTATAACACTATTACCTTAAGGAACTAAAATAAGAAGAGCAAACTAAACCCAAAACTAGAATGAAGGAAATGATAAAGTTTTAAACCAACAGCAGTGAAATAAAGACTAGAAAAACAATACAAAAAAATCAGTGAAAATAAAAACTGATTCCTTAAAGAGATAAAATTTACAAAAAATTTAGTTTGACAAAGAAAGGGGAGAGATTATAAATTACTAAACTTGGGAACAAAAGAGGCCACATTACTATGAATCTTATAAAAATAAAAGGGACCTGGTGACACATGCCTGTAACCCTAGCTACTGGGGAGGTGGGGCAATAAAATGATTGCAAATTTAAGGGCAGCCTGAGCAACTTAGCAAGACACTGTCTTAAAATAAAAATAAAAATGCCTGCAGATGTAGCTCAGTGGTAGAGTGCCCTTCGGTTCCCCTAGCACTAATATAGAAAAATGTAGATAGAAACATGTATACAAAATTATGAACAACTCTATGCCAAAAACATTAGATAACATAGATGAAATAGGCAAATTTCTACAAACACACAAGCTGACTCAAAGAGAAATAGAAAATATGAATAGGCCTATAACAAATAAGGACATCAAATTAGTTATGTTAAAACTTCCTAAAAAAGACCAGGTACAGATGGCTTTCCTGTTTAGCCTACCAAATATTCAGAGGAGAATTAATACCAATATTTTTGCTAACTCTTTTAAAACAGAAGAAGGAGGAACATTTCCCAACTCATTTTATGCTTGCCAAAATTATCCTAATACCAAAACCAAAGACATCACAAGGAAAATACAAATAAATACATATACAGACAAAATAGACTAATATCTCATATGAATATAGATGCAAAAGCCCTCCACAAAATATTAGCTAACTGAATCCAGTAACATATAGCAAGATGATAACCATGAACAAATGAGTTTATCTCAGAAATAAAAAGGTGGTTTAACATATAAATCTCAGCAACGTAATATACTATAATAGAGTGAAACAGAAAAATTACACGTTCATCTCAATAGATGTAGCAAAGGCATTTAACAAGGTCCAACACCCTTTTATGATTTAAAAAAAACCACTCAACTAATTAGGAAAGGCAAGCAAATGTCTCACCCTGATAAAGTGCATATATAAAGAGCCCACAGTTAACAGCAGATTCAAAAGTGAACAACTGAATACCTTAATTAAGAATAAGAAATCACAATAGTTTACCTTTTCCCTATTTAGCATTTTGCTAAAAGAACATATAGACAAATTAGGCAAGCAACAAAAACCATCTAGACTGGGAAGGAAAAATATGACTATTTCTATTTGCAGATGACATTATCTTGTATATAGAAAACCTATGGAGTTCTCTGTAAAGCCATAAGGATCAATAAAAAAAGGTAACAATATTGCAAGATGCAAAATCAACATACAAAAAAATCATTTGCATTTCTGCAGACTAACAATAAAAACTCAAAAAACAAAATTAAGAAAATGTCACATATAATAGCACCAAAACCAATAAATTATTTAGCTATAATTTAGCAAAAGAATGCAAAACCCGTACAGTGGAAACCACAAAGCACTGTTGAAATGAAATACATTAAATGCCTTAATAAATGGAAATATATGCCATGTTCAGAATCAGAAGACTTAATATTTTCATTGGGAGGAAGAACAACTTTTTCAATACATGGCTAGGACAACTGAACATCCACACACAAAGAATGGAGTTATTTGCTAAGATATAGTTCAGAGAGCAGACAACATGCACAAAAGTGTTACAGTTACCACAGAACTTCTACAAAAACTAACTTCAGATGGCTTATAAAACTAAAAGTAAGAAATAAAATTATAAAACTCATAGATAAAACATAATAAATCTTTCATTACCTTGGTTATACACTCATTTCTTAGCTAGACACAAAAAATACAAGTAACAGAAGAAAAACTAGATTGACCTACATTAAAATAAGAACTTTTGTACTGAAAATGATATCAAGGAAGTGAAAAGAAAATACACATAAGAGAAAAATGTTTGCAAAACATGTATTTTATAAGGAAGTTATGTCTAGAATATATAAAAACACACCTTAATAACAAAAAAGACAACTAACCAAATGTTAAAATGGGAAAATATAGTCAGGAGTGGTAGCACATGCCTTTGGTGCCAACACTTAGGGATGCTGAGGCTGGAGGATCCTGTGATGGATTAACTAATGGTCAACTTGTAACATCCAGCTGAACTGAATCAGTGTGGTTCTGGATGTGGAAGGCCCACTTGAGCATTATTGCCAGTAGCATAAAAGCAGAACTGGAGGGCAAGATGGTGTGCTGTTGGTTCTTTTGGAGAAGCTTGTCTCACTGGATTTCCTGATATAAACTCTGCTGTTCTCATTGTCAGAGGACTTCAGTTCCTCACTGTTATGGTTTATGTCTGTGTGTCCCCCCAAAGCCTCCTGCAGCCATGGGGCAGGCTATTAGAGTTTGATATGGGTGTGAGAGCTGCACCCGCCCTGGGGTGGATAGTTTGCATATGTAAGGGAGAGGAAAACAGTGCTTGAGGCCATTCCTCCCCCATTCCGCCCTGATGTGTGCTTGAGGCTTAGCTGTGTTCTGCCGCCCTGAGCTGTACCTCTTTGCCATGTGCCACTCTGCCTTATAATCTGCCAAGTATGGACTGAAACTTCCACGAACTGTAAGTGAAATAAACCTTTCCTTCCTTAATTTTGGGCGTCAGGTATTTTGTCCCAGCAACGAGAAAAAAGTAACCAAGACACTCACTGTCAGTGAGGATGGCTGCAATTGTCTTCTGGGGAGCTCTGGTCCTTACCTTGAATGTCACTTCCTGGCTCTAGTGCAGATTCCTCAGCCTGCTGGCACAGATCTTTCATCCCACTGGCATAGACTTTCTAGTTTTGACCACTGACCTTTGGGCCTTCCCAGTGCAGATCCTCGATACAGACTTACATGAGACAATGTGTGGGCTCTAGGCCTTCAGTTGAATTCATGGAAGACATTGCCATGGTGTCAGCACACCCACAAGCAGTACTAAGGGAGATTTTCAAGGGTGAGGTCCCAAGGTTAAATAATTCATGTGTGCAAGACATCAGCAACAACAGCAGGCAGCATGGAGCAGAGCAGAGCACAAGAGTACAAGAGCACAAGAGCAACAGAAAGAGCACAAGAGCTGCCTGTGTCTTTACTACATAATTCTCATACAGGTTGTTCTCTCGTATTTACATTCTTACATAGCACTGTAACCAGACATGCATGTTTACCTGTGCTAAGTCATAGTTACATAACTGTATCCCACTGTGTGTCTGTGCTAGACAAGTGAGATCACATCTTCAAGTGTCCTTAGATGCCCTGAGCTTTTTAGCAGTCTGGGTGGTTCCTCACACATGGGCTCTAGGTCTTCAGCTAGAATCTGTAGGGAGCAGCTGAGGCAGGAAATTGATCACACATGTGAGGGGTGAGAACGAAGAGCACCTGAGGCAAGGCACATGACCGAGCTGCTTCAGTCCAGAAAAACACTAAGTCTGAGACAATCCAAGCCATTAGTTGTTGCTAGGCAAGGCCATATCACATGACACTAACTTTCAAAAATGTATAAATAAATGCCCTACAGTGGTTGAGCAGTTTCCTTTCTTCCCATCAGGAGAGAGAGGGCTCCACCTGACTTCAACTTTTGTCTACTTATTTTTCCCATCTTCTTGCCATCATCCCTCCCCCACCCCCAGCACTCCAAGAGCCACACTGGGATGTGACAGGAATCATACAGGAATTGCTGTGGGAGCTAGGCCTTTAGCTGGACTCTTTGGGTCTCTAGTTTTGAACAGATGTCCTGCATTCTTCTGCATTTGACTCTTTGGATGATCCCAAGTTTGACTTCCAGCTGGGCAATTTAGCAAAGACACTGTTTTAAAATAGGAAATTTTTAAAGGCTGGAGATGTAGCTCAGTAGCAGAGTATCCCTGGACTGGAACCCAGTACTGCAAAAATGTGTGGTGGGGGCAAGTGTTAAATGTTTCTTTAAAAAATATATACAAACAGCTAAGTAGTATGAAAAATTAAAATAAGATGCATAACATTATTAGCCATCAGAAGAACTCACATCAAAACAAATGAGATCTTACTGCATACCTACTAAGATATCTATAATTAAGGTTGCAGACATGGAGACATTTTGGTGAAAAATGTGGAGATATTGGAACCCTCACCACTAGTGAGAATATAAAGTAGTACAGCTGCTTTGGAAAATAGGCTTGTAATTTCTCAAAATGTAGAACATGAAGTTATCATGTAATCTAGAAATTCAACCACTAAACAAATGTGGGGGTGTTGGCCAGAAGTATGTATCAGATGGTTATGCAGAGATAAGGGACCTCTGGAGCCACATGCAAAACCTCCCAAACGCATGGTTAGAGATTAAAAGATAGTAAGTCTGCATAGGATCGAAACACATGGCCTTAAGGAATGAATGTTCTGGCCCTCTCCTTCCTATACTCCAATTTATCACTTAACTGTGGCCCTAAGGTCAATCATGTAACAGATCACTGTGACCTTCTCCTGTTCCCCATTCTTGCTTCCTAGTTCTGTCAATAAACAGCCGCAGAAGCTTCAGTTTGAGACTGTCTTTATGAGACTCTTTCATGCGAAGGGGTCTTAGTTAAGGGTAGTCCCTCTGGGCCTTCTTGGAGTTTGGACTGAACTTGACTCTGAGTTATCTCTTATCCTTTGCACTGTGCCACCATCATGAACTGCAACAAGTGGTGCCCTGTTTGAGGAAAAGCTTGGTGCAACTCAATTCAGAGGACTGACCTTCCAAAGTCTGGAAATGGAATAAGGATGCCCAACTTTACTTCCTGGTAAGGGGACAGAGACACTGAGGAATAGTTCGGAACGCCTTTGGCAAGGTCACAGGTTATGTTTATCAGCCCAGAGGTCTTTTAATTGTTCAACTGCTAAGTGAGCCGGGGCAGTTTGTTTTTTCTTTCTCTTTGCTCTTTTACTTTCATTCTTACAGTAGAGATCCAACTGTATTCAAAGAAGAAAAGCAATTTAAGCAACATTTACAATGCCTCTTAAAGACATCTGGTTGTAAAGGTTCTGAACCTCAGCTTATTAAATTATTGATAGGCTTCAACCACAATGTCCACGGCTTCCTCTGGAGGAGAGCTTGGAGATGGAGGACTGAGAACATGTGGACCAAAGGTAGAGACAGTCATTAAGTTCTGCAATCCTGTCATCTTTGCAGGGTCACTACTTAAATCTATTCAATCCACTCAAACAAAGGAAGTTCCCCTAAAATAGCTTCCTCTTCCTCCCCCCCCTCGCTCTGAAAGCCCCCATCTCCCTCTGAGTGCCTAGGGCAATAAGAAGAGGTGGTGAGCAGGATGGGGGCTGTAAAATTATAATAGTATATGCCAGCTGGACTTGTATCAAAAAAGAAATCAAAGGGAAAGAAAATACAAATAGGAAAAAAAAGGAAAAGAAAAAAATTTCTTAAAGGGAGAAAGCTAGAGACAACAAAAGTCAAACAAGCAAGTGATGTTAAATTGAGGCAAATTTACCAGGAAAAAGGAGCCCCCATCTGTACGTTTTACAGGCAAAGGCTCAAGCACACACATATATAAGCCCAAAACTGTAAAGCTTAAAAGAGCATCTGCAATCTGTCCTGATTTTCTTTCCCTCTTTGTCTTGCTCTCTCTCAGGAAAGTTAAAAAGTTCAAGTTCTTTTATTGCTGGTTTTCTGCTTGGCAGTGTAGTTAGAGTTAATCATAGTTTTTGTCTTTGGAGGCGTGTCTTGATAAGGACTAAAGATCCATCCTGGGAGAGATTTTGGTCTTGATTGTCTTTCTGCCCTTGAGATGTTGGGATTCAGCTCTCATGCTCCAAGGCAGCTCTCTTCTCTGTAGCTGCTGCATTCTGATTTCCAGGGTGGGTGTTTCCCCCTCCCAGTGACCCTTTCAGAGCGAAGCTAACCTTCACTTATCTCTGGGCCACATCCTTAAAAATTGGTCTGGATTTGATCCTAGGAACCTCAAAGAATAAATGTAAATGTTTTAGTCCATATTATCACCATTCTACTCTTAGGCAAAACCGGAAATTCATTCTCTTCCCTCTTCTTCCAGGAATGCTGCTCCAAGAGGCAAACTCACTGGTTTTTATAGCACAGATAAACTCATTGATAAAAATATTCCTGGGGAACCTTATAGTTTATTATCAGTTTAAAACAGAAATAGGTCAATTCCAATATGGTAAAACACCAGCCTAAATCCCTTCTTAATAACAGTCTTCGCTTTCACAGGGTTACAAGGATTGTTTCTTTCTGACTCTTATTACAAGAGATCTCTGTTAATGGAAAACCTATGACAAAGTTTCCACTAGTCTGCTTATAGTTACAACCCTAAAAATTATAAAGAGTTTATTGTAGTTCAACTTGGCCAAAATATCTAAGAGTGCACTCTTGTTTAGAGATAATTGTTTTATGTGTTTGTATGTTTGTCTATTTAATCTGTGTTAATAACTGGTTAAAATACTTTCAGTTGCCTTGAGCAAGGAAGATATTTGTTTTGAGCTCAATGATTTCTTTTTAGTTTTACTTTTTTGTTGTTCTTTTTGAGATTTCCATGGAAAGACAATTTGTGTATGTTTTCAGGATAGCGAAACTTATTTAAAACATTAACAGGTAAATAATGACAGGCCTGAGGTTTACATAGGAACAAAAGCCTTAAAGTTTAATAACATAAAGCTTACATATGTTTGAGTTAATATGTATATGTTTCTGTGTGTTAGCTTTCAGGTATATACTGTATTATCCTCCAAATTTTCTACTTATATTGGCTTATAGCTAAATAAACACTTAAGATATTATTTCAAATGCTTATGGTTCATATAGTTTAAGAGTAGGCTAGTTTAAATCACTTGTTAAGAATAAAAATGTCTCTAAAGTTGGTAATATATTTCCATCCAGATTCTTAGGTAACCATGATAATGTTAAAAATCAATTTTATAAATACAATGTCTATTATTGTCTATTTAGCATCACTTAAGGGTTTTTCTCAGTAGAAGATAATAGATATAAAGCTTTAAATAAGTGTTATCTGTTATGATGGGTCATCTAAAGTAATTGTTTTTGGCTATAATTAAACGATTAAGTTTTCCATGTCTAAAATAATATGGTTTTCTAAAATATTGAGCTGCTCTTGGTTAAACTTACAAAATTAAATTTAAAAGCAAAAACTCTATATTTTACTAAAATGAGTTTCTTGTGCTCTCATTGTGAGGCTTTTTGTTAAAAAGTGATCTTTAAAAGTTAAAGAGTATTTGAATGTTAATCTATAGAATGCCCTCAGTAATCAGTTCATGATTGCTTAAATAAACAAGTATTATCATAGTTTATGACATAACTTATATATTTGGACATTGTTATTACTTGAGTCTGGATGTCCCCCCAAAGCCTCATACAGTCATGGGTGTGAGCTTCTAGAGTTTTTGCTTGATCCATTGTCCAATGCTGGGATTATGGGTGTGAGTGCTCCACTCACCCTGGGGCAGGTAGCTTGCATCCAATATAAGGGAGGGGAAGAGGCTTGCTCTTCCAGCTGCCACTCCCCCCTTTTTGCTCTTGTTGCTTTTGCTGTTTTCCTTCACCATGAATTGTTGCCCCCTGCCATGTGCCACTTTGCCTTGGAGCCAGCCAAGTATGGACTGAAACCTCCACAAACTCTGAGCAAAATAAACCTTTCCTTCCTTAATTTTGAGTGTCAGGTATTTTGTCTCAGCAACGAGAGAAAAATAACTAAGACAGATATATATATATACACATATACATCAAAAAACTACATATGCTGTGAGTCTATGCTTTAAATTGATAGAATTAAGACTATGTAAGTTTAATACAGACAAAGTAACTAATAAGTGTTATCTTTTAAACAATGAATGTTTAGACCTTAAATATGTGATTAAAATTTAACATCTCTTTAAATCTGGTCCTGACATTTAAATTTGATCTACATGTATAGCTTTAAGAAATGAATACTCTGGCCCTCTCCTCCCCATATTCTGATTTATCACTTAGATTGGCTCTAAGGTCCATCATGAAACAGACCACCCTGATCTTTCCTGTCCTTCCCCTGTTCTCTATCCTGCTTCTTTGTTCTATCAGTAACAAGCCACAGAAGCTTCTGTTAGGGCTGCCTCTATGAGACTGTCTCATGTGGAGGGGTCTCAGGTAAGGGTAGTTTCTCTGGGCCTCCTTGGAGTTTAAATTGAACACTGACTCTGAGTTACCTATTATATTTTGTGCTGTGCCATAGGCAAATACCAAGAGAAATGAAAATGCATGATGAGCAATCAAAATATATGGCAAATGTTTAAATTTTTAAAAAATTATACAGTAAAAGACACATTGCCATCAAACCCCTACAAATATTCCACCTTGCTTTGAACACACATATCCCATCTTTCTTACCACTTTCTGAAGCAGTTCTGGAAGCCCTCTTTCATGTGTATTTTTAGAATGTGTGATCAAAGTTATGAGCCTACTGCTAAGTGCCATCCAATGGCAAGGCAGACTTACAAAAACATTACAACGTGTCTTCATCCACCTTATTCATTGGATCTGACACCATACAACTTCTGGCTCTTCCCCAAAGTCTAAACGGCCCTGAAACATAAATATTTTAATTGACAGGACACTGAGGCAGCTCAGCGACACTCACAAAAAAAGCATTTGCAGAACTGCTTCAGGAAGTAGCAATGATGAATGCGTTTGTGGTGAAGGGGAGTATTAATAGCAATTTGTCTTTTTTGGTTTCTTTTCTTTTTTTGGTACTGGGAATCGAGCTCAGGACCTTCCACTTGCCAGGCAGACACTTGCGCCACTGATTTATATCTCTAGCCCAGTAATTTGTCTTTTACTGTAATAAATTTTGAAAATTTTAAACATTTGCTGTATTTTTGGATCATAGTGTGTACATAAACCAAATAATTTTATATAGTCAGAGCAGCATTATTCATAAAAGCCAGAAAAGGAGAAGACTCAAATGTCCATCAGCTGATGGCTAGGAAACAAAAGTAATATATTTTTCAATATTATAATCAATAAAATATTAATTGATAAAATTATTATTAATCAATAAATATTATTAATCAATAAAAAGCAAATGCTACAATACAGATCAATCTACATACATTATGCCAAGTGAAAACTCTTCACAAATAATTATTTATTGCATAATTTGATTTATATTAAATGTACAGAATAGGAAAGTCTGCAGATAAAGTAAGTAGATATACAGTTGTTTAAATCTGGGTGGGAAAGGTTGTAGAAATGGGGAATGATTGCTAAAATAAACTAGGTTTTTTGTGAGTGCCCAAAATATTCTAAAATTGTATGGAATGATGGCTGCATGTCCCAATTAATATATTGAATAACATTAATTTTATACTTTAAATGGGTGAATGATATGGTATGTGAACTATATCTTAATAAAGCTATGTGTTAGTTCATTTCTGTTATTATAATGGGTACCTTACAAGGAAAATAGACTTATTTAGTTCACAGTTTTCAAGCCTGAAACTACAAACAGCATGGTACTAGCTTTGGTGAAGATCTAACCGTATATGGCATCATGGCAGAACTGTGTGAAAGAGAAAAAAAAGAGAGAGGAGAAGGAATGGAGGGTGGGAAGGAGAAAGAGAGGAAAATCAAATTGATGAGATGGAAAGCCAGAGACTAGGTCACAGGTTGGGTACTTTTCTCTTGTTGCTGAGAAAACTACCCAACACGCAAAGTTAAAGGGGAACAGGTTTATTCAGCTCACAGTTTGTAGAGCTTTCAGTCCATAATTGGATGGCTCCAAGATGGGGTGAAAGGCAGTTAGTCATCACAGAGGAAAAACAGTTCATGGTGGGCAGACGGTAGCAGTGCAAGCAAGCAAACAAGGAGCACACAATCCTTTTTCTGTCCATTATATTATAACCAGGCTACGGGGATTAGGTTAGTGCGAAACCAATCAGTGTACTCATTTAGTAATCACTCATCCTTAAATCCCCACATCACACACTCTAGATTTAGCCACCTCTGAAAAAAGCCCCACTTATCTAGACCCCAGCCATAACATTGGGCTTCTAACCCTTGAGCCCTTAGGGGATTAACTCAAACCATAGCATCCAACTCGTCGCTCCCAAGGTTTATGATCTTCTCATGACACAAAATACAATTATTTCACCTCAATAGTTCTAGTCTCAACTTCCTCAAGCATCACACAAAAATCCAAGTCCAAAGTCTCACCTCAAGCCAACCCTTTAACTGTAATTCCCTGAAATAAAAAAACAAAACAAAACAAGTTAGAGATCTTCTGGGTACAACAGCAAAACAGGAATAAGATAAAAATTCTTCTTCCAAAATGGAAATAGGCATATGCAGACTAAAACAAGATGAAAACTCAGCACAATAGAGATTAAATCTTAAAGCTTCAAGTCCAGCATCCTGTGTATACTACAGCCTGGAGTGGACCTCCAAGGGGCTAGGTACCCCTGTCCTTTGGCTTTATTTGTCACAGGCCACAGGGCTGTTCTCCAGGGCCCTGTGCTGTTGCCTGAAGCCCTCTCTGGTGGCTTCACTCACTAGTGTAGTTTCCATGGGTCACAACTGCAGCCCCACTTGGCACCACCCTACCTGGGGCTTTTGGTGGTAGCTCCACCCCTACAAGGTTCTGCAGACCTCCAAGGCTATCCTTGGAAATTCTGGTGAAAGCTGCTACGACCCTATAGCTCTTCCACTCTGCATGCTGGTGAAATTAGTCCCACAAAGATACCATCAAGGTCCGCTGCCAGCACGAGGTGTGCTTGTGCCCACATGTACCACAGTGCAACTGTGTAGTGCTTTATTGACTCAAAGCAGGGAGATAAAACCCAAGACATGAAAGGTTCTTGGGCTCAGTCTCTGAAACAAAGTTGCCTCCCAGGCCTCTGGGCCTACAGTGGGAGAAGAGATCTCAGAAATTTCTAAGATGCCCTTGAGGACTTTTTCCTATTGTTTTCAGTGTGAAACAATTGGCTTTTTGTATATACTAATCTCTTTGGCAAGCAGTCACTAAGCTGCACCCTTGACCACTTTCTCCTTTTTGCTCTTTCCTTGGTCAGGCTGTGAACTTTTCAAGGATTTCCACTGCTTCCCTTTGCTTTTGAACCCACTGTACATCTGGCTAAAAGCTAACAATACCCACACTGCATCTTCAGTGCTTTGTTGTTCAAAAATTTCTTTGGTCAAATAAACTACCCCACCGTTCTTAAATGAAGCTTTCCACAAACGTCTAGGTAGCTGTTATGGTTAGGATCTGAGGTGTCCTCCAAAACCTTCATGTACTTGGAGGGTGATCGGATCATCCAGGGTGCTGTACTCACAAGTGAATTGGTGTACCAAGGAATCCATAGTGGAAGGCGCTCTTAGGAGGTGGAGCCTTGTCAGAAGAGGCAGCTCACTGTCAGCATGACCCACAAGGGTATAGGTACCTCTCTCCTTGTGCCTCCCTTCTCTCCAGTCTAGGCCACCACAGTATGAGAAGATATCCTCCACCTAAGCCCTTCCGGAATGCCAATTCTGCCCTGGAGCTAGCTGACCAGGGACTATAACCATGGTCTAAAATAAATTTTTCCTCTTTTAAGTTACAGGTGTTTGATATTGTGTCTCGGCAATGGAAAAGTGACTAAGACTTCCCATTTTTAAAAAATAACTATAGTTGTCTTCTTCAGCAAATGAATGGTATAAATGAAGAGGTTTGTTATGAGAAATTGTGCCATGAGCCAGGACTGGTGATGTATGCCTGTAACCCCATTACTCTAGTAGACTGAGGCATGAGAATCTCAAGTTCAACTCAGCCTGGACAATTTAGCAAGTTAGTGAGACCCTGTCTCAGAAAAGGCTGAGGGTCTATCTCAGTGTGAAGGACCTAGGTTCAATCCCTGGTATGAAACGGGGTGGGGGGAGAGAGAGAGAGAGAGAGACAGAGACAGAGACAGAGAGACAGAGAGAGAGAGAGAAAGAGAGAGAGAGAGAGAGAGATTGAGATTGTGAAATTATCAAGGTCAAGGCCAAGAAGTCCTATAACATGCAGTTGTAAACCGAGTAAAGAGGTGGTATAATTCTAGTCTGAGTCTGAAGAGCTGACAACTGACAACTGGAAGACCAATGGTGTATGTTCTGGTTTCTGCACAGAAGACTGATATCCTGACTCAGGCAGAGAGAGTGAATTCTCTCTTCCTCTATTCATGATCTCAGTGGATTAGACGACACGCACACATTGTGGAGGGCAACCTGTTTTACATAGCCTACAGATTCAAATTCTAATCTCTTCCAGCTATGCCCTCAGAGATATACCCAGAAATATGAAAAGCCCAGAATGACCAGATGGCACTCTTAAATTCCAGTTCAGTGAAATTACAGTTCTGTCTCCTAGTAGGGGCATTGCTGCCTCTGAAAATAAGACCTCTAGGCCAGCAGAATTTATGGTCATGGGAACAAGGGAGCAAAATTTTTGCCAGTGGGTCATGGGGGATGCTAGTAAGAGGTGCTTATTCCAGTTCTGTCCTTGATTCCTCAACCCATGAATTCTATCTATGAAGCAGCACAATATACAGATACTGTTCTGGACTATACACAGCCTCTCCAGAACCTTGGCCCAGTCCTACAAGTACTGCCATCTCCCTGGTGCTGCAACTGACTCTTTAAAAAGCCATTCTACTGTACTATTTCTCCAGCTGCTTCAGAATAATGGAGGACATGGAAAGCCCAGTAAATTTCATGAACATAGGCACATTGCAGCCCTTCTTTTATTGTGAAATAAATTCCTTTATTGGAAGCAATGCTGTACAGAATATCATTATGGCAGAAAAGGCATTCTATGAGTCCACAGGTTGCAGTTTTTGCAGAAGTATTGTATGAAGGCAGATAAATCTGTATCAAGATGTCTATCCAAATAAGAAAAAACGCTGCTCTTTCCATGAGAGGAGCAGTCAGGTAGCTTAGTGACCACTCTGGGAAATAGTGGACTCAGTACTGGTCTCTGTGCTGGCAGATTTCACACTAAGTAGTGGTCATGGCCAGGATGGCCTCGGTGAGTGGTCCTCTATGTTTGCTGAGAACTCCATCCCTGCCACAGGACCACTTTATTTATGAGCCAATGTTGTGATGCAGAAAAGGTCAATCTATCCACTTGATTACTAAAATCCCCCTCTGCTTCTGTTCCCCTCTGTGGACCACTTACATATCTCCACAGTTGTTGCTCATTCACAGACGTCTATTCGCAAACCTCTTCTCCAAATTACCTGGCTACCAGCTTTCCAATTGCATTTTTTCCAAACATCACTGTCTGGTCAAATCATCAGCCACAGCCCATGAATCCACACATAATCTCATGTTCTGGGCCATTTATCCTTCCAAGGAAGGTGAACAACCAGGCGCGCTATTTAAAATTACACCTTCTGAGATGATGACCCTTCACCACTCTCCTTCAAGGATGTCTCAGAAAGAAGATGTAATGCTGCAGCTATCCAATTTTGGGTGATATCTGTACCTTGCATAAAATCATTTATAAATTTGCCCCCACCCTTTTCTCTCTGTGTCACCTAATAATACATAACTCCCTATGATGCTATAGATACACACTGGAGAAGAGAAGACTGTACAGTAGGAGAGGGGAACGTGGGCGTTTGGACCACTTCTTCCGAAGCTTGTTTGTACTATTGCTACTTGATGACAGAGTACTGTTGTACCTAACAAAATTGATGGCTTGCTGGGCCAGATAACACAGAGTTCATAACTGGCATCTCAGGTTCCATGGTAATTTGATGGCCCACAGTTGAGTGCTCAGTTTCCACTAAAGCTACTCAGCTTTAGACCAAGAGCTGTTTTTTTTTAAAAAAGAAAGTAGTTATCTGTGGAGAATGACAGGTTTCGCTCTAAAACCCTAGGGGCCTGCTCTGTGATTCACCTCTAAGAGCCTGCCGACAGTTTTAAACAGCATCCCTATCTACCACCGACTCTCCAAGTATTGTTAGATTTGCTTGGTCATGTGGTCCAATCAGCAGAGCAGCTCGTGGAGAACCTGTACCTGTGGCAGAGACTTCTCTTGCTCTATGTGCCATTCAGACTGGCGGCTTTTTAGGTCACTTGCTAAATGGGCCAGAGTAAGGAACCTGAAGGAATAGTATGTTGCCTTTAAAATGTAAAGAGCCCCATTAAGCATTTATTGAAAGCCCCATTAAATATATAAGATATAAGACATATAACATTTAAGAGGTCCATTAAACATTTTTTACTGGAGGATGGATCAGATGTAATATTCGTCTTAGAACACAAAACTCAATATACCTGTACCACTGGATGGATACCTAGAAATTTGACTGAGATAGAGGCTTTTGAATTTTTGTCATATATATGCCCCATCCTGCAGCATGCAAATTTCTTACAAATAAGTCTAGGGTATTTGCCACTTCTTGCTTATTACATATAACCAGCATAACATCATTGATGTAATGGGCCAGTATGATACCCTATGGGAGAAAAAGGTGATCAAGATCTCTGGAAATTAAATGATAACATCATGCCAGAGTAGATATAGCACTGAAGTAGGACGTGCATGTGCACTGCTGGTCTTGTCAGCTGAAAGCAATCCACTGCTGCTTGTCTTTACTCACTGGTATTAATAAATGTGAAAGTTTATTGTACAAAAGTGAGTCATTTATTGTCATATGAAAAATGGAGTCAGAGACCATAATAGAAAACACTCAGGTCATTTATGCTTTTTCCAAAACTGCCTCAGAAGCCCAATACAAAACAACAAGGCCCAAATGTAACTGTAGGATTGCAAGTCTTAGATAGCAACTGCTGACATTCCTCAAATAGAAACCACCAGACCTAGGGAGACAGTGCTGGAATTAATGAATTTTCTTTTCAAAACAACTTTGATAACCTCCCCTTTCACAATAACATGATAATCTTTTCCTTTGTTCCCCACACATAACAAAAATCACCCTGGTTTATGTGTATGTCTGAGATTGTAATTCTGCTTTTTTTCATTATTGCCAAATAAATCCTTTGTTTGGAGATTCACCTCTATATATTTTTATTTGAACTTGATAAAACAAAAGCATTTTCCAGAGCAATAGCTTCCATGTGCCAGATGACGTATTAAATTGTTCAAGCAATGAAATCACATCTGATATAGCAGCTGCAATTGTAATGACCACCTGGCCAACCTTATGTTAATCTATCATCATTCCCAAGACCCATCTGTCTCTGCACAGGCCAAACAGATAAATTTAATGAGGATGTGGTGAGAATCCTCAACCTTACCTTCTTCGAATATTTGATGGTGGTATTAATCTGTTCAATCCCTCCAGAAATGTGGAACTGATTTTGGTTTACTATTTCCTAGACAGAAGCAGTTCTAGTGGTTTTCATCCGGCCTTTCCCAAATTCTCATTTCAAAAGTCAAGAAGCTAATGGGATTCTGCCAGCTACTGTATTCCAATTATACATTATATATAACACATATGTTATATATATACATGCATTATACATATGTATTCAAGTTATACATCCTGGAACTAGAGCAATGGATTAGTGAATCCAATAGTTTTACTGTAATATGGACCTGAACTAAAAGTCTACTGATTACTGAACTCCATAAGCCCCTGTTCTAACTGACAGGCCATGGTAGAATTAGTGTCCAGTTTCTCTTAGTGAATAAGAGATGTGAGTATTTCATTCTGGCCAATGCACATTCACCCTGATGAAAGCAATAGGTCTTTTGTGGGAAAGTTGGAAGAAATATGACAATATAAAGTCTCTGGTGGTGTACAGGGTTCCTTCATGAAGGGGTACCAGGCTCTTGAAAAGTTGTGGGCCTGTTAACTGGCTCAAGTCTGGGAATTGATTAAAGGGCTGTGACACTGTTCTTTTCTTTTCTTTTTTTTTTTTCCAGTGGTTGGAATCAAACTCAAGACCTTGCGCTTGCCAGGCAGGTGCTTGTGCCGCTGAGCTATATCCCTGGCCCTTGTGACCCTGTTCTTATGATTTATATTAGACTTTTGTTCATTTGACTTAGAAATCTTATGTAAATAAAATAAGAATTTAGGCAGAATCTTATCGATTTCATTTCCAAAAACACCATAATCAATTAGCAAGCCTATAGGTCTGTGTAAGGCAGGCTATTCTGATTGCCATTTGGACCCACCTTGTCCCTGGCAGTTGAGTTGCTACTCAGTCCCTGCCATTTCGTGACTGATGTTTCTAATTTGAAAGGTGCTACAGCTACCCTCACAAGCTTATTCCTCATAGTTGTGGTGAAACATGTGTTTTTCAAACCATCTCAGTGTAAGTGAGTAGGTCTTAAATGGTCTACTTCAACATCCCAATATTTCTAAGACTTTGGATCCCTTCCTTTTCATTAAACCAAAGGAGACTGGGCATATCCAACTCACCCAGAGTTGGCTACATTTTGATTCATGGTTCAGCTAACCAACTCAACAAACTGTTAGAGCCTCATTTATTTGTTTGTTTTCTATTTAAAAGACCACGTGTTCATTTAAAATTTATTTTTAAGTTGTATAATAGTTATACATCTTTATAGGGTATAATGTAATGTTCCAGTGCATTTACATATTAATAATGAATTTAAAATGTTTAGGTTATCCATCATCTAAAACTTTAATCATTTATTTATATGAGAACATTCAAAGTCATCTCTTCCAATTATTTTGAGATACATAATACAATATTGTTAATGCCAATTACCCTTCTGTGTAATAATACACCATAATTGTTTCCTCCTATCTGGTTGTGATTTTATACCATTATCCAGTCATTCCCATATTCTCTCCCCAGCCTTTGGTAACTATTATTCTATCAGCAACTCTGAGCTTACATTTTTTATATTGCACCTGAGGAAAATATATGGTATTTTTCTTTTCATGCTTCACTTATTTCACTGAACTTATGATTTCCTGGACTGTCAATGTTATTAAAAATGACAAGATTTTATCATTTTTATGGCTGAATGGTATTATATATTGTAAATACCTCACATTTCCTTTATCTATTTATCTACTGCTGAACACAGGCTGATTCTACATCATGGCTACTGTAAATAATGCTACAATAATGTAGGAGTGCAGGTATGTTTTTGACATATGGGTTTCATATCCTTCGGATATATACCAGCTTTACAGTTTAGATCTAAAATTCCCCTCAGAAATCTCATGTGTTCATAGATTATGTCCTTTGGGGAAGTGACTGAATCATGAAGTTTCTAACTTCATCAAGTGAAGTTAATTAGCTAATGAGCTCATTAGTTCAATGGGCTTTCTTGTTGCTGAACATGGACTGAAACTTCTGAAACTGTGACTCAAAGTAAACCTTTTCTCCTTTAATTTCTGCATGTCAGGTTATTTGTGTTACAGTGAGGAAACATAGAATAACACAGAATTGGTACTAAAAAGTGATTGCTATTCTCATTGTACCTGACCATATAGTTCAGAAGACTTTGGTATTGGTTTTCACAAAGAGGTTGAAAAGGGTTGGAGATGTAGGCTAGTGAAGTTCTACAATTATATAAACAGAGCATAATGAATGATTCTGGTGGGAACATAGAAGATCAGAATGCTGATAAGAATAAAGACAGAAAAGATTGTGCTGTCAAGGCTTCAGATGGGAGTGAAGACTCTATCAAGAACTGGACTAGAGGCTATGTGTGTTACATTTTAGCAAAGAACTTGTCTATACTTTGTCCATAACTTTCTGTAAGGCAGAGTTAAAAGACAATGGATTAAATGATCCAGTGGAGGAAATTTCAAGGCAGCCCAATGTTCAGGCTTTGGCATGAGTACTGTTGCCTACTGTTACCCAGATTTATAGTGAGTATCAGGAGCAAAAGGTTAGAAAGATATTTTTAAACTTTTAGTCTGGCCAGAGAAAGGCATATGTAAATTTGGGGCCAAAGGAGTGTGTTTATTGAAGAGATTAGTGCCATTTAAAAAGAAGCTAAGTACTTCACAGTAGGATGATAAAAAAAAAATGCTTCAAGAGCATCTCCAGAATTGGCCAGACTCCATCCATGCAGACTCAATGGATGTACCAGTTAACAGACTTTGTTTTGAGAAAAGTAGAGGATGCCCGTAGAGCTTCCTAATTACTCAGGGCTACCACTGCAAGTTTTCCCTGTTTCAGCCATCCAGGCATTCAAAGGCCTCTGCAGCCATGGTCAGAGGGGACCTCACTACCAATTGAGCTGACAGTACAGTTTGGCATTATCCATGCATGTGATGCTTCTTTTTCAGGTGTGCAGAATACAAGAATTATGCTACAAAGTCTTCCACTAAGATTTCAAAGAAAGGCCTGGGAATCCAAGCAATGTGTGACAGGTCTACAATTCCTGAGAGGAGCCACTGAAAGGGGGATGTGTGAAGTTGTGGGAGTGGAGGCAAAGCTATAATAGAATAGTCAGGAAGTTAGCAAGGTTGGGAATATGGAATTCTTGTCAAGGAAAGCTGCAAGCAGTAAGCAGAGCCAGCCCAAGAAAGAGAGAGAGAGTTTGAGAAGTATTGGTGTTAGATCTTCTCTAAAGTTCTTGAAGAATTTAGCAGTGAATCTGTTAGGACCTGGGCTTTTCTTAGTTGTTAGTTTTTTGTTACTTCTTCCATTTCATTGACTAGTATTAGATTATTTGAAATTTTTATATCTTCTTGGTTTAATTTTGCTGGTTCATATATAACTAGAAATTTATCCATTTCTCCTGAATTTTCCATTTTATTAAAGTTTTCCAAAATAGTTACTGATAATCTTCTGGATTTTAGCAGAATCTGCTGTGATTTCTCTTTTTCATTTTTAATTGTATGGATTTGAGTATTTTTTTTTCCTTATTTTTGTAAGATTGGGTATGGATTTGTCTATTTTATTTAACCTTTCTAAGAACCAACTCTGATTCATTGATTCTTTGCATATTTATTCTGTTTCATTAATTTCTATTCTGATATTAATAATTTCCTTCCTTTAACTAGCTTTGGGTTTGGATTGTTCCTGTTTTTCTAGGACTTTGAGGTGTATTTTCAGGTTATTTATTTCATCTCACTCTGTTTTCTTGATGTGGGAATTCACAGCTATAAATTTCCCTTTTAGGACTGCTTTCATTGTGCCCCATAGGTTCAAGTATGTTATACTTGCATTATCGTTTGATTTGAGGAACTAATTTCTTCTTTAATTTCATCTGTGATCCACTGATTATTCAAGAGGGTATAATATAATTTCCATGTGATTGTACAGTTTCTGGGGTGTCTTTGCCATTGATTTCTAGTTTCATTACACTATGATCTGATTATATGCATAGGATAATTTCAGTTCTTTTACATTTACTTAAGCATGCTTTACTGAGTACTAAGTGGTCTATTTCACAGAAAGTCCCATGTGCCTCTGAGAAGAATGTGTATTCTACTGGTTTTGGATGGTACACTGTAGATGTGTATTAAATCCATTTGCTTAAAGGTTTGGTTTTCTTTTGTCTAGTTGATCATCCATTTGCAAAAGTAGGGTATTGGGGACTGCCATTACAACTGTATTAGTATTTATCTGATATTTCATGTCCTTTAGTGTCTTTTATAGAGTTGGGTGCACCAGTATTTAGTGCATCTACGTTAATAACTGTCATCTATTTCTGTTGAATTGTTCCTTTAACCAATATGTAATGACCTTCTTTAGTTTTTCTGATCAGTTCTGGCTTAAAATTCGCTTTTTGTGAAGTCAGAATAGCTACTCCTGCTTTTATCTGGTTTCTCATTGCATGAAATATTACTTTCTAGCCCTTGATTTTTAGTTTATTTCTTTTTGAATTAAATGTGTTTCCCATATAGTGTATATTGTTGAGTTTTATCTCTTGATCCATTCTGCCAATATGTGTCTTTTGATTGGGCAATTGATACCATCCACATTGAAAGTTATTACTAAGACATGTTAACTTATCCCTCTCATTGCATTATTTTTCTATTGCTGATTTCCTTGATTTTTTCTCTTTCACTTAGCTGCTCATGTCACTAGGTATATGCATTGTTTTTTACTTGTTGGCATTGTTGGCTTCATTTCTCTCCTTCTGAGATATCCTTAAGAATTATTTATAACGATGGCTTGGTGGTCATGAATTTCCTGAGGTGCTCCTTGTCATGAAAGTACCTTACTCCTCCATTAGTTTTGAAGGAAAGGTTTACAAGATGCATAAGCTGAAGTTGGAAGTTGTTATCTTTTGGGGCTTGAAACACTTGATTTGCCAAATTTTAGACAGACGCTACCTAAATGACTAAAGTGCTTATATGCAGAGATAAACATGGGTCTTAAGGTAGTAAATGAAGGTCTGGCTTTTTGCTTTTTATTACCAATTAAACATCATAGGTCCAATAGAAGATCACTGGTTTTTGATGTTGGTTTCACCAAAAACAACCTCTAAGGTTTTTTTTTTTTTTTTTTTTTTGGTTTTTCTCCGGTACCGAGAACCGAACTCACGACCTTGCGCATGCCAGGCAGGCGCTTTTGCCGCTGAGCTAAATCCCCAGCCCCTCTAAGGTTTTAACTATGTCAGAAGAAAACATAAATCATGGTCTTGATGAATAAAGTGGCCCATGAGTTTGTTTATACTCTGTCCCTATCTGACTATGTCAGGACCCCACACACACACACTCAAAGCAGGACCAGTAATTCATACTAAAACAGGACAATAAGTTCAAGCAATAACAGTTTCATCAGGAGCAGTAGGACCCATGGCAGAGTAGTAAACAAAAGATGGCAGAGTGATAAGCAGCAGATGAAGAGCCTCTCTGAGATTTGTTGTCCAGACACCAGGTGAGGAAGAGAAAAAGGAGGGAAGTGGGTCTTCTGGACCCAGGAAGGATTTGAATCAAGAGTAGAAGCCTGTGGAGAGAGTGAAGAGGGAAACTTCAACAAAGAAGAAGAAGGTGGTGATGGCACCTTCTCTGTGAATTGAAACTCGCTGGGTTGGAGGAATGGTTCAAATCTGTGGACATATGATGACTGCTGGTAATCCCAGGGGCCTCCATGAAGAGATGCAGCAGTGCAACAGAGGGGGTGGATGCCATGAACTGTGCTAGCTGGTGAGTGAAGCAGACTTGACCATCCAACAGGAGAGGGTGATAGGCTGGGAGCCATGTTGGAAAGGGGCAAACTGAGCTTCAACTCAGTGTAACTGCAGGCTCCATATATTGGCTCCCAGCTGAGTGCAAGCCTGCAGAAGGTGCACTGACTGCTGCAGGCCGAATGGGTCTGATTCCAGTCTCCCAGCCAGAAACCAGCCTAAACTTCAGAGGAAATAAAGGTGCAGCCTCACTGAAATTATCCACTACCCAAACATAAAGCTACAGCTGGCTTAAATCCACAAGAATCTGGACTCTGTCTCCACTTGTTGTCTACCAGTGACAGCAGAGACAAACCTTGAAATGGATATTTTTTCCTCTCTCTTTTCCTGTTTTCTTGGGGTTTTTTTCATTGTTTGATCTTGTTTTTATATGAGTGTGAGCATGGTTTCTAGCTTTTTTGTGTGGTTCTTGTTCTGTTCTTCCTTTTATTTATTCCTTCTCTCTTTCCCTCCTCTTTTCTTCACAAGTTTCCCAAAGTTTATGTGATCCTCCTTTGTCATCCAGCCTTGCTTCTAATCTCTTCCTCTTCTTCTATTTCACAATTTTCCCCCTAACCCCTTTGAAATTTTCTCCCCTGAGGGTAAAATGGGAATATTGAGGGCTTATTTACTGTATGTAATTTTCTAGTTTGTTTTAGACTTTGTTATATAACTACAAATCTAGTTCATATGTTAAAGGTGGCAAATTATTTTTTGTTGGGGGGGCAGGTTTCCAGTACTGGGAATCGAACTCACGACCTTGCTTTTGCCAGGCAGGCACTATACCACTGAGCTAAATCCCCATCCTCAAAGGTGGCAAATTAATGGTTACCTCAGTTTGTCATTTTCTAGGCTGTGTTTGATGATATTGTTATTTCTGATTGCACTACTTTAGCCAAAGTGCCAAAATTGTTCTAAGCAATGTTCTTCCTCATATACCAAGTCTGAGATTGCCTAAGGGTCATACAAAATACTGTGGACCAGCCAAAGAATCAGGAGCTGGGCCAATTCGGTAGCAATTTCTCACCCCCAGTAAACTGAAGAGGCAAGATTTTGCAGTAGACTCAAAACCCACAAGTAGCTTTACCCAAAAGATATCCCTCAGAAGTACTCATTTCCTAAGGGTTCTAAATACTAGCAATAAAGGTATTCACCAAGACATAAAGCCAGAAATAAAACTAAAACAAAAACCTAGAAAGTGAGAAGACTCTTAAACAAGATGCAACTCCAGACATAAAGTTTACCAAATGAGATGGCACAATCTGAAAGCCACCCACCTGGACTCTCTGAAGTGTTAACAACAAAGCAAATGAATAAGGCTCTAAAAAAATCAAATTAGAAATAATTTCTCATATAACTACAGAGATGGTGAGCATGATGGAAAACATGCTTATACAGATAAAAAATAGTGGAGTTTAGGGAAATGATGGAAACCATGAATGTGGAACACAGGAAAGGAATGGAACCATAAAACAGATTCAAGCAGTTGTCCAGGAAACTAAAAATTCCATTGAAAGTATCTGGAGCAGAATAAACCAATATGAGGACAGAATCTCAGACATAGAAGACAAGCTTGCCATTAGCAATCATGAAGAGAAAGAGTTCTATTAGCAATCATAAAGAGAAAGAGTTCTTAAAAATAACCAGAGATCATGAAAAGTCCATCCAGCAGCTGCTATATAATGCAAAGAAGAATAACATAAGGTTGATCAGAGTCAGTAAAAAAAAAAAAAAGGAGATAGCACAAATGATATTTTAAAAAACCTTTTCACAGACATTGTGGCAGAAAACTTCCTGTGTAGGGAAAAAAGAATTTGATATACATAAAAGTGAGGCACATAGAACTCCAATTAGCCATGATAAAAAACTACAACAAAGCATATAATAGTCAAGATTCCAGAAATCCAACACAAGAACAGAATATTAAAAGCTGTTAGAGAAAAGAAACAAATCACCTGTAAAGGCAAGCCCATTAGAATCAAAGCTGACTTCTCAACACAAACCCTCAAGTCAAGGAGAGCTTGGAGTGAAGTGTTTCAAGCCCTGAAAGAAAACAACCTCCAACACAGACTGATGTACCTTCCTCCCAAAAGTACCTTTCAAAATGGAGAAATAAGATACTTCCATGACAAAGAACACTTGAGGAAATTCATGACCACTAAACCAGCACTCCGAAATGTTCTGAAGGACATTCTAGAAAAAGATAACAAGGACCACAACTCCATGAATGCTAACAGAATGAATCCACCAGGAAAGGCAAACAATTAGATAGGGGGAAGGAAAGGGGGAAAGGGAGCCAACAATAGGAAAGTAACATGACAAGGATAAGTCAATACACATCAGTTATAACCATCAATGTTAATTGTCTCAATTTACCAGTCAAAAGAAAAAGACTGGCAGAATAGATCAAGAAGCAAGATACAACACTATGCTGCATATAAGAAATGCATTTAATCCAGAAAGGAATTGATAGACTGAAAGTCAAAGGATGGAAAACAATACTCCATGTGGCAAGAACATGGTAAAAAAGCAGGATTAGCTATTCTGTTGGCAGACAAGCCAAGACTGATTAAGAGAGACAAAGAAGGGCATTAAATCCTTGTAAAGGGAACAATCCAAGAGGAAGCAGACCACCAGGACCTTGAGGAACCACACTTAAGAAAATGATCAACCAGGTCACAGTTTGACCAAGACTACTTATTTATTCACACCTCTTGCTCCTACATCAACCCCTTCTCCATAGAATCCTGGACCCTTATAGTGCCTACAAAGAGAGAAGTAGGGATATTTGGTGCCCTTTGTGTTCCCTGGATGCCTACACTGAACAAATTCCTTCCCTGCATTTCATGACTGCTTTACTCATTTGGTTTTTGGGGTGTTTTTTGGACCTGGCATGTTGAGAATCTTCAAAGTTGGGCCTCTTTTGGCCTAAGACTTTGATTAACAGGTGCAAGATAAGACCATAAAAGGGTCTGTTTTCCCTCCCCAGTTAACTCACCTTCCAACTCTTACTCAAAGGCCTCTATAAAATTAACATTTTTTGATAGATTGATAATTTCTCCTGGATAAGTAGAACTAGGACCATAGTAGGATTTATTTTACTACTTTGTCAATGTAAAATAACAACTATGATATAAAGACAATAAGAAAATAGTTTATTCTGAGTTGAATGTGAGTAACTACACATGGGAAAACAGATTTAATATATCTTCAGTGACATGTTTCATTATGAAAGAGGTTAAACAAAGTGTTGCAGCCTAAAAATAACATCATAAATCAATACACTATACAAATACATTGGTGGGGCATTAAGTAGATGAGCTACAGCAAACTGGGGAAACTCTTCTATAGGTTCCAAATGTTATAGCTTTTTCAGCTTTAGGGTGGTAAAGGCTAGATGTCTGCTAAACTTGGTGATACATTCTGAGAGGTTTACCTAATTATTGTGAAAATATGAAGTCAGATACAAAAGTTAAAGTGTCTATTGAAGAGCCTAAGACAGGCCAGATAATTTTGGCTTTCAATTTGCAAAATTTCATTTCTCCACAATCACAGTGTTCCACTCAGCCAAGATCAAGTAATTTGTAGGGTCTTTTATACAGATCCAGCTTCCTCAGAAAGCTTAGCTTTACACTTTTGAAAAGTAAAAAGATGAGCATAGGGGAAGAGGGTATAGAATAATTCAATATCCCTTGGTTCCTTATTTATGAAGTTTAGGTTAATATTTTATTATTTATCTACTGATTTGTAGTCCTGGGTATTGAACCTAGGGCCTCATACATGCTAGGAAAGCACACTACTACTGAGTTTACACCCCTATCCTTTTCCTTGTGTTTTGTAACAGGGTCTTCCTAAATCAGCAAGGCTGACCTCCAACCTGAAATCTTCCCGCCTCAACCTCCTGAATATCTGGGATTATAAGTATGCAACAACAGGCCTTGGTGCTCATTAATCTTTTATGTATATGAACTATTTCAATCATGTAAAAAAACAGAAAAAAATATTGCATTGAATGCCAGTGCTGGGGTATGAATGTTTGTCACCCCCCTAAGCATTATGCTAAAACCTGTTCCCCAATGCCTTTGGGGGCAGGGCCACAGGATGTAATTACATTATGTAGACAGAGCCTTGAAGAATAGAATTAATGCCCTCCCAGCTTATAAGAACAACATGAGAAGAAGCAATCTATGAACCTGAAAGTTGGCACTCACCAGATGCTGACATTTGCCATGTCTTGATTCTGGGTTTCCCAGAATCTAGAACTCTGAGAAATAAATTTCTAGTGTCTATAAACTATGCAGTTTATGGTACTTTTTGTAGTCTGCACAAACAAAAGAAATTAAATTAACAATTCGCCACATTTTTCTATTTATTTTTCAGAAGAATTTTAATATATTACTGGCAGCATGACATTTCACCTCTGATCTTCTATATACGTCTTTTGAAAAGTAACATTTTATTACATAAAAAAGTTAGTTTTACTTAACTAAAACTTTAGAGGTTACAGTGAGACATTTCCAGTATACCAAAAACTTTCATTATTATTCCCATCACTTTTTGTCCTACTAGCAGGAGGTGAAGAAAAAAGTTGGACTTGTGAGAATAGGTCCAAATAACAGCTGAGGCTTTATATTTTGGTGTTTTCAGTGGGTCCTGACAGCAGAAAGCAAAGCTCTCTCTAATCGTAAACTACTGATGAAGACTCTAGTCAAGTTAGGCCAGAAGTCAAAACTCTTGTCACTAAAAAACACTGAGGAAAGATTCGGCTAGGGACCAGGAGTTTTTCTTAATTAAGAATCTCAGGCAACATGTTGGAGCTTTTGAGTACAGAAAAAAGGGAAGGGAGTATAGAAACATAACAATAAAAAATGATCAGGAGAGAGAAGAAAAGAAACATCTTATGAATCTTAACTCGCATGCCACATCAGAGCATCTCTTCTTCTATTTCCCTACACCCCTTTCTCTTCCAACATTCTTGACTAAGGTAAAGTTAAATGTATTTTCAATAGTGTGTGTAGTATGTTTGTGTGTGTTGTATGTGGTGTATGTGGGAGAAAGAGACAGAGAGTGAGAGAGAGAATATTTGTGAGAGAAAGAGTGTGTATGTTTCCACTGGCTGCTGGTAAGAGGAGAGAGAGAAAATATCTGTAGTAGTTGAGTACAAGTCATTTATCATACTGACAACTTTCTAGCTAACTATATGGAATTATAAGAATTTCTTACTCTTTATTTCTGAATTTGAAGACTCAAATTTATGAGCAGTCCAGTTTTACAGTAGAAAATGTTTTTAAAATTCCTTATCTTAGTCCCATTTTTTAAATATGAGGAACCAAATTTCTAGAGAAAATATTAGATGTCATCCCTCAGGGAGTGGCAAGAAAAAAAATATTGTTTCTGGAATGGACAGTCATTTTTACCTTTGATTTTCCATTCTCTCTGGGAAGGAATGACAAGAACAGCTACTTCCCCCATGCACTCTAGTTTGCGTTCTGCTTTAAACGTTGTTACCCGAAGATCAAAATCCTCACCATTTCTTGCCATTCTGTCCTAGCTCCAAGTCAACAGACCAGCACTTGGAACTGCTCTGTGATGGTTGTTAGCTCTTCCAGGAACCAATATGTTGGCCTTCTGTGTAACGTTACCCTTCCTGGAAAAAACACTTTTAAGAACTCTTCTAACTCTTAACAGCACTAACTTCTAGAAGGCACAAGGCAGCCTTAAAATATAATGAAACAATGAAAGGATCTGCAAGTACATAATATGGATTTCTCCAGAAAAACAGAAACTGTGGCTTATGAGGCAGACAGAACATTGTCATTTAACAGCATTATTAGGGAGAAACTAAATTGTTACTCTTTTGCTGCTGTTCCAGTCAGCTACTTTTCATCACAGCCAAAAAGTGCATTTCAGAAAGACTAAAACCATCCACCTGGTTTAGAATGTACAGGTCCAAGAATGTAGCAGAATTCCTAAATCTTTGGGAGTGAGAGGTACCATTTTGTTCCTCATCTTCCGCATCCAGTTTTCCCGGTAGCAAGATAGATCAAATTATACATGCTCTCTAATGCCTTCCCAAAGACCTTTAAAGATGAGAGAATGCAACTGAGAAACTAGTAAGTAAAGTTGTTTTAGGTGTGTAATTCTGTCAGCATTAAAATTTTTATTTAAAAAAGGTTTATGCAGATATATTAGAAAAAATATGTTCAGGATACTCTACACAGTAAATACTAAATAAATCACAAGCCACCTATTTTTGCTATGGGTTCTTATTTATCCCTTTATCCATCTGCCTTAGGTTGGAGTAAACAATAAATTCTTTACTTCAAAAGAATGCCTTGAGGGCTAGGCCCAAAGAAAAGGGGATGGGGGTACAATGGGTTCAATCCCCCTTCCTTTCCTTTCTTTCCTCTTCCCTTTCCTTCACTTCTTTTTCCTTCCCTTCTCCTCCTTTTCTTTCTCCTTCCTTCCTTATCATTCCTCTTCCTCTCCATCTTGCTCCCTCTTCCCACTTTCCCCTCTCTCTTTCTCTCCCTTTCTCCAAGGTAAATTAACAAAAATGCAGAGGATTTTTTTTTTTTACCTCAGGTTTTTATTTGTTGGCACAATGGCAGAAACAATTACTACTAAAACCTCAGGTATTAGTGTTGCTAATTTGGCCATGTGCATCAGAAACTTTTAGAATTGCCTAATTTTTTTACTCACTGATATGTTTTACATGTTTTCACCAAAACTCAAATTGAAATTTAATCCCCACTGTGAAGTATTTGGAGGTAAGAACTTTTAGATGTGATTAGGACATAGGCATCTCTTTTGTGAATGCATTAATCAATCCATAGATTAGTGGGTAATTTACCAGTGGGTCTATTGTGAAAGCCAGTTTGGAGCTGAGGGTGTACCTCAATGGTCCAATATTTGCCTAGCGTGCATGAACCCTTAGGTTTGATTCCCAATACCACTCCCACACACAAAGCCAGTTTGATTCTGTCCTTTGTATCTATCTGCCCTTTTAGCCTTGTGATGCTTTATCTCACTTCAGTAAGGTCTTCACCTGCAAGAAGGTTCTCACCACCAATGTGGACTCTCTGCATTGACTTTCCAACCTCCAGGACCATGAGGGAAATAAACCTTTATAAATCACCAGTGTTATTTAGTAGAAAATGGAGTAAGTCATGTATGTACCAAGTGCCCTGAGGAAATAGACACACATAGAACTGCATAATGAGGTGCATCACAGCTTCTTTATTTCATAGCGTTAAAAAATGAAAACAACTTTAAAATACTTTTAAAAACAGTCTTTCAAATAAATTACTAAGCCCCTATAGTAAACACAATGGTGCCCTCAGGACTGATGTTGTGGTAGATTGACTGACTTGGAAAGAAGGTTGTCAGAGTGGCAGTAACAGCAGAGTTGTAGAGGAAAATTTTACAGACAGACATGGAAGTGCACCCATGTTCAATCACTGACCAGCTGGGTAGCCTCACCGTAACCCTCAGTTCTTTCATGTGTGGAATCAAAGACGGTAATGAGAATAGAACACTTAGCAATAAGGTTGCATATAGAGATCATGAAACCTAAAGGGGCTATTAGCTTAAAAATGCATTGTTAAGTTTTTTAAAACATTTACAATACAATCACATTTTGCCCAAAGGTGTATGAGCTATGTGTCCATCTGTCTTAATCATTTTCTCATCACTGGGACAAAGCACTCAACACGCACAGTGTAAAGGAAGAGCAGTTTATTTTGGTTTATGAGAAGTTCACAAGTTTCAATCCATACTTGGCAGGCCCCCAGGCAGAAATGGCATGGTGGAAGGGCCTGGGCAGAGGAAAGCTGCTCACCTCGTGGCAGCCAGGAAGCACAGCATGAAAGAGAAGCCAAGGAGGCAGGGTTGCCTTGCCGGGTCACGTCCCCAGTGACCACCTCCAGCCAGGCCCCGCCTCCTAATGGCACATTTAGAGTATTCAGTACTGTGCCCTTATGATCCAATCACCATCCAAACATGAGGCTTTTGGAGATGCCCCAGATCTAAACCATAATGCCATCCAATAGCCATATTTACTGAGCATTTACTAACTACAAAGCACTTTGCTAGGCAAAGAGAATATTACAGTGAACCATAAATTACCAGTCCCTGCCTTATGGAGTCCACAGTCTACTGCTTTTACCGATGTAAAATTAAGCATAAGCTCTAGTTCTGGTACAAGAAAGAGAGGGGGGTAATTAGGACTTGCAATAGTAGGGTTTGGTTCTTTTGGGAAGCGAAAGGATGTTTCCTAAGAAAATGGCAGTTGTGTAGAGATAGGAGGATGGGTAGACTTTGATCGCGTGAGACTCACAGAAGTAGAAAGCAGTGTATAACACTGTTACGCACACTGAGTTTGGAATCAATCAGCTACAGTTCCCAACCTCAGATTACACTAAGTTCAGGGTGTTAAAACAGAAAGATACAGACTGAATGGCTTAACCAATAAACAGTTATATCTCACAGTTTGGGAGGCTGTGAAATCCAGGTGTTGGCAGGTTAAACATCTGCGGGAGCTTCACTTTCAGGTTAATAAATGGTCATTTTCTTCTTGCATTCTCACATCATTGAGAAAACAGAGAGAGGAAGAAGCTCTCAGTCTCTGCTTACATCATTACAATTTTAATCATATAGATGCTACCCTCATGATGTAATTGCTCACCACGGTCTCCACTACCTGATACTGTCACTTTATGGGTTAGGAGTTCAACATGTGAATTTGGGCAAAACACATTCAGTCTACAGTGAGCATCTACAAGTTGTTGAGACTCTGGTCTGCTGTTCAACTTCTGTCCAAATTACTTCATCTGGTATGAATGTTAGGAGGATTAAATTTAGATAATTATGAAAAGACCTTAGCATTATGCCTAACAAATAGCAAATATTCAATAAATACTACATAATACTAAAGAAAATAAATGCAAAGCAGGAACAGTATACACAAAGTTCCCCAAAAATTTGATGAGAAAAGGGAAGGAAGTCCTATGGTATTTTCTGCTCTGATTCTAAAAGCTGCTGGAAGGCATTGAGAATTTCAAGCAAGAGCATTCTTTGGGCTAGACAGACAACAAAGATGTAATTGGTATTCGATGCAGGCATGGCTCTTTGCTTACCCGGCATATGATCTTGAGTAAGTCATTTCAGCACGTGAGATCTCTTTTATCCTTAACTATGAAACAAAGAAGGGGAGGAGTGTATTTCAAAATTATCTCTCGGTTCTCCCCAAGATGTTGATGTCGAGATTCCACACCTACAGATTAACTGATATCTGCCCACTCTTTGACACTGACAATGTTTATTAAATACTAGTTCTTCCCCTAAAAAAAACTCTCTAAAAATAATTTTTATATCACCTAGTTCTCTAAGAAGTACTAATTACCTTTTTATGAAGATACCAATTATTCAGTTGATAATAATTAGGCTTTTTGGGAAAAAAGTACTAATAACTTGTTCATTAATTGCTAGTGAACTTTACTTAGAAGGTAGAAGTCACTTAATGATGTTAAATACTTTAGGAGCAGAGTGCATGAAGGAATGTTCCTGCTTGTAGCAACAAGAATAAAGTGGCACTAGTCAATTGCCCCCTGCCTGGCACTAAGTTGGGGGCACACTGTTATAATGTGCCTGAAGGAAGGTGTCACTTTGGGAGACTAACATGAACTGCATGCCTAAAACACCACGGACTTCTCTGAGTAGGTAAAATTGGCTGAAAAGGTGGCTGGGGATATGTATTTGCTTCATGTTACTGCAATACGTGAAGTAGCTAAATTAAAAGAAAATGATTTCGTTAGACAGTTTTTGTGTTAGTTACTTTTTCCTTGTTGCTGGGACAAAATACCAGAAACGCAAAATTAAAAGATGAAAGGTTTATTTAGTTCATGGTTCGTGGAGGTTTCAGTCCATAATCAGCTGGCTTCAAGACAGGGTGGCTTGGTAGAGGGGCAACTGTTCATGGCAGTGGAAGGCAGCAAAAGCAATAAGAGCAAAAGGGGAGTGAGCCTCTTTTCCACCCTTTGTATTGTATGCAGGCTGCCCACCCCAGGCAGTATTGCACTTATACCCCACAACCCCAGCACTAGAAAATGAACCAATCACAAACTCTAGGTTGAGGCACCTCCAAAAAGCCCTCCCCTCGTGACCACATGAGGTTTCGGGAGACATCAGACACAAACCATAAGTTTTGAAAGCTGAAAGTCCAAATGGAATAGCACTGGCCTAGTGGCGACCCTGGGCTGTGTCACTCATGATGCGGAGAGCTGTGGCAGGAATGCATGACAGGAGCAAGCTCGTGATTGCATCTCTGATCAGGAACAGAGACCGAGAGAGGGCCTAGGCTCCCACAGTCCCCTTAAAAGGGCACACTCCCAATGACCTTAGGACCTTGCACTACGCCCTGCCTCGCAAAGGTCCACAGCACCTCTCCGTACCACTACCCTGGAGACCAAGCATTTTCACAGGTATCTTTAGGGGCAACGCAGCATCAAGACCAAAGGAGGGTAACACAAGCACAGGTTTGCCGATGTGCACATCAGAACAGAGTGTTGAAATCAGGCATATTCCAGAAAATGGTGTGAGGAGATAATGGTGAGAAAGAAGGGGAGCTATGTAGTAAGCAATTTCTTAACTAAAGACTTAGAAGTTGATCCATTGTAGCTGAAAATTTTGTACATGAGGGGAAATGCAGAATTTATATAATTTTGGAAATGGAAGATTTTTTTTTCACTTTTCTTTAAATTGCAGCACGTGGGTGTGCTTTCCAGCACCTCATCCACACCCATGAGGAAAATAACCCACCCAACACAGACATGCCAAATATGAGGTGTTGTGAGAAGTCACTCAATTTAAACCCAGCCTTTTCTTTCATTGCTTGTTTTAGGAAAAGTGGCTCCACACCTCCTCAGCGTTATTTTTAGTTCACAATTACAGTGGGTGGAAAGAACACAGCATGTTAAGATGTCCCAAAATAACTGAATCTCCATTTAATGATTACCTGAAAATCCTGTTCATAACATCAGAGTGACAGTGACCATGACAAGCAGGGTTTCACGGGAACAGAAGAGTTCAGAGTGACTTATGCAGGTGTTCCTCCCTACAACTTGCCGTGTGCTCCTTGGCACAGGGATTCTTACAAGCAAAACAATAATAAAACCAAGCCCTAACTAGTCACTCATGAAGCAGTGTTAACCGCTAGCATTCTCTTCACCATGCTGCTGCTGATGTTTTGTTAACAATTTCAGTTTTGTGTTCTTTTTTATTTGACAAAGACTGTTCTGGCACAAAATTTTAGTTACACTTCTCTGAGTCCTCTCTTTGACTAGGCCCGGCTTTGGGATTCTCTCTGTCTCTCTTCTGGTAGAATACAGTTTCAGCAAGAGCCCAGTTAAATACATTTGTTGGTGATCCCCACTCTTGATATCTGATCTTTGATTTTTATCACCCTCACCTTGTTCTGTAATAATCCTCCAAGTCAGTTTAGCCAGCAAACTCTTATCCGTGATGTTTCCTCTTAGTAATCTTTCATCTTCTGCCCCTATCCTACCTTGGTTATAAATCTCGGCCTGTCCCTATTGGAATTAAAGTCCAATTTCTCTCCTCCGCCACAAGACCCAGTGCAGTATCCCTATATCTATTACTATGGCCTCCACCTTTGAGGAAAGTTTGCCTTGCCATCTTTAACAAGTGTCACGAGTAACTTTTAGTTTTTCTTTAACATGTGCATTTGTCAGTTTATTAAGTATAGAACATCACTGTACATATTTTTCTGTAAGTTTTTTGGATGTTTGCTTCTTTCTCTATCGCCTAATTGGTCAATGCCCTCATAATTACTAAATATAGGAGACAATTCCCAGTCCTTTTTAAACACTGACATTGTAAACACCTCCATCTGTGGCTGCTGGTTCACTCCCAGTCCTCTCATACTTTTTTTTTTTTGTCTTTTTGAAACAGGGTCTCGTTATGCAGTTCAGGCTGGCCATGAGGTTACTTTGTAGTGCAGGCTGGCCTCAAACTCGCAACAATCCTCTTGCCTCAGCCTCCAGAGTGCTGGGGTTACAGTTGTGTGCCACCATGCCTGGCTCATACTTTTTCTTTATTGCTTTCTTTTGTTCTTTTTCTTCATTTTCTCCTGATCTCTTACTGCAGTTATTTTCTCAGATTTATCTACAGATAAATATTCACTTTCTCCTCATTCATTTGATTTGCTCTCATGGCTTTTCCTGACTTACAGAACCAGCCCATGCGTTCCACACCAGTCCACGGATCAGAATCAACCAGGATGCTGAAGAAGTACAGCTTCACAGGTGTCACTGAAGCTGAAACTTCGGGGACTCAGAATTTTAACATAATTTTAAGGAGATGATCCTACTTATGGACCTTCCCAGGATTCTGAGAAGCAGAGAGTGTAGGTGTTAGTTATTCTATAAGATACTGATAATATTTACATCCACTTCTTTTGTCAATACAGGTGGTTTCCTGAAGTCTACTCCCATCATTCTAACAGACTGCTTGTCACTGCGTTAGCTATTCAACCCTTAATCAGCTCATCTCAATCTATGTATGCTCCCTATATTTCTTATTTGATTAATGATACTAGTTATAAACACCACCCAAGCCAGACATCTCAGTTACCTGTAGCTTTCTCACCCCTACATCTAATTGATGACATAATCCTGCTAACCAGGTTTCTGAATATACCTAGGTTTTCACCTAATGCACTGTGACCATTTACTCTGCACCTCCTCCCCTTGCTTAAAATACCCCAACAGTTTTAGATTTGACTATCATTTTATTCCTCTTATCTCTAATGTGTCCTTTACATTTCCATATCAGTGTCACCCTACAGTAACACTGGTACAACTCTCTGTGATAATGGAAATGCTCTATAACCGCACTTATCCAATATGGTAGCACCTACTTCCTGTGTCTATTGAGAGCTAGAAATGTGGCTAGAGTGGCCAAATAATTGAATTTTAAATGTAAGTAAATCCAAACATATACAGCCACTCAGATCTAGATGCTATCACAGTAGACAGTCTGCTTCTAAAATGTGGGTTTTGTCATATCCTATCCTACTGCTTTCAAAACTTCAGCACCTACACGAAAAGGTTTGGTGTGTAGTATGACTTACAAGACCTTCCTACCTCGGGCTCCCTTTCCTTTTCTACCACAATTACCTTCACCCCTTTCCACACGTACTCTACTGCCGTACAAACTAGCTTTTCCTGAAGAAGCCATAATTTTAAGATCTCGCTTTTCGATCTTGTTCTTTGCTCTACAGAATGCCCATCCCTTATGTTCTTCCTTTTAAAATGGTACCCAGTTTTCAGCGGCTCATTAAAAAGCCTTGATCCACTGTTTCAGAGGGACGATTCCCTTAGCCACCTTGGACAAGCCGCTTAGCATCTCTCAGCACGGTTTTCGCATCTGAAACATGGGAATGATACCATCTCCTCCCTTACTGGGTCGTTGGAAATTAAATATTACACTTTTTCAGACTCCATCACGGAGAAAGTGCACCATAAAACAGCTGATATGATTTGCTGCCTCCCTGTAACGCATATGTGGAACTACAGGTCTTCCAGATGGGAAACACTCTCTTTGCTCAAGACTGTGACTTTTTTTGGCAGTAAAGCCTCAGTCTTTTGTATTATCCCCCAGTAGTCAACGCTGCAGTCATCTGACAAATGCTTTGGCTGGGTGGTAAATAAATGAATGAGCCAATTACTTATATAGGATGACACAAAATAAATGTTTTAAGTATGCCCTTGGTTGTGTGTATCTTCAGGGAGGAGAAAAAAAAGGACAAAGTTATAGCAAGATTAGGAAGCAAGACACCAACCACTTTCTTTTCGAGTATTAAATCTTTGTTACTGCCCAGGACATCTGGCCTAAGTCTGCCCCTAAGTCTATGCCCCTTCCTCTCACTTGCCGGGAGAGTGAGCTCTCACATTTTGCCGTTTTGACTTTCCGTCCCCGCCCCGAGGCTCCCTCTTTCCTCTCCGTGGGGACTAAGCTTTCATCACTGTCGCCAAGGCAACAGCAGGGATGCCTCATTCTTCACAGTTCTGCATGTCTAAACTCTAGTCGCCTTTGTCCAGAGAGCTGGCTGAATTCTTTACATGCATACTACCAAATCAGCTATCTTCGACACAGAACTGTATGCATTATTCTACCATTTTAAAAAGCTAATGCATAACAATTTCTTTCCTGAGGACGGGCTCTATCCAAATCTTTCGATCCTCTTGATTGTACCAGACATTTTTGGTCCCCAGGAGCAAATGCAAAAATCCCCTGCTTAGCCTTTTTAAGTGCGTGCAAGTTAAGCGCGGGTCAATTTTAAAGCAAGCAACAGAGCATTCATAACGCGTTTCTTTTTTAAAAGCACCGTGGACCAAAAATAAACCCGACAAAGGGCAGCTGTGGAGTTTTAACATGTGGAAAACTCCACAGGCAGCAGTTATATAACGGGAAAGAAACACCATGAATATTTCACACCGTTAGAGGAACTTCCAACTCCTGACACACCAAAAAGCGAAGTACACAAAACACACCTTAGTCCTCCAGGGAGCACAAAGGTTATACTGAGACCAGGCCAAGGCTGGAGAGAAAAACCTGAGACCTGACTTCCAGCACCAGACAGGATCGCTTTTCTTTTCTTTTAATTTCCCCTCTCGCATCCGAGGCGGAGCTCACCAACTGCAGTGCCTCGAAGCGTTTCCCTCGAGGTTTTGCTCCCCTGGGTAGAAAACTGCCAAAACCCCAGGGCCAGGGTGAAAATTGGGGTGGGGGGTAGTTCTGTGCCTAAGAGAAGAAGAAGGCAGGCGGAGTTCCCAGCGCTCCCTCCCACGCGCACCGCTGCTGACCGGGGACAGCTGGCGGCCGGCCGGACAAAGCGGATCAGCGCGGCGCGGGGGGCGCGCCAGGCCGTCCCCGTCCCCGTCCCCTCCGCGCGCCTCGGCCCCCCTGCTTAGGACCCGGCGGACACCGCGTCCCGCCCACGCCTCCCCTCTAACCCACCCAGCCTTTGAA
>NW_004955407.1:25532789-25554717 GCF_000276665.1 Chinchilla lanigera
TCCCGGAGCCGCAGCCGTGCGCCGGGCGCGGGGAGTTCGCGGCTGCGGGCCGGGACTCGGGCTAACTCTCCCGCTCCCGGTCGGCGTCGGCGCTCAGCGGGGAGCCGGGGCGCCGAGGCTGAGTCCTGGGACGCCCCGGGGGTGCGGTGGGATCAGAGGTGCGGACGCCGGAGGAGGGAGTCGCACAGCCCGAGGACCCAAAGCCATTTTTCCCGGGGTGGTTTTAAGCAGGATTTTCCTCGGATTTTGGACTTAGGAGTTTAAAAGCCTAGGGATGATTCCTTTTGTTTTGTTTTCTTCGCATTAACCTTTGAGGGAAATGGAACAAGTTACAATAGATCGTTAAGCATCGTGATCTTGCTTTTTCTTTCGGTTTTCCCCCTTTTCTCGTTTCTCGTTTCTTCTCTTTTTCTTTTCTTTCTTTCTTTTTTGTAGTAAAGTGAGTTTTTACTGCTTCTCAAGTTCTGGTAATGTAATACTTAGAATTACCTGTCGAAGTAGTGTCGCACACTAAGAAGCGCTGACTCTTCTGTTCCGGCCAAGGCGATGGACAGAGTCCCCTAGAGAGGGCGGAAGGTGCGAACTGTCTCAGAGAAGGAACGTGTCAATCTAAGCGGGCAGCGTTTCACGATAAAAACCTTATGCGCTGTTGAAATGTCCATTGGCAACATACTGAACACACAGAAAGATACGCGCGTGTGCTGAAAGGCAACAAAGACACGCGGCAGGAATTGTGACAGACTATGGGGAAAGTTACGGATTCTCTGAAGTCTTAAATTTTAAGAGATTCTGACTTTAGTGTAGAATTGTCACCAAAAGCAGAGAAAGTTGTTTTGCTGTTAATCTTGTTCAGTCATCAAAATAGAAGCAATACACCCTAAGTCTGAAACTGTAGAAAGAAACAACCAACAGGCAACAACTGCTTAGTCAAATGGGCAGGATGATCTCTTCTTCAAGTTTTGGGTAAATGTAATGTATGGCCTCTGCTATTCCTAATTCCTGTAGGGGATTAATTTGGGAGGATGGTGGGGACCTTTTCTGCATTGTTCCTGGGATACCAAAAGGTCTGCCATTGCAAGAATGTTTTCAATGAACTTTTTAAAATTTGAGAACAGTCTAAAGAAAACTCAGTGCTAGTATAGAGTTCCCATATACCCCCACATGCAGTTTCCCCTGTTATTAATATCTTAAGTTAGTATGGTGCACTTTGTTCACGTTTTCCTCATTCTTAATATCCTTTTCTGTTCCAGAATCCCACTGCATTTAGTGGTCATGTCTCCTTGTGGTACCTCTCATCTGTGGCATTTTGTCAGACTTCCCTTGTTGTCTGTTGCCTGGACAGGTTTGAGGGGTAATGGTGAAGTATTTTGTAGATTATTCCTCAAATGGTATTTCTCTGATGTTTTCCTCGTGTCTAGTCTGTAGCTAAGGATCTTTTGGAGGAAGATCACAGAGACAAAGTGACATTTTCAGCCTGTCATATCTGAGAATATACTATGAATATGACATCACTGTTTATGTTAATCTTGCTCACCTGGGTGAGGTAGTGCACGCCCATTTTCTCCATAGATTACTTACCCCCGCCCATCTCCAAACTGTCCTTTACAAAGAAGTCACTCTGTGCAATCCACACTTAAGGGAAGAGAATTATGCTGCACTTCTTTGGGGTGGAATAGCTTCACAAATTACTCAGAATTATTATGCATGGAAGATGTATCTGCCACTTATTTACCAGGTTATTTAGCTGCTTATTTTTATATCAGCACAGGCTCATAAATATTTATTTTACATTTTGGTTGATAATCTAATAGTATTTTATTTATTAAAGACAATTTTTTTCTGTAATTACATATTCATTTTCTTCATATTCCTACTAGACATTACTGCTTCTTTTCCCCAGTCTTGTCATGTATTATAATTACATGCTTATTCCATTCTTTCTCATATTTGTCAATTTTTTTAATATCTTTCTTAGTAGAGTGGTGGTGTTCTTTTTCTGTTAAAGTAGAAGTTAAATGTCTCTATAGATATATGGATATTTACTTTTGTGTTTAGTTGATGTATTGGTCAGTTTTCGTTTATTGTAACAAAATACCTGAGATAACTCAAAAGAGGAAAAATTTAGAGGCTCATGATTTCAGAGGGTTTAGTCCATGGTTAGTTGGCCTGTTTGCTTGTGGGACTATGGGAATGCAGCACATAATAGTGGGAAGCACATGGTAGAGCAAAGGTCCTCACTTTATGGCTAGGATACAAAACAGAGAGAGGAGGGGCTGGGTTCCACTATCACCTCTTAGAGCACTCTCCCAGTGACCAAAACACTTCCCACTTCTTACAGGTTCCATTACTGCCAGTAATGCCATAGGCTAAGGACTAAATCTGTAACACATGTGCCTTTATCCAAACCACACCAGTTGAATTACTGCATATTTTTCACACTTCATTATAGAATGCATGTGCGTGTGCATGCGTGTTTGTGTGTGTGTGTGTGTGTGTGTGTGTGTGTGTGTACTGCCTGAGTAAGTTTATTCTTGGTCCAAGGTTTCCTAGTTCACTGTTTCTTCTTATTTTAATTCTTATCAATATGGCTGGTTGTGTACACTCACTGGTTTCTTGGTGCACCCGGGGGAGGAACGGAGGCAGGAACAATGAAAAGATAAACAAGGGACAAGAGCTGGGTCAGGTGGAGGGCTCTTGGCTGGATGGATAAGAGGACCTGAACAACAGTAGGGGCATTTATTTGTACCTTTGCAAAGTTCATACCATGAGACACAAGGTTGCGTAGTGACTAATGACTGAATTGTCCAGACAGGATGCTTTTCTCATGACTGAGGTAGCTTGACTGCTTTAGGCACTGTGGCCTTGTCTTGCCTCCGTACATATAACCAATTTCGAGCTCCAGCTGCACCCAACAGCTCATCACCCAACTCTATCTCAGGCCAGAAGGAATTTCTCAATGTTTTCTCACCAGTGTATGTCCCGTGCTGGCCAAAGTATCTGGTTAACAGTAGATGGGAACATATACCTGATGATTAGATAATGTGTGTTCCTTCAGGCTGCTATAAAAAATGTAAACAGGGCAGGTTATAAATGACAGAAATGTATCTCGCATAGTTCTGGAGGCTGAGAAGTACAGAGTCAAGGCATGGCCAGTGTAAGTGTCTAGTGATGGCCAACTTTTTAGTTTATAAATGCCTTCTTCTCACAACATCCTCATGTGGTGGGAGGAGCAGAACAGTTCTAGGGGGCCTCTCCTGTAAGGGCACTAACCTATTTGTAAAGGTTTCCTCTCATGATCTGAATACCTTTTAACAGCCCTCTCATGATGAAATCACCTCTCTGTTTTTGGACCATAGCAAATGATCTGGAGATAGGGAAAAGTCAGTAAGCAAAGTGTACAAATGGAGTTAACAGCTACAATATAAATTATGAAGCACCAACTGCATGTTCAGTAGGTTAAGTGTCAGATTTTCAGAGTCAGCATTTAAGCTGATATTTTCACAAAACAGTAGAAATGAGTGTTCACTGTTGGTTCGTGGGGCCTTCTTGCTTTTGAAGAACTTTCAGAGCCAAGCAGTTTAGTATGAGTGAGAGCACTTCCTACTGCTACCTGGCTGGTAGCAGCAACTGGTCCTCAGATCTGAACTGGAACATAAGTCACTTGACATGAGGCTATAATCTCCCATGAACAGATAAAGACTTTGGTAGGAGAGAAACATCTGGATCATTTGTAAAATCACAACATTTTGCTTCCAGTGCAGAGCTGATCCAAAACAGCATCCAGGGGCCCAATCCCAAGAGAGTTCTGCCTATGCACACATTGTTAAGAACAAAGGATAATAATCAAGTTAGTCCCAGTTATCCAATGAACAAAAGGCCAAAAGGTCTTCTTGATGGACCTGATAATCATTTCAAGTCTATGACAGAAATAATGTTTAAAAAAAAAGAAGGAAAAACATAAAACCTTCAGCCTAAGAGAACAGTGAGTTCTTTTGGCTGAGAACTCTCCTTTATTCTCCAACTCGAGCCCAACAGAGCTGAGAGATGCTCGTTACCCATGCTTTCCATTGCACTGGTTTCCAGCTGTGACCCTTTGTGCTGGAGAAAGTGTGCTGGAAAGAGCTGCTGTCTGCGGAAGTCAAGGACTGGAAATCTCTGCAAGTCCTTCATTGTCTAAAGTAACATCTTTTTCATCCCATAGTGACATGGTCACAGCACTGCTGAATCCGTACTTCAGGATACCCCTCTTGCCATACTTTGGTTTAGAGGAAGATGAAGATGAGGATGGAAAAGGGAAATGAAAACCTGGATCCAGTACAGCTTATTTTGGCAAGCACAGAAAAAGAAAACTTAAAACTCGGCATTGGTTTCTTAGAAGGTGTTATTGTTAACAAGGCTAGAAGGCAGAAAAACACGCAACAGGATTAATGTTCTGCTACTATGGAAACAAATGACCACACACTACACAATCCAGATTTATTATCTTAAAGCTGTTGAGGTCAGACATCTGAAACAGGCCTTGCTGGGCTAAATTCAAGGTATTGGCAGGCAGCATTCCTTCTGGAGGGTGCTAGGGAAGAATCTGTTTCCAGGCCTTGTCCAATTTTTAGGTACATCTACCATGGCCTCTTCCTGTAGCTCCAAACCATTCTGCCATCTCTGATTGACACTCCTCTGCCTCCTCCCATTGCATGGATGAGGACTCATGTAATTACCCATCTGGGTAATCCAGAATACTCTACCCATGTCAAGATCAGCTCAGCAGCAACTTTAGTTCCATCAGCAACCTTAATTCCTTTTGTCTTAGTTACTTTCTTTGCTGCCGAGACACAGTATGGGACACCTGCAAATTAAAAGAGGAAAATTTTATTTTGGCTTTTGTTTTAGTGGCTCCCAGGCAGGATGGTAATAAGTGCTCACCTTATGGCAGACAGAAAGCAGAAATTGAGAATGGGGCTGGGGAGGGAGAGAAACCTTTCTAGGCCACACCTGCAGTGATCTGCCACATTCTTTTTAATGACTTCACTTTTATTGATTTTTTCTGAGACAGGGTCACACTATGTAGTCCAGGCTGACCTTGAACTCACTATGTAGCCCAGGCTGGCTTTGAACTTGTGTGATCCTCCTGCCTCAGCCTTCCAAGTGCTGGGTTTATAGGCGTGCACCACTATGCCTGGCACTTCTATTACTTTTGAAGGTTTACAACAGTTCAAGTATTTTTGCTTCTATGTGTGAAGGTTTTAAAACTTTTTTTTTTCATAAAATGTAAGAATGAGCAATTTCAACATCAAGTAAAAGTAAAAGCTGGAGTTCTTTTTCAAATTAGTTGAAAGTGGCATTGAGGAACTTGGCTGTAGGGTGCTGTGCTGACATCATAACAAACTAGTGTAGGGCTGGGTCTGGTTTTGTTTTGGTTCTCTTTTCAGTATCCAATGCTCATGGATTAAGTTCTGGAAATGTTCCAGTTGTAAGACAGGGGCATGCTCTTGGGTTGGATGTTGGAGGGTGAGGCACGTTTTGCTGGAACCGTGTTGACTAAATTCTTGTTATCAAGGGCAAAAAAATGTATCATCTCCTTAGTGCTCCCTTTCCTGGACATCTATATGATATCGCAAGATACCTCTGTGTCTGAAATGAGATTTATCCTTTTCCTTGTTCTGGAGTTCAGTAGACCATTTTCTCCTTTTCTATTCCTTGGCAATGAAGAGCATATTTCATTATATCCACATTTTTGTAGACTATTAGAATTGCTACACTTGCCATTTCCAAAGCCTTTAGTGTATCTTTTACTCTGAAACAGTACTTGCCTATGTCCTGGAAAATTTCATCAAAATATTGTCTGATTGATTTCTTCTCTTGAGTGAGTTTCCTGAGTTATTTCACTCAGGAAATAACTCACTAGCTTGCTTGGATCCATTTTCACAACCATGGGATTTAGCAACGAACTTTAAAACTATCAGTTGCAACCTCTGATAGAACATAGCAGATTCTGGGCTGGGGATTTAGCTCAGTGGCACAGCACTTGCCTGGTAAGTGTGAGCTCCTGAGTTCAATTCCAAGTACCAATAAAATAAAATAAAATAAAATAAAATAAAATATCAGATTGGCTTAGTTCAGTTTTAAAGTCTGTTGACCTAACTAAAACAAGACCAGCCACATTCACTTTTTCCCCAGAAATAGACAGCTGTACAATAGTCTCTGCTACTTTATGAACATAGTTATGTCACTTTTTCCTTCTTAAATAGGCAAAATGCAAGGCTTACTGACCTCTTCTACCAGGTTTCTTTGAGAGATCCACAGTGAATTTATGCAGGACTTCTCTTGTATTTCCTTCCAGTGTGCCAAAAAGTGCACCACTGTCACCTATGACAATGAAGCCAAACTTGCTGTCATCTAAAAGTAGTGCTGCAAGAGCTTCTGTATGGAATTTGTTGTCGCACAAGTATAATAATGTATTCATTGGTTTGTGGGGTTCAAAGGCAATGTCGACTTTTTCCTTTCCTTCTTCTGTTACACTTGTTCCACAGTAAACAACCAGAATATTTGGATAAGGTTTGAGCCTCGATTGTACAGATGTGATGGGTTTCCAGATGTCTACATTCCTGTCAGTAGCACTGGGGTTGTCCATCATCTTCTCACCCTCACTCCAAAGGACCAGTCCTGAGTGGAGGCCTGGACATAGGACACCAGCTCCATTTCTCCTGGAAGCTGCATGTGTTATAATCTGTTCACATGGGACTTGTGATATCACCTCCTCAGCCAGGGGTGGAGTGAGAGATGGCAGCCAGAAGAGAAGGTGCTGGTGCTGATGACCTTCCGCTTCTGAGCAGACCCTGCTTCCTAGCAGCAATTCAGCTATAAATTCCCATAATTTGATCACCTTCCAAAAGTTCCACCTATGCCTTCATGACATTCTATCCCTGGTGGACATCTAGATATAAATCCTAATATTCTTCCCCTGGACCTCAAAGACTCATACACATCTCTTAATGCAAATTCCATTTAGCTTATCTCAAAGCTTTGACAAAATCTGAAAAACTCCAAATTTGCCAAAAAGTCCAAACCCAAAGTTCCAGAATTGCTGAAAAGTCAAAATCCAGTACTTTGAGACATAAGGCAAACTCTTAGACATGAGACCTTAGAACTATCAAAAAGAAGTTATGCCATGCCCTACATATAACAGTGCAGGATAAACATTCTCATTCCTAAAGGGAGAAATAGGTGGGGTAGAAACCAATGGGACTCAAGTAAGACCAAAACTGACCAGGGCAAACATTAAATCCTATAGTCTCATATCTAGCACCCAGGGCAAGCTGTGGCAAGATGTGAACTGCAAACAGCTTGAGTTGCTGTCTTCCTACAGCATTCCTCGTGGTTACAGCCCTCGTGGCTTCTCCCTTGGGCTGGCTTTGTTCACTGCTTGTGGCTTTCCTCAGATGTTCCACATTCCTGACTTCTCCAACTTCCTGAGCACTCTACTGAAATTCTGGTTTCATCTTCACAGCTTCATGAACTTCCCTTTCAGAGTACACTACCTGGCCTCCCAGGCCTTCTTTTGAAATCTACATAGAAGCCTATATGACCCCTTAACTCTTGCATTCTGTATGCCTGTAAACCCAGCACCATATGGGCACCACAATCTGCCAGCAGCTGGAGCAGTAGCCAGGCCCCTTTGAATCATGACTGCAGGGGCCTCTGAGTGCCTCGTGAGCCTGCAAGCACTAATGAGCCTGATGAGCACTGAACCTACAGGAATAAATGCACTAGATGGGGTGCGTAAATGTTACAGAGCAGGGGGCCCTGGAGCTTTCTTCTGAAAGCAAAGTGTTCACTTCGGCCACTTTGAGTCTGTGAAGGGTTGGGTATTGCTGGCTCCTTTGTTGTCCTCAAGCCATTTTTCGGTTGTCCTGTTGTAAAGTACTTGGCTTCTTTTTAATGCTAATCTTTCCAGCACCCAAACCCTTTTCTTTTCCAACTTTGGAGGCCCCAACTGCACTGGAGTTTCCTTTTTGACCAATCTCAAAACTTTTTCAGTCATTCACTTTTGCCGTTTGCTCTTTATTTTCAATGCATAGCTCACTAAAAGCACCAAACGTACATATGCCGTCACCTTAACATTAGGCTGCCTTGAAATTTCCTCCACCAGATTAATTTGCCTACTGCCCTTAATTTCAGTATTGCACAAAGTCTCTGGACAAGAGAAAAATGTAAGCAAAATATTTGTCAGAGTATAGCACACATGGCCTAGAGTCCAACTGCCAGTGGAGTCCTTCTTCCCAACTGAAGTCTTCTGAGTATGGCCTTTACTATCTATCTCCATTTCTACTGACATTCTGGTCTTCTGAGCTCAGATCAAAAATCCTTGTCAAGCTTAGCTTATAACATTCTAGGGCTGGCAAGCGCAAGGTCGTGAGTTCGGTTCCCGGTACCGGAGAAAAACCAAAAAAAAAAAAAAAGAGAGAACTACTTTAAAAATTTCAGAAATAAATACTTTGAAACATTCTAGGGCTTCTTTTCCAGTTGCCGTCTCTAAAGCTTTCTAAACTCCTCTGGTGAACCACTTCCAAAGGCTTCTGAACCATATCATCAGGTAGTATCACAGCAATGATCCAAAATCCTGGTACCAAATTCTGTCTTACTACTTTGTACATTGCTGAGACAAAATACTAGACACCTACAAATTAAAGGAGAAGTGTATTTTGGCTCATGTGTCAGTCCATAGTTGGCTGCCTCCAAGCTGGCTGGCATGGCACAGGAACATGGCAGAGGAAGAACTGCTCACCTCAGGGCAGACAGGAAGCAGAGATTGAGAAGGCAGGGGTTGGGGAAGCAGATAAAAAAAAAATCTTTTCCAGACCATATCCCAGTGACTTGCCCCTTCTGCCAGACCCTATCTCTTAATAAATCAGCTAGAAGTCCCCGTAATCCATTCTTCTAAAAGCTCTACCTATGACCACATGAGGCTCTGGGGGATATCTGGATATAAACCATAACACTATTTATTTAATAATAATGTGTGTTTTTAAATGAATGCTGGGGATGTGCTCTCCCACTGTGCTACACCCCAGCCCCTTAATTACTATTTACCGTGCAAATATATTGATAGGTGCTAAGTAATAGGCTGTAGACATCTTTGAAGGAGACATTATTCTAGGTACCACATTAACCAAAAAGAAGATGGGCAAAGCAGCAGTGTGAATAGTATTGTGGTCAAGAATATTCTAGATCCTGTAAAGCAACCATAGCTTTATCTTTAGAGCATAATTCGCAGTAATATAAAGCTGTCTTTTTCAGTATATTTCATACTTTACAATGCAGTGGTAAAGAACTTGCTCTCCAATGCTGAGCTCTGTGCTCACTCGCTAGCTGTGTGATCTACCGGTTGTTTAACTTTTTTGTGTGTGACAGCTGACTCATCTGTAATGGTGATAATACCAATAATGATGCTGACCTCATCGCGGTTTAGGGAGAATTAAGTATGTTGACATATGTAGCACACTTAGAAAGCTGGAGATGGAGTGAACACTTTCCAACACAGAATATCGGTCAGATTTGCATTTCAAAGAGAACATATTGGGTGGAGTATGGAAAGTGGACAGTTGGAGTGACTGGAGAGTTGGCAATTGCTTATACAGATATTTCTCTTATATATGCTATTGAAATACAGACATGTAATTACACATATTAATAAATCCACAGAACCATGTCTTATATTTGTTTTTTTTTTTCTTGTCTTATATTTGAAATGTGGCTAAATCTAAGCAGAAGCTGGAGAAAAATCCTCCTTGGATTTTTAAGGACTCCCCTCCACACCCCCCGGCCCCACCTCGTCTCTCCCTCCTTCTCCTCCCGGTATTAAACCCAGGGCATCAAGCCTGCTAAGTACTCACCTACTGCTGAGCTGCTCCCTGACGTCCCTAAGGAATGTTTGAAAATTATATATACTACACGCATTCCCATCTTTCTGTTCAGCTCCCAACATGAAACATGAAACATTGGTTCTTTTGCTCATATTCATCTTCTTTCAGCGTCATCTCTTTTCCACTCCTGGGTTTATCTTCCTTGAGGATTAAGTGTTGCAGGATTTCCCTGATTTAACAGTGAGGAGGGTTGTTGGATTTGATTTGATGGGTTGAAGAATGGCATTCTGTATTCCTGAGGACGTGGTGGGGCGGGGAGAGGAAGGACAGAGTGAATGTGTGTTTTTAAATGAGTGTCTGCTGGCAGTAACACAAAACCCTACTCTGGATCTTTAGGCCAATAGGCAGAGAAGCAAAGGACTGTACTGGACCTAATCCTGTGCAAGTATTTCAAGAGCTATACTTTTTGTTGTCCATTGTCTGGCTTAAAAAATCCTAAGCAAGAGTTCTTGTGAACCCAACAAGACAGTAATTCCTTCAGAGTCCTGCTTCTCTGATCCTCATATTATTCTCTGTGTCATGTGTCTCCCTCTCCTCCCGTCCCCTCCCTCCTCCCCCTCACCATCTTTCTCTCCCTCCATCCTGCCTTTTTCCCCACCTCTTCATTAGCATCTAGTTTTTATTTGTTTTATTCTATTTTGATTTAGCTTTCAGAATTTCCTGAAGTGATAATTTGGGACCCCAAAATTAAGTTGAGCATCCCTCATCTGAAAATCCAAAATTTGAGTACCAACATTATGCCCCAAGTGGCAAATCATATGCTTTACACCTCGTATGACAGGTCACAGTCAAAACACAGGTGCACTAAGAAGTTTGCATAAAATTACTTTCAGGCTAAAGTGCACATGAAACATAAATTTCATGTTTGACTTAGGTCCTACATCTAAGATACTTTAATATATCTATGGAAATATTCCAGTGTCTGAAATCGGAGACACATTTGGTCCCAAGCATTTTGGATAAAGGACATTCAACCTATATGGGGGTTTAAAGAAATCAACTGCCCTGTCCCTTGTCTCTTTCCCGCTAGGCTTGTACAGTTTGCTTGCTCTCATTTTATCAAAGCAGTCACCTGCTGTTTTTATTATTAGCTTTCTTCACATGGTAAGCATTTGCTAAACACTTTACTATGGATAAAAACAAAGATATAAATAAATAATTGTTAAATGCATCCACTTAGATGTTTAACTAAAAATAATACATGCGTTCAGTAAATTCAAACAGTGCAGAAGGTTATAATATAAAAAAAGATCATCTTTGCAGCCCTTATGATTCCTATTGTGTATCTCACAAATAACCCACTCTTAAAGTACAGGAAATTGAATGGGGACAGTTCTATTATATATGAGTACAACTACATAGTTTCTTTAAAAGTAAGAACCAAAATCCACTATACTTACTGTTTTACATCTTCTAGCAAATCAAATCATGTTATATATACTAAAGGTCTCCACCTTCCTTACCAAAAATTATTTTTGTTAGTGATTATGCCATAACCCAAAGCTAGTTATTACAAACAGGACTCGTGATAACATTTTATGGAAGCCTCTAGAATTATTGTGACAAAATTCAGCAGAAGCTACTTTCCAGCAGAAACTCCCCAAAATAAATAGTGGAACAAAGCGATTAACAAAAACAGAGGGAAATAAACTTCCAAACCAGCAATCAAATCTAAGGGGGGAACAATGCCAACCCACGTCCAGTTAGAATATGCAAAGGAGAAGAATATATGGGCCAAATCAAGAAAGGACAGAGATATTAGCACCAACTCAGATATATAGACAAGTGCAGACAGATGCTATTTTTGAAGGAGACCAAAGAAGAAGTAATGACCATAAATAAAAAGGGAACCTATTGAACTACTGGGAAAGTGCTAATTTTGAAAAAGGAGAATGTTTTTTAAAAATGCTCTGGAGGCACTTTAAATAGGCATGGATTCTGAACAGTAGCAGAAATGGCATATTGGGACAAACTATGGCCCCAGTGCCTATTTGTCCAGTAGTCGAAACACATAGCCAGTTATGCCATTAAAATTTTATATAAATGTATTAGAGTTGTTGGATCATTGTAGTTTGGCCCATGTACTGCTTTTGGTTCCAGAACAAATCAGATTCTTTTGTGCTGTATGTGTGTGTGACCATCTATGCCATTGAAGTAGGTACAATGTTTCTTTACAACCTCTATTATTCTCTGCTTATTGTTGTCATTATGTAATAGTCTCTGTGTGGCCAAATGCAGTTTCTCCCCTTGAGGGCTGACTCCAGATTTCCTTACCTCTTAAGATTTTACAAACTGTCCATTCCTCAAAGCTGAAATCTATAAAAAAAAAAAAAAAAGCTAAAATCTACCACATTATACTTCAGCTCTTAGGGAACTTAGTGGACTGTACTGTTATAATTTTTACATATGCATCTCTCTGGGTGTCAGGTTGATGAGACAGAAGACAGCATATCTTTGTCTCCTTGCACCTAGAATAGTGCCTGGCCCATGGTGGTCTTTAATAATTAAATAGTACGTAACCTGGAGTTTGCTTGCTTCTGTGCTTTATAAAATTGCATTAACTTTTAATAATAAAAGTCCCAGAACACATATAAAATTAATAACCATAATAAATGAATAGTTTTACTATTTCTAGAACTCTTGCCTCCCCTTATTAACTATGGCCTTCCTAGAGTTACAAGGAAATATATCGACTGGTTTACCTTAAAAAGTTTAAGATATTTGGCTGATTGCCTAATGCTTCCTTGATTAAAAACTCAAAAATGAATCAAACAACACAATCAACAGAGACTCCCTTATCACCATTACAAACAACACAACCCTCAAAAATTGCCTGAAATAAAACAGAACAGAATATGTTAGAAAGTTGTAAAAACTTCCAAATTCTCCTCTCATGATTAAATCTCTTTTCCACTCAGTTGAGATGACAACAATCCATGTCACATCATGGGCAAAGGTGTATTAAGATAAATTAGAAGATAGAGCCTGAAAAAGTTCTCTTTATTTCCAAATCAAAGGTTATTTTCTTGGGTATTCTTGTCTGGTATTTATAACATCTTCTTGAGGGATCTTGACACCTGCTCATTAGCACAAAAATCTTCCTCTTGATCCAGGTGACTCATCTCAGTCCAAAGGTATCATCTCCCAGTTCAGCAGTATGTTGGTGCCAAGATTAGCTATATCCTGAGAATTTCAGCTGTTGCACTGTTCCCCCCAAAAAAGAAATCTGAAGGTGTTGGATTGTTCAAAGAACACTCACTGGGGCAGTGGTCTTCAAACATTTTTATTGCATTTCCTATTTCTTTTAAAAGGGGCATAGACTTTTGGTTATAAATTATATAGTTCTGTATAAATATATTAATGATTAAAACACACAGCATAAACACCAAATGAATGAGATAATGAATTAGTAGAAACAAATACCTTTTTTGGGGTATAAATTAGGTGACAGCAACCCCATATTCCAGCACTTTTTAAATTTCTAGAATTAAAACACTGTGAGATTGGTACATGAACAGAATATGGAGTCCTGACACTAACCCAACCTCTTGTGAAAAGTATATGAAGAGGTATATGATGGCATCTGAAACCAGGGAAAATACTTAATAAATATTGTTACAATAACAGGGTTGACAGTTGAGGAGAAAATAGATCTGAACCTGACAGTGTACATAAGATAAATTCCAAATTTATTAGAGCTCTAAATGTAAATAAATAAATAAATACATAAATAAAATCACCTCTCCCAATAAAGTAGGAATGTATTCTTGTGTTTTACATATATATCACAAGAGCATTTGCATGGGAAAAATAAAGCACCACAAACTAATCAAGAGAAATGATGACTAGGGAAAAGATACTTGTAATTTAAGTCTCAAAGATTTATTATTGCTGATAATAAGAGTTAATAAAGTATAATAAAAGAGTTTAATAAAAGTTAAAAGGAAAATAAAACATAAACATTTTTAAATGGCATTTAAATGTCCTAGAGAGTTTTTCGGAAGAAAAATCTTAAATGGTCCTTCAAAGATGGAGTTCTGCTGACTATAACTTAAAATGCAAATGAAACCATCACAATGATAGCATCATTTCACCGGCATACAGAGGTTCCTGAGTCTGATACCCAGTACTGCAGAACAACAAACAGAAAGTGTATAGATTAATATACAGGAATTTGAGTATTTTCTGCAGCCCTGAGTTTTCTAGTATACTGCACCTTAAGGTCTACTGGCTTAAAGGGAAAATAAATAAACCAAAGTGAGTGCTGCAGTCTGAATACTTGTGTCTCCCCAAAATTCACATGTTGATACCTATGCTAGTGCAGCAGTATTGGGGTGGGCCTTTGGGAGATGATTCAGTCATGAGGACTGAGCCCTCAAGAACAAGGTTAGCGCCCTATGAAAGAGGCCTGAGGGAGCTTGTTCACCCTTTCCATATCGGGACATGAAAAGTGCCATCACCCATGAGGAGCGAACCCATAGCAGACGTGAAATCTGCCAGACCCTCTGTCTTGGTTTCCCAGTTTCCAGAATGTGAGCAACAGATTTACCTTGCTTATAAATTGTTCATCTAAGGATATTTGTAATAGCAACAGGAATACACTGAAATAGCAATTCTACTTGAGACATCTGTTCTTTTACACTCTACATCTTAAGGGTGGTAGCCTATGTCAGAAAGGTAGATCTCTGTAGTCCACTTCACACTGACAGATAGCAAAATAAAACTTCTTAAAAACAAACCCAACTTTACCATCAATTAGAATTCCAGTATCGTGGGTTGTGTAGCAAATCACTGTTAACAGCTACATATATATATATATATAGATATATATAGATATATTTCTTTTTTTACTTCATGATGTTGTGTTGACCTTTCAGTGCATTTCTTTGGACTTTTTTTGGCGGGGGGGTTTGCACCAGGAATAGAACTCAGGACCTTGTGCTTGCCAGGCAGGCGCTTGTACCACTGAGCTATATCCCCAGCCCTCAGTGCATTTCTTTGGAAAAGGACTTTAATATTTTATCCTCTAGGATATAAAAATACCCTTCAGATAGTGCATGTCATATTTATAGACTGATAGCAAGAAAGGGTGAATATAAAAAAATGAGTTGATTAAATTTCTAAAACATTAAAACTTTCATTTTGCATTTGCTTAATGGATACTAGTTTGAGCAAGACCTTGGTCAACCTTCTGGCCTTTCAAACAGTAAAAGGTATTTCCCACCATCTTCCACAGTCAGGGCTCAGCCAGCATTTGACATGTCAACTCAGGCACTGCTTCAAATTACTCATACTCTGTAAAATATTCATTTAATATCCAAATTCTTGTCATTATAACTTAATGTCAAGTTCCATACATGTCCTTTTATGATTGAATTTACCATAGTTCCTTTAACCTTGAGGACCGCCCCCAATCTCCAAGAATGCTGTAGAGAGAACACTGTGGGGAAAGAACAGAAGAAATAGAAGCATTTACCCATTAAATCAGAAGCGACCTAGTGCCGCATCAGCAGCAGAATGCAGAGTCATCTAGTCTTTTGTGTCAGAAGCTATTTCCATGCTGGATGATACCTTCCCCAAATACACTAGGGATGTGTGAGCCAGGGAATATAGGATAGACGTTAATAGGGGAAGAAGTTCCCCCTTACCAATTACCCCATTACATCTCTCAGTGTTAGTAGAAACAAGATCAAATCACAGCCCTTTAATAGAAGATATATTTAGAGTCCTCATTAATTTATTTTATTCTTGCTACTGCCATCTTCTACACTCAACTCTAACTTTAGTGATGAGATAAGAAAGTCTTCTAAGTAGTTATCAAAGCAGTCAAAACTAACCTTTTTTATCATGTGGGCAAGGATGTTTGAGGACACTTATTTCTTATTATTAGAAAACAAAAGTTCAAACAATTTTGGAAGGGAGCTATAAAACACTTCCTTTGTAGAGCAAAGTTGTGTCACTGATGTTTCTGTTGAATCAGTTTCTTTTCAGAGGACAGTGGACTCCCATATTTTACCTGAAACAATATTAGTCACTGTTTGTAACGTGACAACTCAGGGATGGGTTCATATTGACAGGTGTGGTGAGCAGAATCAATTTTACTTTTTAAATTATATTTTTATAATTATATTTCTAATATATACTTGCCTGTGATACCTTATTAAGTTCATAAGTTAAATGTCCTTGAGAAATGCTTTGGTAGATGTTAAAAGTCCTTTTTATACCTGAGCTGTAGTGGTCAAATTTGTTCATAAGCAAAAAGTATCTGAATAAAATGAAGCCAAATGTGGTGGTATATGCCTGTAGTCCCAGCGCCAGGCAGGCCAAGGCAGGAGGGCCACTATGAGTTCGATGCCAGCATATGCTGCCTGGTGAGTTCAAGGCCAACCTGAACTACATAGCAAGACTTTGTCTCAAAACACTATATATATATGGAGTTATCATTGCAAAGAATTAGATTAGCCACTTTACTATATTTAGGGCTTGTTTTCCTTATTTAAAAAATGAAATGGGTTCAATTCCAACTGCCACACCAAAATAAATAATGTTAAAAAAAGTTTGATCTAATGATGATTAGTGTTTTTTATCATTTAACATTTTGTAGTTTTAAATGGGAAAAATGTACCATAATTAGCTTGTGATGATAAAATTACTTCACATTAGAGTATGTTAGAGTTGAACATACTCTAATTCTAAAATTGTCTCTTTCAGAGTCTTTATTGGCTGGAACAGTCTATTTTGGGAGGAAGCAAAAAAGAGACTTCAATAATAGCTTGGTATCATAAAGTTCATTGTATATTATACTATGAAGATTCTATTTGATACACTAAGCAATAAGAAGTTATTGGAGGTTTTAGAGGGTGAAGTAATATGTCAAAAACTGGTGTTTGGAGTAAACAATCACTTTGACCCTTACACATAGACTTGAGAGGAGAAAGGTAATCAGAACTCAGGCATTGCCTTGAGGTAAGCAGATCAAGGATTAGAGTGGCAGCCATCAAAATTATTTAGGATAAGTGAAATCCAAAAGACACTGAAAATAGCAATTGATGATTTAGTGATTAATTAAATATGAGGTACATGAAAGAAATAAAAGTAAGAATTCTAAAGTTTGAGGACTTGCAGAACCAGAAAAATAATAGTATTTAATTCATTAAAAGAGAATGATTATTATTATTATTTTTTGGGGGGGGGGTTTGGTTTTTCTCTGGTACCAGGAACCGAACTCATGACCTTGTGCTTGCCAGGCAAGCGCTTTTGCCACTGAGCTAAATCCCCAGCCCCAGGAGAGAATGATTATTTTTATATTTCAAGTAAGAAAACACCTCAAATGACCCTATATACCATGGGAAGAGGAGGAGAAATGTAAATTCTCTATACCTGTCCTTTGTGTTTAAGTGGTAAATGAAAACAGAAATATGGAGACACTGGAAGAAAACGTGAAGAAGATTGATAGCAGACAAAAGACCAAATTCTGGAGATGTGCTTGGTAAAAGAATATAAAAGATTGGAGACAACAAAAAGTGCCTGAAGAGAAAACAAAACCCGCAGAACCAGGGTCATGGGAGCAGAGAGGAATTCTGGGAAGTCAGTTCTCACCTGGAGGCTGGGAAGAGTGAAGGGAAAAGAGCAGAGTGAATGAAGCATGGGTAACCCAAGGGACTAAAAAATAAAGAAAAAACAAATGAGTATTTGAGTGAGGCTTTACAACTGACAGAATATTTTCCCATGAATTACCTTGCTTCAACCTCATGGTAACATCCTTGAGAGGAAGATAGAATTATTTTTTATCCATTTCACAAATCAGAAACCTAGAGGCTTAGATTATTTATAGGGATGTGCAGAAGCAGGAGTTGAATGTGACCGTGGGCTGCTGACTCTCGGCCTCATTTTCTCTTCCATATGGAAATGATGGATATGTTGAAGAGTGTGAGGAGTTCGGAGGGGATGGTAAGTGTGCGTCTCTGCTGTTCACGCCAGCAGTATAAAGGCATGAGGAGAGAGAGGAGAAGCCTCCATCTCAAGTACAAATTCAGAATCAGTATACAGGACTCTGCAGGGACAGTGTAAGGATGACTAAATCCTGTCATAATTGAAAAGAAATTAGTTTGGATACTTGTTTAGAATGTGGTAACTGGTTTACATAGCTTATTGTGTCATTAAAATACTTGCTGATATTGTGAACTTTCAAACTGTGGCTGACTCTTACCGTATGTAAGTGCTTTCCACATTCACAACTCAATTCAAATGCAAAGCAATACTAACCTGAAGTGTAAGCCGTAAACCTCAAATGAATATTTCATGATCTGAAATTATTACTTAATTAAGTAGAAGGAATATCCTGTATTGCGAGAGATTTATTATCTGATTTAGTCACCTTAACAGCATAGATTGATTAAAAAGGAAATAGACAAAGTCCCCATTATCTTCTGGGCTATTTCCTAAAACTTAATATTAATAGAAAAATACTAATATCTTTAAGCAAAAATAGATAGTTTTATGTACCATTCATAACTTTTCTTAAATTTATGCATGTATTATTTTTTCAATTGGTGTATGCCAATGGAAGAACACAGGCATGTGATTTTTTCCTCCCATTTTGTAATTTCTTTGGTCTTTTACTACTTCCTGACTTTAGTTTCTATGGGACTAGGTTGAATCAGAAAATATCTGGGACTCTTTTAAAATGGTAAGTCTAGGGTTTCTAATTTGGATTTGGGCACTGACTGGTAGTTTGGGGAGGGGACACTCAAATTTTATTTTATAACAGACAGCACTAGCAGGTATAACCACATAAGATTTATTTGTCTTCATGGCCAGGCTGCAAGTGAGCGAGTTGGTGTGTGGGTTCCATTCCACTGAGTCCACGCTGACCAAGGAGGACAGGATTTCCTTGGGAAACGTTTCTGAGACTCCCTTTCCACCTGCACCCAACAAAGCCATTGTGTTCTCAATGGCCAGCTTCCTCCTGTGGTGAACCGAATTACTGTTGGCCCTGTGTGTTATGTAGTGGACCTTCAGGTTGCCTTTGGTGGTAACACTCACCTGCATATGTTACACATGAAACGTTTCTCTTCAGTTTGTACCTGCCCGTGAGTCTGAAGAGCACTGGCAGAAGAGAAGTTCATCCCATACCATGTGCAGGGATGTTGCTTGGCTTGTCGGAGTGGCTGGGCAACTAACAAAGGAGTCATGCCTTCAGACCTGGTAGAGGGTTCTACAAATGTGCTGAGAACTTCAACTTTGACATAGGTGGGCTGTGCTTGGATAAACATTGATGGGACACTACCCTGATCTCCCATCTCCGTGTGGCTGTCCTTGGAGCCCTCACCTTTGATCCCAGTATTGGGTGGAGGACCTTGACTTGGTGCATTCTGCTTGGCTATTGGCTGGGGAAAGTCCCTAGAAGGACACAGTTTCCATGGTATCTGGGCTTCAGCTGTCATACCTCTTGTCACCTATAAGTGAGGATGAGTTGTTGGTCAGCCTGTCACCTTCTACTGAGCCTTTTCTTCAGCTGCTCTGCTATTGCAGGCCCTAAAGGGTGGGACCCACTTATCCTGGAGCATCTTGGGACAGCCATCATGGCAAGTCTCAGAATGGCCTGTGTGTGCCACATGGGTGCTGGAAAGCAGTGCAGATACTTTTGAGGAGCTACAGTGGGGCTCTTGGGAGCTGATTTCATGTATACCAATGCTTTTGACAATATTGTCATGGCAGATGGCGCCTGTACTGCTGTTCTCCCTCACCATTGTGGGCTCAGGACCCGTAAAATCACAGGGCTTCTCCAGCAGGAGCACATTAGGAATCTGAGCACTATGTGGATATGAATATGTTGCTGCAGATATTGGTGAACTTCTGGCAGATTGGCTGTAAATGCTGCGTCTTCACCAACTTGTTGGTTCAGTGAACCCCAAGCTGTGTCTTCAAGTTGCATTTTGTGGAAAAGGCTCAGCCAGAGATCTTACACTGGAACAGCCTCTTGCGGGTGTGGGTATGGTAATGCATGTTGAGGGAGTTCGGCGGCTTTAAACTCAGTGGTAAATGATACATTCAGTGGGGTCAGTGGTGGTCTTGTTGATGTCTTCCACAAGCTGCAAATTCCTCACTGCAATTTTAGGGTCTCTGATCTTGGCTCAGGGTCCCACTCCCCCAGAAGCCACCAACCACTGGGCAATGATGGTTTGGCCCTGACCTGGGTAGCGTGGGTCGACTCTCACTTTCTGCAGGAGCCCAGGCCCTAGGTTGCCAGGCAGTAGGCCACTCATGAGGTCCTTGCGGTTAGCCCCTGAGGGGATATTTTGAGGTGGCCCTGTAGGAGGGGTCCCTGTTACAAGGGCCCCTGCTATCTGAAAAGAGACTTGGCTCGTGAATGGGGTCAAGGGCAAAATACACAGAGAACACTATTGCCAGTTACCGCTTCATCCTGGAATTCGTCCTGGGAGTTTGAGTTCACCTGGGGGTGACTGAAAGTGCACCCCTAGGTAGCCCTTGGTGGTGAAGTGATAACCACAGACAACACAGGAAGGGTCTTTCTCTAGTATGGGAGTGGCAGTGGCTCTGCAGGGACCTTGTAGAGGATTGCTTCATCTTTGGGTTTGACATCCACTGAGGAGATTTTGGGTGATTTCTCTTTCTCTTTCTTGGATGAGTCTAGCGCCACAAGAAAGGACTCTGGATGACCACAGAGAGCGGGGCTGAGATAGCAAAGCACCCAGGAGGCCAGATTTGACATTCTGGAGCACCATAGTTCCAGGCTTCAGGGCAAAGCTGTCAGCACTCAGAGCAGGGAGCCAAAGGTGGAAGGGATGTTGGCGTGAGGTAGCTTGGCTTGTTTGAAGGCATCCAGAGATCTTTGGCTGAGCAAGGCCACCGTGATGGAGACTTGCTGGAACATGTGGCTGCCTAAGGTCTTCAGGGAGTCGGCTCCACCACACCTGAGTGAGGGAGTGGACATCCCCCTTGTTCACCTGGATGTGAATCTGCTCCATGAGCCGGACCTGCAGCTGCTGCTGCTGCACACACAGGCTATGCTCCAGGACTCGTGGGGTGCTATTGGTGCCGGGCAGAGGCACGCACCTGCACTCCGATGGTTCAGGGCCACCTTGGTGCGCAGGAGCTCCTGCAGGGGCACATTAGTAGTATTGTCGCTCTCCCTCGGGTAAAAGCTTCAGGCGGGATGGGTGGCAGAGGCGTCTCTGCCTTGAAGTACGCGACAAGCTGCGCGTCTGGCTGTCCTTGTTGTCCCCCCAGTGAACTGCCGCTGTTCTCCGTGCTCAGGGCTGGCACTGGCGGAAGTCGGCTGCGCACAGCTCTGGGGTCTCCTGCAGGCGCTGGACCCTCACTGTCATTCATGCTGAGGACAGGTGGCTTTTTAATGTGACTTGTGAAGAACTCAGCACAGGACTTCTTGCAGACGTGGGTCTCCTCCCAATGAGGTCGCTTTCCAGTGGTGTCCCTGTTCACTTTATCCCCATTGCTGCTGGAGTACAGTGCTGGGTTTCGCTTGCCCCGCCCCCATGCGGTGCAAGTGTCCACTCGTGGGAGCACGGTTATTTGTCCTCTCTGCCCCGCGCTTACTGTTTAATCACGTAATGTCTATCTTGAATGGCTGGACGCCCAGGTCGTGATGTTTGCATATTCAGCGGCTTCGATTAAAAATTTGGATCAAGGAACTTTAGGATCATTTAAAAATGTGTCCCATTCTTTGAGGGAAATTAAATAATCTTAGGTTTACTGTTCTTGACAAATAAAGAATTGTCCCAGTTAAATACATCAAAGTTAGTTAAACTTTTCTTAGCTGAAAATGTGAGCCTTTGAAATCGACACTGTGAGTAGGAGAAATGACAGGGTTCTAGATGTGGAGCAGCAAATAATTAAAAGTCTGGAGAGGTCAGACAGAAAATAGTGGAACTGAAAAGCCTCCTCATCTGTTTAAAAAAAATAAAAAGGTCTTGAATAAATCTGTCCTCTCCAATACCTCTTTTTTTTTTTTTTTTTTTTTTTTT
>NW_004955407.1:25554817-25612479 GCF_000276665.1 Chinchilla lanigera
TTTGGTTTTTCTCCGGTACCGGGAACCGAACTCACAACCTTGCGCTTGCCAGGCAGGCGCTTTGCCGCTGAGCTAAATCCCCAGCCCCCAATACCTCTTTTACGATTGTAAGAATAAGTGTGACTAATGAAACGTAATGTAGATCATAGGTTTTACTGTAAAAAATAACTTTATGGTCATGTTACATTAGCTACATAAATAGAGAAAAAACAGTTTATGAAACAAAGCTTTCAAGTTTCTGTTAGCTAAGGGTATGATCAAGGAATTCAGTCAAAAACTATCAACAAGAGGGATGTTTTGAATTTTGTGGTATGTATTTGAGTGTCATAGTGATGAGGAGATTTTGTACATTTGCTGGAAAGGTACTAGGGGTGTTACATAGCTTGTAGCATAGCAGGCAGTCTCACGAAATATGTCAATGCCTGTCCTTCAATTTTCATGACTTTCCAAAGTACTACTTGTGTGTTCATATAGGTGAAAACTTTATAACTACCTGAACATATCAAGTATACTATTTTTGTACAGTTTTATAAAATATATAAATTCTTATTCCAGTTCCCCAAGTTGCAATATTCTTTGTTTTCCTGTGTTACTTAGGGTGGTTTCTGATCTTCTTAATCCAATTTAACATTATAAGTACTGTGGTACCTTGGTTCACAAACTCAGTTCTCTCCACAATCCTGGTCACAAATTGAACTAGACAAGAACCAAATCAAATTCCTCCACAGGTCAACATTGAACCTAAAAATCGAATTTGATTAAGTTCTCATCAACTCATTTTGCAACCAGAATCATGGAAAGAATCATTTTATGAACTGAGGTGTAAATTGGTATCTGATTTCTTCATTATGCCTTTTAATGTACTCACATATAACCATTTATAAATTAATTTTTTATTTTGAGATGCGGTCCTGCTAAATTACAGAGTTACCCAGGCTGGCCTTGCATTTGCAGTCCTCCTGCCTCAGCTTCCACAGTGCTGGGATTACAGACATGCACCACAAGAATTGGCCCCAAAGCTAATTTCTTGTCTGTGCTCATGATCTTATTTCTCCCATTCTTTTGGGTCCCCTACTTCATCAGCTATCCCTTTTCCAATTTATTTTCATTACCAGTCTCTCACCACAGGCTAAAACCACACTCAAGTCTCTCCACTTTTACATGGGAAAAGAACTCACTATGATTATCTAGTCAAGTTTCTTGAAATAATGACCTACAATGGTAACCACAGTTCACGAGCTTAATTCTTTCCATGATTCTGGTCACAGATCTCATTCCATAATTCTTTTTGCATATACTATACAACCAGAATAAAACAAATTTTTTGACCAAAATCATGGAAAGAATTAAGTTCATGAGCCAAGGGACCACTGTATTTGATTACCTCCATGATTTTTACTGACCATTCAACTCTCTTCAGACTGGCCCTTTGCTATGCTATGAAAATTTCTACGAACATGTCATCAATAAATTTATTAGACCCTAAATCCGTGGTGCTATGGCTTGTATTTAGATGTCTCCCAAAAGCTGCACGCAGTCATAGGTAGGGCCTTTTCAGAGGTGGCTGAATCTAGAGTGTGTGATGCTGGAATTGATTTATGGTACAATGCTAGGCTCAAGGTCAATATGATTAAGGGTGCCCACCCTGAGTAGCCTGGATAAAGTAAAAGGTGCAGAAAGACGCTGTTGAGGTTCCCTTGCTTGCTTGCTTGCTTTTGCTGTCTTCTGCCTCTGTGAACTGTTTCTCCTCTGCAATGTGCCTCTGCCACACCACCCTGCCTTGGAGCCCACCAATTATGACTGATACCTCTACAAACTGTGAGCTAAATAAACCTTTCCCCTTTTAACTTTGGGTGTTGAGTATTTTGTCTCAGCAAGGAGAAAAGTAACTAAGACACATGGCCTACTTTGGGCAAAACCTGATTTGACCACTCTGGGACATCAAACATCACTGGCACCATTCTCGTTGGAGATCAGCCTATCCTTGACTTCCATGACTTCACACTGACCCACTTTCTTTATTTCTCCAATTGTCTCTTCTGAATTGCCTTGTTGGACTTTTTCTCTCTTATTCTGCTTCAGTGTTTCATGTTGAGAACTCTATCCCTACCTGGAGAATCACAATGCTGTTTAAAATGTTAAAGGTTCTAATATGTTCTACAGTTAAGAACTTTGCTTAACTTGTTAACCCCATGTTTCTCCAGCCTTTATCACCATGGAAACCTTATATTTCTATAAAATGCTAAAAGGTAGTGGCCAATCTGAGGGAGAATATGCAAGAAAAGAGCACGAGAGCATTGGAGAAGAGAATAATGTCACACAATCCACCAAACATAACAAATCATGAAATATTCCTTAATTTCATCAAAGTAGATTAGGGGGAAAAGTTGTATGGGTTGTCTGGAATATTACCTAGAACTGTTGTTAGGGGGAGGGGTGATGCTGGGGATTGAATTCATGATCTTCACACTGAGCTACATCCGTAGGTCTTATTATACTATTTTCTAAAATTTTAACACAGGATCTCACTAAGTTGCTAAGTTGCTCAGGCTAGGCTCGAACTTGTGATCTTCCTGCCTCAGCTTTCCAGAGTTCTGGGTTTAAAGGCATGCGTCACCACACCTAGAGGTTTCATAAGAACACTTCTAGAAGGTTGGAGAGAATTTTAATGGGGAAGAGACAATACTTTCACCACTCCCTGCACCTCTTTTCCAAGCAAAAAGTGGGAAAAGGATAAGGAAGACCAAATGAACATGTCCTTTGCTTGAGGATGTAGGCATGGCTCTGAGGAAGGTGTTTGTTAAGATTCCAAGGAAGGGTTGACTAGTTATGATTGTTCTAGATCAGTGGTGGTGAATCTACAGCATGGGTGCCACGGCAAGTTGAAAACTAAAAGTTTTGCCATTACTGTTCTAGATAAAGCATCTCAGAACAAAATTGTGTATGGAATATTTTTTAATGAATTTATTGATTAATCTACAAAGATACAAAACACTTGTATTAGACACCTGAAAATGAATTTATTATGGTAATTTATTATTATCATGCCTTCTGCCATGTGCCACTCTGCCTTGGAGTCAGCCAGGTATAGACTGAAACCTGCACAAACTGTGAGCAAAATAAACCTTTCCTTCCTTAATTTTGGGTGTTGGGTATTTTGTCTCAGCAACAAGAGAAAAGTAACCAAGATGAAAGGGCAACTGCTTCACCCTGTATACTGATTTAACTGTTTATCTTATCCAGAAGCATCCTGACAGGAACATGCAGAGTAATGTTTGACTATCTATCTGGGAAAGATGCTCCAGCCAAGGTGACATATAAAATTAACTATAGTAAAGCTATTTTTAATTGTGTATCAAAACTCTTACCAAATAAATAGTTGAATTTTTTAAAGACTTTCTTTTCTGGGGTAATTATATTCACAATTTTTTTTATTAAGCTTATCATCAGTATTATAATAGCAAAGATATTTTTAAAACAAGAAAATGATTTGTGGCTTTTAAAATCACATTTTAGGTTACTACTCAGACATTATAGGAGTTGAAACATATTTTTAGCATTAAATATACTCCTATGTTTAGCATTATGATGCAGCATAATGAAAATTGATTCCAAGTAGATGTGGTGGCCCAGATATTCCCAGCTGCTTGGGAGGCTGAGGCAGGAGGATTGGAAGTTTGAGGGCAGCCTGGGCAACTTAGCAAGACCCTGTTTCAAAATAAAAAGACACTGAGGCTGTAGCTCAGTTTTAGAACACTAGCATGTGCTAAGCCCTGGGTTCAATCTCCTTCTCCAGGGAGAAGGGTGCTATTCTTTTTTAAAATTTGATTTCTGCACAGTAATATAATAAATATTTTCAGTTTCAATATTGACTGCTTCAGAAATCTTTCATTGTTTAATCTCATGCAGCTCTTTGCTTAATTTAAAAAGTAATGCTATGTACTCTCTATATTTTATTTTATCTTTTCTATAATTCACTTTATTTGCCTTCATTTATGAAATATTTACTAGGTATCTTTATTTGAGACAGGGTCTCACTATACAGTCCAGGATGGCCTTGAACTCGCTGTGTACCCCAGGCTAGCCTCAAACTCATAGCAATCCTCCTGCCTCAGCCTCCAAAGTGCTGGGTATCTTTATATATGGAGCATTGTTCTTTGTGCTTGGAGTTAATAATAAAGAAAATAAGGCCCCTGCATTGTGCATAAATACGTTATGTAAAATGTGAGAAGATAATATGTATGACAAAAGGAAGAAACTTGAAGGCATGTCCAGGGAATCAGGAAGGTGGAGGGAAAAAGATGGGCTGAAGGTGGCACTGAGGTACTGCTCAGAGTAGCTGTCATGAAGGCGATGCCCTTTGAGCAGAGGTTGGAAGAAATGAGGGAGTCAATGGACATGTGGAGGAAGGGCTGTCAGACGGAGGACCAGCTGGAGCCTAGCATTTCTGAGGATGAGCAAGGAGGCAGGTGTTCCTGAAATAGAGAAGGAGTAGTAGAGGAAAGGAGGTCCAAAACCAACTGGCTGGATTGTTCAGGGCCTTCTAAACTCATGTCCTCTACTTGGAGAGATGAGAACTGGTCCAATATTTTGAGCAAAACAGTGCCATGATCTGATTTACCATTTCCAAGAGCCACCCTAGTGGACATGTTGAGATGAGATTTTATAAGCAGGAAAACACCAAGTCAGTCTGGAGACTCCTACAGTAATCCAGGGAAGAGCTGTTGGAGCCCAGACAGTGGTGGCAGTGTGCATGGTGAGAAGTGGCTGGATTCTGGATGCGTTTTTGAAGGTAGAGCTAATAGTTTACCAATACAATTGTTATGATCTTGATAGCCAGAGTCATTAAGAATAATGCTAAGTTTTAGGCCAGAGCAACTGGAACAAATGAGGTGGGAAAGGTGGGGCAGGTGTAGAAGGTAAGGGTTGGACAGAATTTGAGATGTCTCTTGAACTTTCCAGTGGCAAGGTTGGATAGGTGTCTGAGTCTAGAATTCATCAAAGATGTCTAGAGTTGACACCTTAAATACTTGGGAGCTCTTAGCATCTGGGAGTGTGTATGCAGGAGGGTGGGTCACATCATTAAAGAATGAAGTATAGATAGAAAAGAGGCGATACCAAGGATAGGGACGATGAGAAGAAAAACTAGGGAAGTGTGTTGTCCTGGGTAGCAGTGTGGAGAGTGTCAGGAAAAAGCATGTGTGATGACATGTGTCCATTAAGATACTTATGGAAAGCACTGCTGTCATGAATTATGTTTCACAGATGATGAAAGTCGGGCCAGAGAGGCTGTAACTGTTCAGAACACGTCATAGCAAGGATGAAAGGAGGCAGAATATAAACCCAGGGCTTCCTGCTCTAAACTGCAACTGAAAGGAATAGGTCATCCTAACCATTTTTAAATAGGGAAGACAAGTATAGCCCTAACGATTCATGTTTGATTTTACCACTCCTTCCAGTGTGTGCTTACTGTGCAGTCATTTATAGAACACCGAATTTGCATCACTACATTGTATGAAAAGCAATGCAGAATGAGGGAAGGCGAATGAGAAGCAAGTGTTCAGGGAAAATCTAATATGTGCCAGGAACTAGGCTAAGCAATTATGTACTCTATTTAATTTAATCTTTACAACCTCTTAAGAAAGGCATTATTAGCTTCATTTTTCCTTTAAAAAAATGATGGCTGTATCTTCTCCAAGGAGAGGTCCCAGTAATTCATAGTGCTGGGTTTCAAACCCAGTTCAGTCTCAGTTCTTTGTTATAAGCTATAGCTCTGCAGACAAAGAATGGTTCTGTTCTCAGCTATAAAAAGATTTAGGTCTTATTTGTAACATACTACATTTCTCACCCATCTCAACTTCAATGTTGCTTTTGATTTTATTTCAGAGAGCATTGAATCAGGAAGCCAAGCTGTAGGAAATGGTTGTGGTGGGGTACTACTTAATTCTTTATCCCAGTGGGTGCTACCTCATCAAAAACTGCGATGCCTGCAGTTTGCTCAGGAGTGGAAACCATGTGACTTCACTAAACGGTGAATTCTAAGTCCCGAAAGAAAATAACTGACAACCAAGATTATTACCCTCAGCAAAGCTAGCCATCAAAAACAGAAGAGAAACAAAGACTTTCCCAACAAGCAAAAAGAGTTGCTTGAGGAAGCCTTACATCCAGAAGTAAAAGAAAGATAACTACAAGTATGAAGGCATGTGAAAGTATAAAATGCAGAACAAGAGCTGATACATAAAAGAGAAATAGAAAACACCAAGACCTTAACAATACAGTAAAGGATCAAACCACAGAGGTGAACAAAAGGGAAAAGATATTTAAAACAATTAGAAAAAATTCACAAACAAAATGACAGAAATGGCTTTAGTATCAGTAGTAACCTTGAATGTAAATGGATGAAATTTTATAGTTAAAAAGTAGACTGGCAGAATGGATTTTAAAAAAAGAAAAGACCCAACAATATACTGCCCACAATAAACTTATTTCACCAGTAAAGACACAAAATGGAAGGGTAGAAAAATATATTCTGTATTCACTGTTCTGAATTTTACATGAGCATATAGCTATTTGAAATAAAATAATGCATGTCTACAACTTCAAATGTTTCAATTTTATAATTTTGTCTACCCACTTTAATATATTGTTGTCCATTTCTCCTTCACTTATTTTAATCTGTTTTCTACTGCATTTCGCCCAATATAAAAAATAGATAATTTATTTGATTCCTTTCTAGGGGAAAAGTTTATATGTGGTGAGGCTAGTGCTGGGAATCAAGTGCTTCTTTCCTTTGTGTATTTGAATAAAACTATTTTCTTTTCAAAAAAAGCGAAAACAAAAACAGAACAAAACTGCAGTGCCAAGACTGACTCTCCAGAATCCCAGAATATCTGTTTGATTCTGTGACAAGTCCAGTCATCCTCACGGTATACAGGATGTCCACAGCCATTTCACCTGAGTTTTACTATGACAACTAGAGTTTCACATACTATTTTTGGACACAAATACCAATGTCCCTATCTTTTAATACATAATCTGAACGAGCTTCACTAACTGGACATTTTTCTAGTAGCTCTGTCTGTATTTATTTCCAGGCTCTCCAGGAGGTAGCTCCATCAGGAGGTATCCAGTGTGTGTGGACATTCTTTAAACCTCTTCCTTTGTCAGCCAGGTTGACTGAACCTTAAAACATATGTTTGCATTTGGGCGAGTAGGATCAGTTTAAAAATAAAAGAATGAATCAGAAAACTGCTTTTCTGAAAAGAAAATTATAGTCCCTGGATTTAGAGCATGCCAAAAGTGTGTTGCTAATTCTGGGCAATCTTGCCTGACAGTTACAAATATGACAATAAAGCAATGTTGAACCATTGTTTCCATGTTCTGCCCTTAAAAATAAATGATTCTTATTCTTTTGGCTTCCTGAAGACTAATCAAAGGAAACATGAAGCAACAATAAGTTGGAAGGTTTCCTTTGGTTTTCAAGTTTCTTCTGTAAGCATTTGTGGTAGTGGAATGGAATTAAGAACACATGTAGAAGTGTAAGGACTAAGATCTTTATAAGTCACTAACTAGCAGGAGACTTAGGAAAATAGAATTCACACAACTTTTACATTTTAAAAATCAAACTTTCATGGAGAGAACACGAGTATGCTAAGTCATTGGTTGTATCAAATTTTTAGTGTTTTGAAGTTGAGTTATGAGATCATGGTCCTTGGACACCACTTTCTTTATCCAAGCACTGTGGGTAATCAAATGTGGGACGCTAAATAAATTTATTAATAAGGAGAAGCCCATAATAGTGTGTAGGATTGGATTAGTAGTGTTCTGTGTAAGAAAAATTATGCAGAAAATCTTATTCTCCTAAGTTTTACAAAATAGGCACGTGCTGCTAGTCCCTCCCCACCAGCAGGGCCTTGATCCTTGTGCCACGGCTGGTCCCCAAGCTTAAGCTTCATTAAATTCATACTCAATTTGTCTCCCTTTATGTACTTATTATATTATAAATACTATAAGTATTCTCACTTAGCAAAAGATTGAAAACATTAGCAGAGCTATATTTGTTTGAGAACTATAAAGATAACTTCAGTTGCTAGATATGCATTTAACAGATTAGTGATATTACAGAATCCTTTTGACATTTCTTTATGGTAATTCTAACAAAACATAATTTGTATTCAAAGCTGCTTTCAAAAACTTGAAAACATTTGAAGCATTAAGCAGTTATTTTAGTGATTCCTGAAATTTACTCATTAATGCAGAGAAGTGAAACTTCAAATATATAAAGAAAGTTTTAAAGAATACTAAAGATCTCTGTTAGATGGGGGGATGGTGTGAAAAAAGTTTAATGGCTGGAAGAGTGTTACCTTCTCGTACATGTTGCTTAAATGATTTTATAAATCTCATATAATTGTGAAAAAACTATTCTCTATCCCTGATCTGAAAAGGCCATGAGTAATCAGTCTGAGTCTGCATTTAGGACATTTTGTGTAGAGATTTTCACATGGTGAGTTTCAGAACCAGAATCATTGATTCAGAGCCAGAGTTTAAAACTGTGGTTCAGAATTCAGTTTTAGGAAATTTGCTTAGAGCTGATCAAACTCCGGAGAAGTGATGCACAACATTTGGTCTTAAAAATGATTTGTGTAACAATTATATTAATAAATTAATTTCAACTGAGAAATATAGCTACCAAATGCTGATGATGGTTCTGGACTTCTAGGTTTTTTATAGCCATACCAAGGTTTAGAGTCAGGTAATTACAATTTCAGTTTAAAGGGCAATGAAGTTTTAATGCAGATCTCAGATTTCTCCTATGGAGCTGTGATAGTGATCCACCTCAGACCACCTATCTCACTGGTGGGAGGACACTGAGACTTATTCCTTATCTTTCTGCCATCCCTTCATGTGCCTCTGTTAATATATAGCATCTTTAACAATTTTTTATTTTACACAAATTAAGTTTTAGGGCCATTTCTTCCTGTTGCTTTAATGATCAACAATGTGGCTTCCATTAAGCCTATGATTATTAGCATCATTTTTGGAAGGTGACATTTCTTCATCTTCATGTTGCTGTCTATCCAAAATCTATAGATAATGTCACTGGTGAGCAAATTGTGTTTGGCTGAGATTTGTCATGTGGGGACTATCAAAGAAAGATTGAAGAATCCTGAAATAACTTCTTTCATGTCCTGGGGAGAATCTGTAGTGAGAATCGGTAACCTATGGCTTTTCTATGCCAATGACTACCATTAATATTTAAAGATGTACCAAATAACATTCCCTGAAATTTTTCAGAATTTATTTTACTTGAAGAAGTGAACATATTTACTTCACTTCTTTCTAATGTTACCTAAAAATTTTAATCATCCAGTTGTTCAGGGCAGTGGAATGTTCTGAAAGTTTTCTGAATTTACTATTGCATATAACTGGAATGAAATAAATCTATCTGCCTATCTATCTGTTTATCTGTCATCATTATCTGTCTATGTGGTATTGGGAATTGAGCCCAGGGCTTTCACACTGAACTATATCCCTAGCTCTTTTTATTTTATATGTTGAGACAAGGTCTCCTGAAGTTCTTAAATTGCCCAGGCTGTGCTCAAATATGTGATCCTTCTTTCTCAGCCTCCCGGAGTGCTGGGATTGCAGGCATGCACACTTAGCTGAAAACAACTTTATTCTCAGTCCTGAAGCACCAGTAGTCCTTGCTGTACTCAAGCTGGTAAAGATCCAAAGAAAGAGGAATGCATACAAATTTTGTGCACTATGTAATAAGTATAAATGGTTTTGTCAAATGAGCTTGTTCGCCCTCCATAGCCATTAGCACTGTTTCTGTTAAATGGCAATCTGATATACACACTCTGAATATCTTTGGAACCATGAAGCTTGAAAATGGACCTGAGGCCATTCACAGTGACCAGTAGCATGGTATTAAGTGCTGCTTTCTCACAGTGCGGGGCTCATCAGAGAGAGACAGCAATGGGGGAGTAGAGGCACTGGCTTCACATCTTGGCTCTCTGGCTTTCCAAAGCATGGTGACCTTGAGCAACGTATTTAATCTCTCCCAATTGTCACATCTGCCAAACGGGAATAACAACACCGTAGGGTCATATTTTAGTGGATGTTACGTTCCTAAGGGTAAAATTCATGCATAGTATCGTTCTCTCATTCTTTAGTGCTTTATTGGCCACTAGGACATCAGCCACAAGTAGGTATAAAGGCAAGTGCATCTTTTATTTTATTCTCCTTTCCCTTTAAGTGTGACTTCCCTTTCTCTGAAAATACAGTATCAGTATTTCATTAAGTGAAGGTCCAGAATATTTGGTTTGAGAGATTAACAGGATGTCTGTCTATCAGTCTCTCTTTTCCTTCTCTGCATTCTAGATCCAGAATGACTGAATGATTGTGAGATAGGTTAATATATTATCTAACTTTTAATTCCTAATTAATTGTGTTACTTTCTATCCTGTATAGTGATCCTTAATAAACTCTGAATGGGATTATTTTGTTACTTCTAATCCTGTGCAACTTTTTACACGTTAGTATAATAATTATGTCAGTGACATTCAAAAGCACATGGTTATTAATTACTTAAAGCATATGAAATAAATTATGCCCATTTTTTGGCTATGTCCCAGCTCTGTTTTTATTTACTTACTTATTTGTTTATTTATTGAGAGACAGGGTCTCACTAAGTTACTAAGTTGCCCAAGCTGGGTTTGAACTTGTGATGCTCTTGCTTCCGCCTCCCAGAGCGCTGGAGTTACAGGCATATGCCACCACCCTCAAACATGTTCATAGTTTTTATAACTTGATTGTATACATGACAGTGTAAGTACGGTATTTTTAAAATAAAGACCCTCTAGCCAGGCATAGTGGCATATGTTTTACAATAAAATCCCTCTAGCCAGGCATGGTGGTGCATGCCTGTGATCTCAGTACTTAGGAGGCTGAGGCAGGAGGATTATCACAAGTTTGAGGCCAGTCTGGACTACATTGTGAGTTGAAGGCCAGCATGAACTACATAACAAGATCCTGTGTCAAAAATTTTTTAAAAACCTCACTTCAACTTTTCCCAATTGTGTTTTCAATTAAAAGTATTCATTTAAACAATATTGTATAGTAATTTAAAAATTGTTTTGTAAAATAAGTATTTATTCTTAACCAAATCAGATTATATTAGATAAGTAACAGAAAACTGTAAGAACTTTTTTTTTAAGTTGAGAGCAAAGAAACACAAAGGTGTTATTTGATTAGGAATTATTTCATTTGGAGCTGTTAGCAGTTATGGAAATAATCATCTCTTAACCTCATTTTATGAACTTCTGCCAGAGATTTTGGAAGGTATCCATAACTATTAAGATGTTTTGTGCCTGACTTTAAAACAATTGTTGACCTCAACATTGAGCCTGCATGACAATCCTTCTGTTTATTTTCCTCTTTAATTTTTTCTGGAAAAGTGAAGAAAAAAATTGATTTGAGAAAGCAGCCAAGAGAGACTATTCACAACATGTTAGTGAAATATTAATATAAAGTCCAACCTTTTGTTTTCATGAAAAGAATTATTAGATACAAGTTTTTTAAAAAGTGAATTTTAAGACTAGGAAACCTGCAACAAGGTAGAAATCTTACAATAAATAAGTATGTTTTAATCTTAAGATTCAGAACTTTATGTTTAAATATGTTCTACCCAGGTGACCATACATTTTAAATATCTTTACTTAATTTACCAACAAACCTTTAGGTAGAGGAAGCAAGAAGATTAGATGCTTAGAATCACAGAAGTAAATTTTCAGCTATCAACAAATACTACCTCTTTATTATTAGAATTAATCCCAATTACTCCTAGGTGTATATCCAAAACAAATTGAATCAGTAAATCAAAGAGACAGACATCTACATTCCCCTGTTCTCTGTAGCACTATTTACAGCAGTCAAGAAATGGAAACAACCCATGTGTCCGTCAACTGATGATAAAGAAAGTGTGGAACATACACACAGCAGAATACTATTCAGCCATAAAAAGGTAAAATCCAATCATTTGCGGCAAAATGGATGGAACTGGAAGACATTATTTCAAGTGAAATTAGCCAGACACAGAAAGACGAATACCATATGACCTCACTGCCATGTGGACTCCAAAAAGGTTGTTCTCAGAGACATGAGAGTGGAGCGGTGGTTACCTCCGCAGAGGAAAGGGAGGGTGCGGAAAGGCTGACTCATGAGTACCGAGATGCAGAGAGACAGGAAGCAGAAGTTCTGGTGTACTATTGCACAACAGGGTGACGTAGATAACTGTTCTGTGTTGTGGATTTCAAAATGCCAGAAGAGAGAAATTTGGAATTTGTCACCATAAAGCAAGGATACTCGTTTGAAGAGACACACATGTTTAACCTTACCTAGACATTGCACCTATGTTTTGTATGGTTCCCCACTAACATGTACTATTTTTATTTTTTTGTATGTCAGTTAAAAATAAGTAAATAAAAATATATTAAAAACAAAAAAGCCTCTTTTATAGCTTTGTCAATTCAAATTTTTTAGTGTCTGGGAAACATTTCTGTTCTGTTCAAATAGACGCATGTAAAATGTATGAAGGAATAAATGAAATCCCTCACATTCCATGTGGCTTTCCATAGAACTTCTAGTGATTATGGAAGAATTTTAAACATTTCTCAAAAGAAATTTTAGGAAGTGAAAAAAAAGGAATTGAGAAAGAGGCAAAGATTTTCTCAATGATTCCTGACCTACCTCCTAAATTTTCTAATCTCAAATGTGCTAAAGTTTGGCTCAAATGAAGGAAAGCCAGGCCTACTAAAGAAAACAAATATTCTCAGTAGGCAGCACGACATTTGAAAACTTCAAAGATGTGATGATGTGGAGAGAACAAAGATTACTTTTTTTTTGTCCAGATTTTCCTCTCAACTGGTTTCTAAGGAATATGACTCTTCACTGTTTTGTCTAAAACATGTGTACTAAAATACTTCAAAATCATAAAAACTATCAGCCATAATGAGTGCGTGTGGTAGTCAGGGTTTATAAGGGAAACAGTTTAATACAGGACACATAATTTATAGGATTATTTTATGATAATCACCCAAAGAGTCAAATACAAAAGGGTGCAGGAAATCTGTCCACACACTCAGGACACAAAGAATCCAGCTGAGGGCATGGATTTCATGATGATGCTCTGCATGAGTCCAGCTGAAGACCTAGAGCCCATGACAATGCCTCCCACAGTCCAGCTGGAGGCCCAGAGAACGTGACAATGTCTCATGCGAGTCTGTTTCACGGATCTGTGCTGGGGAGGCCCGAAGGTCAGTGGTGGAAGCTAGAAAGTCTGTGCCAGTGGAATGAAGGATCTGTGCCAGCAGGCTGAGGGATCTGAACTGGAGCCAGGAAGCAACACTCAAGGTAAGGACCTGAGCTCCCTCAAGAAGTACCACAGCCATCCTCAGTGACACTGAGGTCCCGAGCTCCTCTGATGATGAGACAGCTGAGTTTGTATCAGGAAAGCCAGCTTGACCAGCTTCTCCAGGCAACTGAGCAGTGTGCTCTTCCCCTCTGGAGCCAGGAAACGATGCTCAGAACGAGGACCGGAGCTCCCTTAAAGTGAACCACAGCCATTCTAAGTAACAATGAGGTCCCACGCTCCTTTGACAGTGAGAACAGCCAAGTTCATATCAGGAAAGCTAGCATGATGAGCTTCTCCAGGAGAACCAACAGCCTCCCTTCTTCCTCTCCAGTTCTCCTTCTGTGCCGTTGGCAACAATCCTCAGGTGGGGCCCCCACACCCAGCACCATGCTGGAGGTTACATGTTGACTTGTCAGCTTACCATGGTGCATCTATAAGGATACTCATAAACATATTTTTAAACGAGGAAAGAGACTTTGTCAAAGTGTCTTAAAGGTTTCACAGAATAATGTTTTGGAATCAATCCTTACAAAATATCCGGAGCTTTTGTCCCTAAATGTAGGATAATACAAGAACATACGTAGTTCTGTCATTTCCTCAGTTCAGTTCTGAAGATTCTGGCTTGCCAACGTAGTCTCAACCCTTCTTTCTCTCTCTAAAGATGCTGGGCCTTTGGGCTGTAAAAAATTTCAGGAAAGAGAGCAGAAGGCGGGAAAGAATAGCATTAGGGGGCAGGAGATAGGAGATTTCACAAATATGGGAAAAAGATATAAAACAGCTGGCACATGACGGAATTGTATGCAACATGGGAAAGCTTATTGAAAGAGATTTCTTGGTCCCCTTTCATGGTTCTTAAATATAGAAGCAAAAGAATTATTTCTAAATGGCTCCTGCTTGGCCCTGACACTTCTATAGCATGGGCCATTGCTTTCTACAGGCATATTTGCAGGGGTTAATAACAAAAATCAGTTCAGTCCTACATTCTTTACATCAGTACCAGGGTTACCAATTTCTGTAATGAAGATCGGAGCAGTTTAGATACAGAACCTGGGTGTTTAGGCATCGGAGCTGAGCATATGTGAACTACAGACTTTGAGAGTCAGTTTCGCACTTAGATTTTCTGTCCTGGTTTGTAAGGGAGAGAAAAAGGAGCAAAGAAAATTTCTCCAGAATAGCACTTGTTGTTTAAGAAGGATAAAGTCTAGTTTGCATGTTGATGTACTATGGATAAATACCTTAAAGAAAACAATGCTGCCTTGCATGAAATATGTTTTCTTCTTCTAGGAAATATAACAAAATATCCTTCTTAGTTATGAAATTCTGACTCTAGAGGAAGTTTCAAACCCCTTGAAATTGTTCTTGCTTTCTTTTAGAATAGTGGTTTATTTCTATGACTGGTTCTTCAGAAACCTTCACCGGAAGTGTAGCACGGGAGTACTTCCTATGCCCCACCCTCAGGGACATTTCTTTGCCAATGTCTAAAGAAATTTGCAGATGTTGTCATTTGGGAGTGGGTGGTACTACCAGCATCTAGAAAGTAGAAGCCAAGAATACTGCAGAATATTATGCAGAACAGTGATTAAACCCTGAAGATCAATAGTGTCAAGATTGAGAAACCGTGCTCTCCTTACCTCTGGATTGCCTAGGCACAACCTCTTTATTTCCACCTTCCTCTTACACTGCAGTGCCAATGTTGCCTCCACTGTAACCAATTTTTCAACTTTTTTATGTCCTTTGTAGCAGTGGGCCATTTCACCTGGCATCTTTATTTATCAGCAATCCTTGCTCGGAGTTCAGCGGAGGGAAACTGAGTGTGGGGAACTCAGTTCAGTCCCGTACTGTATACTATTGTAACTGACCGTGTGGGCTTTGGGTACAGATGGGCTGAATTCAAACCCAGCTCTACCATTTATTATTTGTATAACCTTGGCTAAGTTTCTTATTCTCTGTGTACTTCAGTGTTTGCACCTGAAAAAATATGGATCAAAATGGTACCCTACAGGAGAGTTCTTGTGAGAGTTAAATGAGCTAACACTTGTAAAGCACTGAGACTGTCACCTGATACGTAAGTGCTGTAAACGTTAGCCATTGCTGTTCTTTCTCAATAGCCCGCGGAGATCTGCATTCTGCAACACCCTTCTCCACACTACCTCATATCTGGGGAACAAGCATGTTTTAGTCAAAATGGTTTCTTGTACATGTTTACCTAAACTATAAATTTTTCATTTCCGTGATGACCAGACTTTTTAAGTATGACAAAGATTTGGGCTATCTAGACGCCCTCCTTGAGGCAAAGACTGCATACAAAAATAGAAAAGGGCAATGAAAAAAGGACAACTATTTCGAAACATTTCCCTCGGTGACACACAATCTTCCTCCATAGATTAGAAATGGGTAAGTGAATGGGTGAGAGGATGAGTGGATCATGGACTTCACCTAAGATTCTAACAGGAGTGATCATGTGGATTTAATGCCTTTCACTGTGATGAGATTTGTAAAATAAAACAAAATTTGGGAGCACACTGACAGGTCACTTGTGCCCTTGAGTCTGTGGGACATGTAGGGAATAAAGATTTAATGTCCAGCGTGTGTGTGTGTGTGTGTGTGTGTGTGTGTGTGTGTGTGTGTGTGTTGGGGACTTATGGATTTCATCTCAGAGTAGAAATTAGAACTAAGATATAGACTTAATACTTTTTGGCAAATAAATGGTAATTGAGTCAATGACAGGATAAAATACTATATGGAAAGAAATAGCTGAATCAGAAAAACAGTTTCTGGATGGATGATGGATGGATGGGTTGGTAGATGAATGGATGGATGAACAGATGGACAGACAGACACCAATGTTGTATATTAAGGTGAATTAAGGACATAAATTGTTGTTTTCAGTACAGCTAGGAGAATGTTATCTGTGGGACAGCCAGAAAACATCTACTGGTTCTGCTTTGAGAAGTGCTTAAATGTCCAAGCCACAATACATAAACTGGTAGAAACACACATAGTTTGATTCTCCTATTTTGGTACTTTAAAACTTATGCCGGGCATGGTGGTGCATGCCTGTAATGCATGCAGCACTCGGGAGGCTGAGGCAAGAGGATTGCTGCAAGTTCTAGACCAGGCCAGGCTACAAAGTGAGCTCAAGGCCAACCTGAACTGCATAGTGAGACCCTGTCTCAAAAAAGACAAAAAACAAACAAACAAACAAAACTTATATGTTGTGAAGTGGGTAAACCTATTCTCAAAGTTAGGCTAGTTTGCTTGTATATTTCATCCCACACCGATATTTTAAGATAGGCTTGTGTGCTATTTTAATTACCCTGTCTCTTTTAATGTTTCAGATCATAAGGCGTATGGATTATCTGCCTCAAAAGGCCGTCAAGTAGTCACAGCGATAGAGTACCAAGGTATAGTGTCTCATTTTTCTGAGTTGTATTCTTCAAATACCTTCTGAGGATGACCTATGTGAAACTGTATTTCTAGTTGTTGGGATCTTCTGCCTCACCCTACACTAATTCTTCTACCTGAAATGCTCTACGCTGATTCCATCTTGACAACTCTTGCTCCATCTCAGTAGAAATTTTGGAAAATCAATAAAAGACAGATCTCTGAGGTATAATAGCTGCCATGAAGAAAGTCTAATTTGTGAAACAGGGAGCTAGCGATCTTAAAAAGTTTCCAACTAGTTAAAGATGGTGAATGGAAATAGTACCTCAACCCCACTCTAAGCATTTGAGGTGACATTAATGTATTCTATTTTGAGCTAACATTTGTAGCAGCATAAAAATATTCTTAGGATTTATTAATGGGTATAAAGTTGAAATTTTGTTAAATGAAAAAATTCTGGAAATTAAATGCACAACAGTGTAAATACACTTAATGTTATTTAACTGTACAGTACAAAATGATTAAAATAATAAATTTTAACAGCTGGGCATGGTGGCACATGTAATCGTAGCACTTGGGAGGCTGAGGAAGGAAGATTGCTGTGAGTTCGAGGCCACCTGGGTTCAATATTGAGTTTGAGGCCTGCCTGAATTATACAGTGAGATGCTGCCTCAACAAAAAAAAAAAAAAAAAGGATAAATTTTAGTTATGTGTATTTTTGCCACCGTTAATGGAAGTAGCTGGGCATGGTGGCACGCACCTAAAATATCAGCACTCAGGAGGCTGAGGCAGGAGGATTGCCACAAGTTTGATGCCTGTCTGGCATACACAGTGAGTTCAAGGCCAGCTTGAACTACATAGCAAGACCCTGTCTCAAAAAGCAAAACAAAACAAAAAAAATTATTGAAGGGAATTAATGAGCAAAAAAGTAGTGCCTTAAGGCTTTTATGAGTTTACTTCAAATATTGACATCTTTTTCCAAAAGATCTTTTACTTGAATATAATTAATAATATATAGCAATCAGGATAATTGTCATTTCTAATATATTATGCTTTTTTAAGGCTAGAGATGATCCGGTATGGTGGCACACTCTTGTAATCCCAGCGTTCTGGGAGTCTGGGGTCCAAGTTCAAGTTCAGCTGGAACAAACAAATGTCTGAGTTCTCATCTTCAAATACGTTTTCAGTTCCCAGAATTGGGCTAATAGGCTTGAAAGAGACAAAGATTAAAGAAGCCTGATGTCCGGATTTAAACAAGATAGTCTTTGTACAGTACTTACAGTCGTGCCTAGGACGGAATAAGTGTTATGTGCCTTCCTTAAGGAAAAATGTGTGAAAATTAAGAACAAGTCCATCACTCAAAAATAACAAATCCCTTCACAATAAATCACTGAAATAATTACTGAGGTTATCTGGATCCTTTGAAGCTCTGATATTTTACATGATTTAGCTAATGAGCCCCACTTTATTGTGGGTTAGTTTTAAATGAGGAGCGGTGGGAAGAGAAAACCAGTGTTTGGGAGTAGTTTGCACTAAGTACTTAACGGGAGGACAAACAGGGCTGGGTCGGATGCCAGAAAGGAGCCTGGCCAGGCTGAAAGAACAAGCACAGCGGAGAGGCAAATGGAGCAGAATGTCCCTGAGGGACAAAGGGAGTGAAGTGTGTTTTCCTGCTCCCCACTGGAGGGCCGACTGCTGGGCCCAGTTAGGTGTACATCCCTGTCTCTTACGCTCTGCACCATGATATCTGAATGAGCACATCAAAATTACATCCTCTAGTCTTCCAGTACTTTACAAATGTACTGAGGGAAAATTCACATAGCCTAAAAACCATCATTTTAAAATGAACAGTTTAGTGGCATTTAGTATATTCACCACTTATGCAACTGCCACCTCTACCTGGACGCAGAACATTTCTCTCACTCCTAAATTAAAAATGAAACCTTAGGGGCTGGGGATTTAGCTCAGCGGCAAAAAGCGCCTGCCTGGCAAGCGCAAGGTTGTGAGTTCAGTTCCCGGTACCGGAAAAAAACCAAAAAAAAAAAAAGAAACCTTGCACCTAATTACATTACTTTTTAATGCAGGTTTTATTTTGAATGTATTTGTAATGTCTTTCTGTGATCTATTGCAATCAAGTGTTAGTCTCAGGGCTGGGGATACAGTTCAGTGGTAGAGTACATGCTTAGTACGTTCAAGGACCTGGGTTCAAGCCCTAGCCAAGAAAAAGCGTTGGTCTCACTCCAAAATAAGTGTTTGCTGTGATTTTTAACTGAAAATTTCAGTTTAATTCCAATTTATTTGTGACCAGTTATTCCAATATGGCAAACATAAATTTCTGTGTTCTTCCATATTTTACTTTTAGGCTATTTTACACAGCAGCTTCATCTTACTTAAAGTTTATAATATTTTGTGATTTGTACATATGTGCATGTGTGTCCTACCCATTTCATTCAGGTTTTAATCTCTTATTTCTCCAGTGTCAGAAATCTGTGAGTTAATCCCTTCTTTCTGGTTCTGCTGGTCTGCATCACTTGCATGCTGGTGCCAAAAGCAGGCCGGGACTGGACTGGGGCAGCGCTGTCAGGCTTGTGAATGACATGAACAGCCCGGTGAGAAGCGTGTCCAACCCTGAATGCTATTAATCAGAGTTTACTTAATAGCAAGTGTTTCTTCTCAGAAGTAGTTTCTGCTAATTCCTCAGAACTACTTTGGTAGGATCGATTCTTTTCTTGTTATGTAGGATATTTAACTCACTAAGAGTAAAGTCAAAAGATAGCAGCACAGAATCCTAGAAAGATTAAAATTTATAATGATTCTCCTATCTTATAAGTGATTATTTTGCTACATGTTCCTGCTCATGCTTTTTCTAAATGATTATCTGCTCTCCACTACATGAAACAGGTGTTTTGGCAATGAATGAATCACCTTAATAGAAAAAACTTGACAATTTTTTTTCTGTTTTAATATGCCTGTGTTGAGGGAAAAAAACTGTGATGATATTTTCTTTTATGTTCAAAACAGAGGTAACCTTTTAGTTCTGAGTTAGGAACTAAAGGATTTATGGGTAAATTTGTGGTAGTGTCAAGTGCAGGTTTCTGTTACATCAAGGCAAGCTTGCAACTGAAGAGAAGTTCCCATGGGTGAAAATAATAATGGCCGTGTCTGGAGTGTGTACCGTGTGCAAGCTGTCATGCGCACCAAGTGTGTACATCCTCTCATTTAATCTTTATGACAGCTTTGTAAGGTGAGCACTATTATTTTATATTTTTAAAAATATACATGAAGGGCTGGGCGTGGTGGTGCATGCCTGTAATCCCAGCACTCGGGAGGCTGAGGCAGGAGGATTGTTATGAATTCGAGACCAGCCTGGGCTACAAAGTGAGCTCAAGGCCAGCCTGAACTGCACAGGAAGACCTTGTCTCAAAAAAAAGAAAAAAAAAAAAAACATATATATATATACATGAAGGGCTGGGGATATAGCTCAGCAGCACAAGCGCCTGCCTGGCAAGTGCAAGGTCCTGAGTTTGATTCCAGTACCAAAGAAAAAATAATAATAATAAAATAAAATAAAATATACATGAAGATCTTATTCATCATAGGGAAATTGTACCTGTACATGATATATTTTGATTTCTCTATTTTTCACAATCACCTCTCCTCCTATTTTATCATTTTATGAATGTGGACATAAAATTCAAAAACAGAAAGTAATTTTCCCGTTATCACATACCTAGTGCATGACAGAGCACTAACTCTAAACCCTATGCTGTGGATTGGCATGTTATGTTATAGTACCTCTGAAGCTAGGTCAGAAAATTATGCTGGCTGTGAGCGTTGAATTTTGTCTAAAGAAATCAAGGAAAGTCTGTGAGAGTTAGCTTCTAGGTTCATTTGACTCTTTATCTTCACACTGACCCCATGATTCCAGTATTTTTTAATATCTTTGTTCATTTCCTGTGGTTGCCATAACAAAATACTACAAACTAGGTGGCTTCAAATAACAAAGATTTATGCACTCACAGTTCTGGAGGCAAATGTTCAAGATATTGGCACCCTAGGTTCTAGGTTCTGGCTTTTCCCTGCTGTGGACACTCATTCTCAAAGGCCCGTATGACATATTCTAAAAGGGGTGAACTCTCACTACCCTGGTTTTTAAAATTACACCCTTGTTCCCAGCAGTCCCCAGCCTCACATGCTCTGCTGTACTCTCCCAACCCCCGCAGCACTCCTCGCCCTCGGAGGTACTGCAGGTTCCCTTCTTCTTTTTTTTTTTTTTTTCGCCTTTTTGAGACAGGGTTTCGCTGTGTAGTTCAGGCTGGCCTTGAGCTCCCTTTGTAGCCCAGGCTGGTCACAAACTCGCAACGATCCTCCTGCCTCAGCCTCCCAAGTGCTGGGATTACAGGCGTGCCCCACCAGGCCGGGCTTGCAGGTTCCCTTCTGATGTTGCTGTTTGCCTCACTTCCCCAGCCAGGCTGTAAAATCCCAAAGGGCCGGAGTTCTTTGCTATATTCATTGGTATAGCTCAAGAACAGTGTCAGACATGGGAAATACTTAACATACTTTGGACAAGTTGGGTAGACCATCTCCACATTTTACATGGTCAGTGAGGGAGTGGGAGGGCTGGAGTAAAGTTAGTGGATGTAGAAAAACCATTGATTACATTTTCTAATATAATTTCCTTAGTTTTTCCCATAGAGCAGTGAGGACACAAATCATGAAGAATTCACCAAGATGGGTGTGTGGGGTGTACGTGTGGTGTGTGTGTGTGTGTGTGTGTGTGTGTGTGTGTGTATGAAAAAATACATGGAACAATGTGACTGAGTCTAAAATGATTCTTCAAATGTAAGAATAAGACATGGAGAATGAGTAAAAAAATGAGTGTGGGTGTGGGTTTAATTGTTGGGAAATTCAACAAACTACGGGAAGGAAACCTATCTAAAACTCAAGACTCCGGAAGGTCACCACCCCCTCTCCTTAATCAACAGAACAGAGCTGCGTTTCCTCAGACAGGTCCCTTAGCACACATTTGTCTCTGTAGCATAGCTGTAAACACTTTGTAAAATGATATTTCTTTGTCATGGAAAACCTGTTTTAGAAACTTTAAGCATCCTTCAAAACAACTTTTGATTCTTTTTTTCCTTGCCTTTCTTTTCTCTGCCCTATTTTCTGCTTGTTTTTATTCCATTTCTTTATTTCTAGCAATGAGTCTACCTAATACTAATACAGACTGTATGTATAAAGAAGAAAATCATCATGCTTCCAAAAAGAAATCATCACTTGGTACAGTTTTCAGCCACACATGTACTTCCAGGCTTTTGTCCATGTCAGTGTGTGTATCTTTAATAAAGTCTGGGATAACATTTTTACACAGCACTAAATTTGCTTAATGTCAAAAATCAAAGTTATGGAAAAGATCTTAACATAATTTGTCTCCTAATCAAAGACAGTTTGCTTTCTTAAAGGCGTATGATTTGCCTTGTGGGAAGAAAATCTCTCGGAAATATTCATTTTATGTTTTAGAGAGCCTGGGTGAAGCATGCTTTAAAACTGTTTATAGCTGTAGGGTTCTGTCTGGCAACTAGGCTGTTTGCACGCCAGCACTACGTGTTCCTCCCCTCAGTCATCTTGTTTAGACAGTTGAAAAAAATGACTCCTTCGGAGGTTCCAGGAATTCTTCAGTGATGCAATTGCAGTAAATTTCCTACAACTAAATGAATTTAATCTCATTGAGGATGTTCCATTTGATGCTGAGGTTAAAACTTTTAATAGTTTATCTGCTTTGAGGCAAGGTTATACAAGCGGTCATTTGGGGTGCTGGAATCACCGATTTGTTAGAGGCCCATATTGTGTTTATGTTAATATACTGTAGAGAAGATCAACAAAGAAGGGATCCAAGTGAGAGGGAGCCTGCTGGGAAAATATCTCTGGGATTCCCCAGCAGCATAGCTTGGCCTGGACAAGGTGCCTTGCTTAGGCACTAAGTGTATAGCGCCCTCCCTATGCCTCGGCCTTGGTGCTCATCAGAGCTGACTGAAATATTACTTTATTTACCTCTTCCAGCAGACTGTAGACTCCTTGAGGGCTGATAGGGAATAATAAGATAAGAAATTAATTGTAGCTCCTGATTGTTAAGTCTTTATTATGGTTAGGCCTCGGTGCTCTGCATATATTATTGTATTTGAAGACTCACAACAGCTCTAAGAGGTACAACCTTATTTTGCTGTTGGAAAATCAGGCTCAGTAACTAAAAGAAAGCAGAATAGTGTCACATCATGATGTGGAAGAGCTGTAATGCTTCCAGTTCAGTTTTGGGCTAAGCCAACAGGGTACCTGTTGATGTAAGTTATGAATGAATAAATAAATGAATCAAATGAGTAGAAATGTAAAGGAGTAAGTTAAGGATGTTTAAAATTTGTTAACTTAGTAAAATATAAATTCACGGGGACAATTAGAAAATAAAATATTTCTGTTGTTGTTTCTAGAGGCTATTTTAGCCTGTAGAAATCCAAAGAAGCCCATTTCCTCCAGATTAGAGTGGAAGAAACTGGGGCGGGGCATCTCCTTCGTCTACTACCAACAGGCTTTCCAAGGTAAGACGTTGCAGACCTGATGAGGTGAGATGAAGAGAATACAGCCCAGATCGTTTAATCTAAAAGTAGGAACAAGACAGGACCGGTTCCTGAAAATCTGTGTTTGTAAGTGTGAAGGGAAACCAACAGTGTCTCACTTAAAACATAACAACCACAAAAACAGAGACCAGAGAACAGAAGTAAGTGAATCCCACTGGGACCCGGGGCCCTTGTTTTCTCAGTAGATTAAACTATCAAGATAAAAAGAGGGGAAAATGGTGTGAGTTTGGGATGGAAGATTGCTGCCACCACGAGAAGCTCGGGGAGTTAGGACCTAAGGAAAGGTAATTACACTGACCAGTAGCAAAATGCTTTTTATGTGTTATGTATTTGTTTCCAAACTCTGCTCTTCCTGTTGGGTGTACAATGTGCTTTCAATGAAAAGTGAGGTAATAATGGATGAAATGTTATGACATAATTTGCTTAAAAATCATCCGTTGGTTAAGGGTACAGATGAAATAAGATAGAACACACACTGATTACTGTTGACAGATGGAGAATGGGTATACTGAAGTTTATGTTCCTCTGTTCTCTAATTAGATGTTTGGATTTTTCCATGATAAATATTTTATGAAAATACAATTTAACAAGGATAATAAACATGTGATTATTTTTTTAAAACTATGTATTATTTAATTTTAAAGAATTAAACAGAAACATGTTTTTAGTTCATAGAAAACTTAAAATATTCCTTCTGAATCTTATTTCTAATCACAAAGTTATCTAGGCTGGGCTTGATCTTGCAATCCTCCTGCATCAGCCTCTCAGAGTGCTGAAGTTACAAACATACATCAGCATGCTCAGCAATTTTTAAGGTTTAAAACTGAGTTTACTAGCAGGAAAATGAATGCTTAGTTATTAAAATGACTTGTGGAAGATTTCACATATGAAGTTATTTATATAATTGTCTTCTTTCCTTAAAGGTGATTTTAAAGATCGAGCTGAGAGAATAGATTTCAGTATACGGATCAAAAATGTCACAAGAAATGATGCTGGGAAATATCGTTGTGAAGTTAGTGCCCCATCTGAGCAAGGCCAAAACCTGGCAGAGGACACAATCACTCTGGAAGTACTAGGTAATGTGCATGTGTCTGTGTGATTACTGTCACCTGCCCTATCTTCACCACCAGCTCTGGAGCAAGGGGGCCCATGGACCCCCCCAGCCATGGACACAGCAGCACTAACTAGGATCCTCAACCAAAAAAGCTGCAGGAACTGCAGGTACCACCTTCCCAGCACGATCTTGATTGTTTCTTCCTACTGTACTACTGTGTGTGCTGAAATTTTACTCTCACTAATTTACTATCAGAAAACCTTTCCTTATGATTGATGTAATTCCCAGTGGTCTTATCTATATATAGGAGTATTTTCCTTAAGATTTCATTTTCTAATAGCTTTCAGCATAATATACTGTTTCTGCTGTCACCTAAAATAGTATCACATGATAGGAAAACAAAAACAAAAACAACAACAACAACAAAAAACAAAGCTAAAATGTAGCCATGAGAAGGATTAGAAGGTGTGTGGTTAAAAAAAATTAGCATTTATTTTGCAGCTAGTGTGTTAGGACCTTTAGGTAATTTTACTTCATTTTCACTGAAACCTGCTTTTTATAGATGGAGAAATAGAAATTAAATTATCTGGATCCAGATGAGCTAGCTGCAGACCTGGTATGTTTAATTGCTATAAGAACCACGACAGCTAAGATCAGGGTAATTGCCAAAGGAACATGATCTCTTCTCCTTCATTAGTGTTACCAGAAGCCGCCAAGTAAAGTAAATAAAATAATTCCCTTTCTCTTTTTCAGGTTGTCCAGGCTTTTTCTGAAATATTAGTAAAGCATTAGTATAGAAAAAAAATTCAGGGAATTTATCAGCAGATTCAGCTGGTGTATTCATTTTGCATTGCTGTGTAACAAATTATCACGAATGTAGCAGCTTGAAAGAACACTCACTTCTTAACTTACTGTTCTACATATCAGAAGTCCAGCAGCAAGGTCGGGCTGTACTCAGGGTATCACAGAGTTGAAGTGAGGTGTTGGATGGGCTGAATTCTTGGCCCGAGGCTCTGGGGAAAACCCATCTCCAGCCTCATGCTTGGTATTGGCAGATTTTGCTCCCTTGTGTTTGTAGGACTGAGATCCCATTCAGTGCTATTTATCAGCTGGAAGCCACAATCAGTTCTTAGAGGCCACTCACATTCCTTGCCTCTTGGCCCGCTCCATCTGCAGTGCAATAAATCACCTTCCAATGCCCGCTGTGCTTTGAATCTCCTCTGACTCTTCCTTCTGTGAGCAGCCAGAGAAAGCTTGCTGCCTTTCACAGCTCATGTTTTTAAGTCAGCCCCTCTGTAAAACCTCCCTCTCTCAAAGACAATGGATCTGCGGCCCTCGTTACATCTCTGCATCCCTTCAGTACAGGACCAAGATTACAGCTGGATTCAGTAACTGAGAGAGCATATGTGTGAACCAAAGATGGGGACCTTGAGGGACCACTTTAGAGACCACCTCCCACACCACTTTGAGAGTTTCCTTCATATGAGATTATCAGATGAAGTCTGCTTTACTTTTCAAATCCCTGAGAGCAGAATAACTTTAATTCCTGGAGTTGATACTTTCTAACTGGACCAGGTATACGCAGAATCAGATTTTAATTTGGTACCAAACCTAGAAAATATCCTCAGATTTGACTTCTTTTGAACACAGTTGACAATTAACATTAAAATCATTAGTGAAGAAGGCAGTAGAGATAGAAGGAAAAGAAGAACTGTTGTACTGGCTAAGATAATGTATGCTGTTACAGCAGAAGAGCTTCACAAGAAGCTTCACGTGATAGAAGTTTTTTTTTTTTTCATTTAAGTAAAGCCTGAAATGCTGGCTCAGGGCTGGTAGTAGAGCCATATTCCTGTATTTCATGAGATTATTACATTAGATGTAATAATTATTACATTATTACATTAGACTCGGCCTAATGTAGGATCATATATCTCTGACCATATGATTATATCATCAATGTAGGATCGTACGATCATGGATGGTATATCTTTTATCCATGCCTTTCCAAGATTATTATCGGTGTTGCCAGCTACTTGGTAGCAGGAGAGGACAAGGAGATGAATGACTGGACAATCATGAAGGGAATTTTTATAGGTCAATGCTGGGAATGGCTATATCACATTTACTCACATTCTACTGGCCAGGACTTATGCATATGACCCCTACTCCAAAGCAAGGAGCTAAGGTGGTCTACCATGTGCCCAAAGGAAATGGACCTATTGAGTTGGGGCCGTCTCTATTACAGGTGTCTAGTAAGCACATCTTTACTGGGATATTAAAGTCCACATTTAGCTTACAAGTAACTGATACCATTTGCTGCCCTCTGTTCAGTGGCTCCAGCAGTTCCATCGTGTGAAATACCCTCTTTCGCTCTGAGTGGAACTGTGGTGGAGCTGCGATGTCAAGATAAGGAAGGTAACCCAGCTCCTGAATACATATGGTTTAAGGACGGCAACCGTTTGCTAGAGAACCCAAAACTTGACTCCGGAAGCGCCAACAGCTCATACACAGTGAATACAAAATCTGGAACTCTGGTAAGTTCAAGTATTGGCCTAATAACCGGCACTCGGATGAAATGATTACTCGAGCTTAAAGTGGTGGAGGACAGGGGACTGACGCCATGGCTTGCTCAGTGGAGGGAGGAGGGAGTAGAAGGACAGACATCAGTGCTGGCACAGAGCTGTGATGGGAAGGGCTGCTGTGGGAGGTGGAAGACAGCACAGGAAACCGCAGAGCTGAGCACACGAGCATCTAGCTGGAGATCGGAGCCTGGTTTATGATTGTGGGTCAGGCAATTCTCTAGAGCTACCTTCCTGGTTGGAAGATTAGTAAGTGCATCTCCGTACCACCAGGGATACACAGGAAAGCTCACGGGAGGATGCCCAAGCCCCGTGCTGACCATGTGACGATAGTGGCCAGAAAACCTGTGGACCTGTGCTAGGATGTCCCTGTCATTACTTTTTTTCCAATGATTCTGGATTGTTAGAGGTTCCCTCCATAATTTAAACATTTGTTACTTTAAATTTAGTCCAGATTTTCATATTGTTTCATCCTTAAAATTATTCTGATTGAAAGGCCTTTCTCAGATACTGATGGCAGCCTATACACAAGTTCCTTTTTTTTTAGTGCTGGGGATTGAACCCAGGGCCTTTGCACTGAGCTATATCCCCAGCCCTTTTTAGTTTTTGAGATAGAATCTCACTAAGTTGCCCAAACTGAGCTCAAACGTGGGATCCTCTTGCCTCAGCCTCCCAGAGCGCTAGGATTACAGGAGTGTATTGCCAGGTGAAGATCTGCTCCTTAGAGCTAATGATACTTTAAAAAAAATCTATTTTTACTTTTTTCTTCATGACATTTTTGGATAGAAGTGGGTATGAAAAAAGAGGCCTTTGAATTTGAAGCTTGTCAGTTTAAAAATATCTAATTTCCAGCAAGAAGCAAATGAAGGTGGGAGAACCACCGCTACTACAATTATTTTAACTCTTAAAGATGAGGTAATAATGCAATAATAACAATTTTAAGAATTTTGAAAGGAGGGCATAATGCGTCCTTTCATCCCTTCTATCTATTAATGTAAAATAACATTAAAGACTAGCTCTTCTAATCAGATGTGGTGGTGCACATCTGGAACCCCAGCACTCAGAGAAGCTGAGGCAGGAAGACTGCACATTTAAGACTTGTTCTCAAAAAATAAAAAGGGTCTGATGATGTCCTTGGGTGATGATGTCCTCAGTGTGATGTCCTTGGGTTCAATCGCCAGTACCACAAAATGACCCCACAAAAAATCAAACATTTTATCTTCTGATACATAATAAGCAAGTTGATGCAGTCACAAAATAAGACAGCTTCCGGAAGGTGGAGCTACCTCGAATGAGGCCATGCCGTGGCCCTTCAGCAGTCAGAAGGAGCAGTTAGCAGGTCCAAGTGATTTTCCACTGAGAAACTGAGCAGAAAACCTGCCGGCACACTCTGCTATATTTACTTTTCAAATTTATTTTTTCTCAGAGCAGGTGATAAAAGCCTAAGGCACCTCTGAAATGATACAGATTCCCTTTCCTCATCCAGCCTTCTCCCTCGAGACATCTTGTGAGGTCAGGGGAGTGCACCAGGTTGAAGGAGCACAGGTCGCTTGGTGAAGGGTGAAGGAGGGCTCCGGTGTGTGGATGCCAGGGACTTCTTTTTAGTTGCCAGTTGTAATGGGCTGGAAGACTGTCTGGGGCTTTAGTCCAACTTGTTACATATATGTAACCTGAGCCCTGAGTTTATGGTGGCTATTTTAATAGTATTCTGGCTTTGTGGGAAGGAGACATGGTTTCATCCAGTGAAAACAACCAGGAAAGGCTTTCTACCAAAATATGCTGAAATACACAGAAAGGTGGAAGACGTAGGTAGAGGGTAAAGAGAAGTGAAAGAGGAAAAGAACTTAATCAGATCAAAGCCTTGGCTGTATTAGGAACATATGTTTGGGGGGATCAAGACTATGAGGACATGCTCCTCAGAGGTTCACAGCTCCCATGGGTGCAGTCAGCTGTGACAGCTGTGGGACTGAGGACAGGATGAGGAGAGTGGTGAAAGAATGATCCCGAGCACCCCCTCACGCTCCAGTTGTAACAGAATTCTTCAAGGTGTTCAGGTCTGCATTCTCTCCCTCCCTCCCTTTCCTTCTTTCTTCCCTTTCTATCTGAATTCACTCCTTCCAGAAATTCTCCAAGGGTATAAAACTAGTGGTACCAGTTATGAATTCTACTATGTGGAGGTCTTGCCTTTAATTTGCTTTGGTAGGGAGCAAGGGCTGGGCTTTCTCTTTTAAGAATTTTCAAAAATTCTGGCATTGATACAATTTATAATCTTAAAAATAGTAGCAGTGAAGATCTCCTAGGCCCTAAGATACTCCTGGTGGTAAGTCTGGCACATTAGAGCAAGTGTTATTTGCTGCTACAGTGAACTCGTTTGTGACTTAGCGAAATACGTTAATCCTTTCAGCAGGAGGCCTTCAATTATAAATAGGGCTTCCCTAGGAATTGGAAGTACCTAGACTATGTAATAGTCGCAGATACTATAAACTTTAAACACTGGGCACTGCCTTCCTGTAGTGCTTCTGGGATAGGATGGGGCTGGAGGAAAATCATCTTCCCTATATTTACATCTTTTCTGTCAAATTAAACAGGAGGTCCAGCTTCTTCCTAGTCAAAGTCAGGGTAGATTTTTGAATTCATTGTAAAGATATAAAGTCCTGAGTTGTTAAAAAGTAAAAACCAACTAATCGATAAACTACAAGGGACATGGTTATTTTAGCAGCTTACTTAGAGGTTTATTGTTTAAAAATGTTTTTGTGTTTTCCTTCCACAAACAGAAATTTAACACTGTGTCCAAGCTGGACAGTGGCGAATATTCCTGTGAAGCCCGTAACTCTGTTGGATATCGCAGGTGCCCCCAGAAACTAATGCAAGTAGGTAAGCATGAAATATTGGAAGGAAAATGGCTTTCAATTAGGCTGTGCAAGTATTTGGAAGAAGCAATGGAAAGGAAAAATTTGAGTAATCTGAGGGATAAATAGAAGGGGATATTTAAAATTAACTCGGTAATGCAAAGAAGCAGCTATTATGCTTTCAATCCATTTTCCAATAAACCCAAGGATATGTAGCATTATACTTAACACACTTTTTAATTTTTCAAATCAGTGTGTTTACAATATGCTCTCCTGAGTAATCTTTCAAACGAGAGCTAAATGTCTTATAGTGTGTAAATTGCTGAGGGTCCACAAGTCTGAGTGGACATCTCACTTACATCTCTGCCATACTGCTACCTCCTCTCAGGAAAGCTATTCAGCTTCTATGTCTCAGTCACCCCAAGGTGGAAGTAAGGCTATTCCTTCCTCATACAGTTGCTGCAAAGATTAAAATACTCAATATTTGTAAGTGTTAGAGCTGCCTGTTACACCTGTGAGCATTATATACCTGTTAGCTCTTTCAGTTATTGTTATCGAGTTCTTGCTGACAGTTTTTTCAGTATTCTAAACTACTAGCTTATACTTATCCTGCAGTAGCCTTTCTAAAAAGACAAGTGGAATAGCTACTGATCTAGGTTGCTACAAAACATAGCTGCATGTATTATATTTATTTCATGAAGCAAGCTTCATAGAATCCGATAAAAATCGGTGTTTAAGAAGATTTTCTAGGTTACATGTATTTCAGACCATATTATTGCTTTTCAAAAATTCATTTTTAGTAATTTGATTGAATTAGTCCTGTGGTGGGAGCCACGTGTTTTGAAGATAGTTATGGAATGAAAAAGATGTGCCGGAAATGCTGCCTAAGGGGCTAATGTCACTGTACCCTGAAACAGGATACGGAGGATGCTCCTTGTTTTGGGAGCTTGTCCTCAGATTAGTGGGGTCAGAAATTCATCTTTTCAGTGCATTTAGAGGAGTACAGATACAGCTGCACAAATATGCAACATCTATTTCTATATTAGCATTACATTTTAAAAATACAAATGTTTTAAATTTCAAGATATCCTACAGTATAAGATATTCAATATATATTCTAATTTCCATGAACATGTTTGAGCTTCTGATTTTTGCTTTTAAAAATTCAGGTTTACATAGCATTGACGTTGTCCACCAAACCTGCTGATATTTATACTCAAACATAAACAGTTAATTAAACAACCAAAAAGTATTCCTCTCAGATCTAAATATTAGGACAGAAACACTTAATCTGCTGGAAGACAAAATAGGTGTAACTCTTATTTTGTTTTTTGTAATCTTTTTGAGACAGGGTTTTGCTACACAGTTCAGGCTGGTCTTGAACTCATTTTGTAGCTTGTCAACTTGCAGCAATCTTCCTGCCTCAGCTTCCCCAGTGCTGGGGTTACAAGTGTGTACCACCATGTCTGGCCAAAATTAGTAAAACTCTTGAAGACATAAGCAAAGACAAAGACTTTCTCAACAGAACTCCATTGCACAAAAAAGTAATACCAAGAGTCAACAGATAGGATCACATCAATTAAAAAGCTTTTGTATAGCAAAGGAAACCACCAACAGAATGAAAAGACTGCCTACAGAATAGGAAAGAGCTTTGCCAGCTAGTCTTCAGACAAACACTAGTATCTAAAACACAGAAACAGTTCAAAAAAATTAGATCCCCCAAATTTAAAGACCCTATTAAACAAGGCATCTTACATGAATAGACATTTCTCAGAAGAAAAAATATAAATGGCCAATGAACACATGAAAAAATGTTCAACATCACTGGCCATTCAAGAAATGCAACTTAAAACAACAGTGAGATTCCATTTCCACAAAGAATTGCTACCAACAAGAAATCAAGCAATAACAATTGCTGGAGGTTGTGGGATGCAGAGAGACCTTTTTCGCTGTTGGTGGGAATGTAAACTGGTACAACCACTATGAAAGTCAGTGTGGGGATTCTCAAAAAAGCACAGTGGAAATTCTATTGGACTCAGCTATGCCACTTCTAGGTATTTTTCCAAACAGGTTAAAGACACTGTATGATAGTGATGTATGCATACCTATGTTTGCAGCAGGACAATTTATAACAGTTGAATCTTGGAAGCAGCCTATATGCCCATCAATGAATGAATAATGAAAATATGGTAGTTATACATAATGGAGTACTACTGTGCCATAAAGAAGGATAAACTTGAAGCGAGGTGTGGTAATGCATGCCTGTAATCCCAGAGCTCAAGAGGCTGAGGTAGGAGGATCACAGTGACTTCAAGGCCAGCCTAAATTACATAGTGAGTTCAAGGCCAGCCTGGAATACTTGATTCCCGACAAAAAAAAAAAAAAAAAAAAAGATAAACTCAGGTCATTTGTAGGAAAATGGATGAAAGTAACTTGGACACACAAGCTTAAATTCCACATGCTTTCTCTTATATGGGAAACCCAGTATACAAAGTGCAAAATAAAAGACAGACAGTAGGAAAAAAAAGAGAGAAAAAAGTTATTGTAAGCAAGCATGGCCCATGTATCTAAAAGTGTACCTTGATTTAGTATGACTGTCTTATATGTTTTATATGCTTTTGGCCTGTTAATTTTATAGTAATCTGTATTTGTGGTAATTAACTTGATAAGGACTCATAAATAAGTGAATCTGATGCTGACAAAAAAATTTTTTTAAAGGATGGGTGGAGGGGAAGGGGAAAAAAAGATTAAGATGTCTTACATATGTGTACCTGCAATGAATGTACTCAGCATGTCCTGCAGACATGGACTAATAAAAATTAATTTTTAAAAAATAATAAATCATGTAGTATAGGATCTTGTGATCTCAGAATATTTTTATAATTGCTTAGGTTATGCTTTGGAGTTTCCTTTTGTGTCAAATTGACCTTCAGTGAATTGAGTAAACTTATTCCTCACAGCAAGAAACCAAAATTGAAACAAAACAAAAATATCCCTCGCAGTACTGCTTTGGAATGATGTATACATACCTATGTTTGCAGCAGCACAACATGTAACAGCTAAATCTTGGAAGCAGCGTATATGCCCATCAATGAATGAATAATGAAAATATGGTAGTTATACATAATAATTTTAAAAATTTATTGGCACATGTCTGAACATTTATGCATTAATGAAATGTTTTCCTAACTTCATTTATTTACACACTATCTTCATGGTTTTCATCATAACCTTATAGCACTGCAGTATTTTCTATTTATTTACCCTTCCATTTTAATTGTTCTGTTTAGTTTAAATGCTGGCTTTAGTTTCATCTTAAGAAATATCTATCTGTGAAATCATAGTTTAGGTATATGTCTTTTTTTCCTAGTACACAATAAATAAATATACACCAGATAAACTCTGTAAGTTTGTTTCCTTAGTGAGGGCACTTTACTTTGAACATAATTTCCATGCATCTACCTTTCCTAAGTATTAGTTAGCTTAAGAGTTAAAATTAGTTTTATGTTCATTCATTCATCCATTGAACCTGGGCGTTTCATGGCCTTGGTTGGAAATTTACATCTTGTGAAACAAATACAAATTCACGAATTCTTATTCTTTGTGAATTATCACTGATAACTTGAAACCGAAACTAGAATCTGTTAACCATCCAAAAGTTAGTCTCTTTTTAAAAATACAAAATGAAGTATGGATTTGTGGATTTTCAGGCTGCTTTATTTTGAGAATCCCACAGACACCATTCCTGTCTACTCTTTTAGCAGTCTGGTTCCTTTGCTTTCAGTTAGTACCTTCCTTTTATAGCAGCCTTCCTTTTAAATTTGTATTCAAAGAATACAGAATATTTTCATATTTATTATTCTCTTCACTGAGGCATGATGTGGTTGGTTGTATGACTCGCTTGACTTCTCACAGAAGTTGTTGGAAGTTGTGGATCCACACAACTTCCCTCTATTCTATCTTCCATTCCGTCAAAGAAGGTAACAACTTTTATTCCATGACTTAGGCTTACAGGTCAGTACAGGTCAATACAGGTCAACACAGGTCAATACAGGTCAAGACAGTTGCTTGTTAGAACATGGCTTTGGGAAATTCCTTCACAGATGTCAAATTCATTGCCAACTATAGGACAGCATTTTTGGTCAAGCGATAACCCTTAGATTAAACACAATGTACATGTCGTTTGTTGACTGCTACAAAGAAAATAGTAGGCACAGTTTGGTTCTCAGGAGTTTTCATTTAGTTACTGATTTAATTTTACCTTAGCGTGTGATTACTTTGGGGATTTTGGCATCTCTACTCTTTTTTTTTTGTCCAAGTAAATAGCAAAATCTCATTGGCTTCTCAGTTTCAATGTCCAAGCCAATATGAATTGGTTTTATACTAAGGAATCATTCATTCATTCATTCATGTTTTTTACACTAGTCTAATTACTCAGCCGTTCATAAAATTAATCCTATTTTCTTTTGTTAAAAAAAGAATCACTGAATTTTTCAGAGGTATCTGAGAAAATTAATAACATACTTAGCACTAGGGGAGAATTGTAAGGCCAGAACTTTCTATAATAAGCACACTTACTTTAACAATCTTTTTAAAGAAGTCTTTCCCAAAAAGCTGAATATGGTGGTGCATGGCTGTAATCCAAGGTACTCAGGAGGTGGAGGAGGAGAATCATTGCAAGCTCAAGGCTAGCCTGAGCAACTAAGTAAAACCTGTTCTCAAGATAAAAAATAAAAAATGAGCCAGGGATGTAACACAGTGCTCCTTGGATTCAATCCTCAGTTTCACAGAAAAAAAAAAAAAAAAAGAAAAAGAAAAAGAAAAAGAAAAGAAAGAAAAATTCTTTCTCAAAACATACACTTTAAAATGACTATAGTTACTGTTGAGAAAAATGCTAATATTTTCTCCCAGTTATCTAATCATTATTAATTAATACTTGCTTTCAAAAATAGCCATGGTGGTATATGCCTGCAGTCCCAACTACTCTGCCTGAGGCAGGAGGACCAAAAGTTTGAGGTTAACCTGGGTAATTTAGTTAAAACCTATCTCAAAATAAGATCATTTTAAAAATTTTTTGTAAGAAGGGCTAGGAATGTAGCTCAGTGCTTGCCTACACCCATAAGGTGTTACATACCCTAGAAAATATACACACACATACATAGAACCCAAGGCTAGGGGTACAGTTCAAAAGGCTGAGGGTTCAATCCCTAGCACCACAGGGGAGGGGGAACCCTTTGAGGAATTGCTCCTGTAATAAATACATAAGTATGTAAGTGAAAATAGAGTATAGTTCTTGAAATCTCTGTGGCCAAGGTGCAGATATGTAACCCGGATGTTTAGATTTAATTACACATAGATGAATCACACAGTCAAGCATGCTAACAGGTTGTGTCATGAATGGAGGTCCCTAGTTACGTAGTTCTTTCCCTAGTGAAGTCATGTTGCTCATTTTATTAATGACTTGAATGAAGGTGTCTTTCATACAGTTCTCAATTTGCATAAATAGTAAGCCTGCTAAATTCATAATCTAATTATTGAGCAATAGAACCAATCCAGGAAAATGATCTTGTAAGTTGCTAATGTGATAGTCATTCCAAACTTGGGTCCAAAAAATCTAGTTATATTAGGTTAAAGGAAAAGTGACTTAATAGCAACAGTAAAAAGCTTGTTTAATTAACTGAAACTCATTTAAAATTCAGTGGGATAGTAGTTTAGTGATTATATATAGATTGTATATCACACACACACACACACCCCATATATATTCAAGAAGGTGGGTGCTTCTGACATTTAGTTTTATGGAATAACAGTGGCGTATTCTTTCTTTGAGGCCATTCCTAGTATTTATGAAATTGATACAGATAATAATGTAGAAGAATTTTAAGTAAAATTTTGGATGGAGGAAACATGATAGAATACTTGGACTTACTGAACTTCAAAGATTTCTTCCAACCTATATTTAATTCTGTGAATTATTACATCCTCAAATGAATGCAAGAGAATACTATACACTTTATTTCTGGATCACAGAATTTCGTAAAATATAAGACTCTCACAAAGATTTTTAAACTCTAAGATTCTTGTTCAACTTAGTTCTGTTAATATTTTCAATCAGTTTTACACCATGTCTTGGAATTAAGTTGGTTGAACAGGCTGCAAAAGCTTGAAACTAGGGGCTAGGGATTTAGCTCAGCGGCAAAGCGCCTGCCTGGCAAGCGCAAGGTCGTGAGTTCGGTTCCTGGTACCGGAGAAAAACCAAAACCAAAAAAAAAAAAAAAAGCTTGAAACTATACTTTTAGCAAGTTACAAAGGGGAGCCCTTTTGAGCAATTTCTATTTAATTCCACATCTATCCACGTATTAGATGTGAATTTATGCCTGAATTATCTCACATTACAGATGATCTCAGCATAAGTGGCATCATAGCTGCTGTAGTAGCTGTGGTCTTAGTGATTTGTGCGTGTGGCCTCGGTGTGTGCTATGCTCAGAGAAAAGGCTACTTCTCAAGTAAGTGAATTTCACCTTTCTTCGATACCTGATTTCCTGTACATATAGAGTTTTCTTGTGAGACATTGTTTCTCCTAAGAGCTTCTAACAAACTCTGGATTGCAGTTTTCATTGATTTTTCTGCTATGGATAATGTCCCAGATAACATGCAAGTAGGTTATAAAGTACCTAGGTAGCCATAGAGGAAAAAAAGCTGTCTTTGTTGCAGAATTCCAAGCAACACTATAAAATATGTGAAAGGCAGATAGTCAATGTAGATGGATACTTATAGTGTAATTACATATATATATATATATATAATACTTTAAAGTTAGGGATTGTATATACCCTCCCTCCCCCCTGTTCCCTCTCTTCCTCCATCCCTTCCCTTCTTTCTTTCCTTTTTTTGGAGGTGCTGGGATCAAATCCAGGTCCTTGCACTCAGGGCAAGGGATCTACCTTTGAGCTACATCTCCAACCCGGGAATTTTATATCTGGATATATATTGCTTTCTAGTTTTACAAGCAATTTTATTGAAATCCACCAGTGAACTGTTTTATTAGTGAAGAGTGGAACAATGAATGTCAAATTTAGCATAACTAGAACTGTTCAATCAAAACCAGAAACAGCAGGCATGGTAGTGCAGGTCTGTAATTTCAGTGCTCTGGGGTTCTAAGGCAGAAGGATCAAAAGCTAGAGATCAGCTTGGGCATCCTGGTGCCTCAGAAAGACCCTGTCTCAAAAATAAAAGTAAAGTCATGTACAGGTACAAATTCCCTATGACGAATTTGATCATTATGTATACCTAAAATGTTCCAATAAATGTAATTAATTTAAAAAAGAAAAGAAACCTTAAAAGTACATTTTTAAAAATTAAATTAAATTATAAAAATTAAGAAGGGCTGAGATGGAGCTCAGTGCAAATGCACTGGATTCAACCCCCAGTATAAATAAATAAATAAATAATTTTATTAGAAATACTTCTGAACAAAGTTTTTAATTACTGAAGTTTAGGCCTTTTGTAACTTCAAACTCCATTTTATGATGCAATAGGTTTGATGTAAATGTTGAAATTTTAAAATGTTTCATCCTTTTAATGTATTTTTTCATTTCCAGTTTTTAAAATTGAAATTTTAAAATGTTTCATCCTTTTAATGTATTTTTTCATTTCCAGTTGTTAAATATCTTGACAGTTCAAAGAACTCCATTAAGTCCACTGGCAATAATGTATAAAGCTGAATTTTTAAATGGAGCAATGAATACGTTTATAGCATAAAAATATTAAAATCCATTGTTTTATAATGGGTATTAATTTTAGAATTTAGGCTTAAAAAATAACAAAATAAAACAAATTTAAAAGGAGTTTCTGATAATATCTATAGGTAGATTTTACATCATAAAATATTTCCATGAACATAAATTCAAGGAGATTCCCTATAATTAAGAATAAGTGTTCTGTGAATTAATAGTATTGTTCTGGCAGTGGTGGCGAACCTACAGCACATGTGCCAGAGCTGGCTGTTTGTTGTCATTGAAACCTCTACAAAGTTCGCCATCACCTGTATATAGTGCCGTATTTAGTCCAATATCACGTTAATTTCACGAATTGAATCTAGCTGTGTCCCCCTGCTGGTCTTCAGTGAAAGTACAGACAAATAAGATACTCCAATATTTTTGTCATTGTTATTTATAGTTGCAGAGAATACCTGTCTATTTTTAATGAAAAGTAAACACATTCTTCTTAAAATACTGAATTAAAGAGCTGACTCATCGGATACTAGCAATTTACTAAGAATACTGCTCTCATTTTCATCTGGCAGAAAAATCTATCCAAGAGAACCATATGTTTGAACTATGGTTTGGGACAGGGGTTGGCGAACAATGATCTATGGCCCAAATCCAGTCTACTACCTGATTTTATATGGTTCGTAAGCTAAGAATGGTTTGTACAGATGAGAACTTGTTGCTATTTGATGATGGGTAATACTAACTTTGAACCCCAATTAAAAGAAGTGTTAGCTCCCCAAAAAGTATTCCATTCTTCTAGTTAGTAGGCTTGTAGTATAAGGATTTGATTATTCTTATATTTTAATTTTATCAATAAAATTGTATAAATTTTGTTCTCTCTAGTTCTGTAAGTACTTATGTAGTATCCTTGATTTTGCCTCTGGGCCCACAACACCAAAAATATTTACTGTGTGGCTTTTTATAGAAAACATTTGCCAGCTCTTCATTTAGAAGGTACCAATATCAGCATGTAACGCTGAAGGTTAAAAAGAAATTAAGCCAAAATTCACTTTTAAATGAATCTGTCACGACATATTAATTCTTGCAATAATGATATGTACTTTTTCTTTTGTAGAAGAAACTTCCTACCAGTAAGTATAATTTATTAACATGCATGCCTTTTTTATCATATCAACTAATATTCTGATAGCTGTCCATTTGATGTCAAAAGTAGGACATCAGATTTTAATGTAGATTTAATCCTGTGGGAAGTTATTCAGTTCATCATGAAATACATCCTACCTCATGCTCATGCCTACTTGAAATCCTCCTGCCTCAGCCTCCTGAGTAGCTGGTTTCCATAGTACTTATCACAATCTGACATCTCTACAGTATACACATTTGTCTGTAAACAATGATTGACTAGAGAGGACACATGGTCCTCATTTTACTTTGTAGGCCTTTCCATAGTTCTGCTTTAAAAAATATGCATTTACTGTATTTATATAAACTTTAAAATTTGGATAAAATTTTAGTCATTTTTTTACATTTAAGTGAATAATGACTTTGTGCCCAACACCATTGTAGGGATTAGTAATGTAGCAGTGAACACAACAGGCCAAAAAAATACAAAACCTCATATAATGCTACTTTGTACAAGTTACGGTCAAGTCAAGAAAGTCAGAAAGTACACAAATGTGTATACTATAGAGATGTCAGATTGTGATAAGTACTATGGAAACCAGCTACTCAGGAGGCTGAGGCAGGAGGATTTCAAGTTCAAGGCCAACCTGGGCAACACAGACCCTCCCCTAGAGAGAAAGAGAGAGAGACAGAGAGACAGACAGAGAGACAGAGATAGAGAGACAGAGGTGGGGAGGAAAAGGGGATAGGAAAGGAGGGGGTGCTATGGAAAAAAACAAAGCAAGTAAGAGAGGGAAAACACAAACTGTTGGAGTGGAGATGATGGCTGGAGAAGGGCTTCACTGAGAAGGACCTCAAGGAAATAAAGAAGCGAGCCGTGCAGACAGCTACGAGAAGAGTGTGCAGAGGGCAGAGAACACATGGAATTCGCTCAGGGCCAGGATGCCTAGAAAGTCCGAGGGACAGAAAGGACACCAGTGCAGCTGGAATGGAGTGCCAGAAAGAAAGCGATGAGTGCACAAAAGTTGCAGGGACTGGATTATACGCAGGCTCTGCTGGGCAGTTTGGCAGAGTCTGGGTTTGGTTCTGAGCTAAATGGGAAGTCGCTGGAGGGCTCTAAGTGGAGGGGTGCATCTTCATTCTTCAAAGCTCAGGAGGTCTGCTCTGGTAAGAGTACCTGATGAGATGCAAAGCAGCCAGACCAGTTAGGAAACTGCTGCAAGAATTGAGGCAAGCGAACACGGTGGCTGGTGCAGAAGTGTATCCTGGAGAGGGTGAGGAGCGGGGGGATTCCGACATAGTTCTAACAGTTTGCTGACCTGCTGGTTATGTGCTGGGAGAAGAAGCAAGAAATGGAAGGTGGAACTAAGGTTCTGAGAGAGATGGACTCCAACTAGAATTCCATTTACAGAGTCGTAGATTTCAGGAGGAGCAGGCTTGGGAGCGGTGAAGGGCGTGGGTGGCGAGGTCTGCAGTGTTTGGAATTTTCACAGTAAGCTTATTAGACTTCTAAGTAGGGATAATCAGCAAGTGACCGAGAGTATATGCATCTGGAGTGTGGGGAAATGTGGGAGTCAGTGCAGCATGAGATACGGGTGGGTTCCCCAAAGCCCGAGTTTATGGGCACTGACGTAAGCCAGTCCTTGCTGTGCAAAGGGACACGGCAGACCAAGCCGTGGGCCTAAGGGCATTCGCCTCTACCCCCAGCCGCCATGGCTTCAGATCCTTTGTCATCAAAATCCTCTGAAGACAGCTGTCATGGATTCCCTGTTCCTCCATGCCTGGCTCAACACTGGTCTCCCAGTCTCCTAATATCCCAGCACAGAGCCAGGAGGAAGTCTCAGTTATGAAGACTAACAGCAGCTAAAGAGATGCATTCACAAGAGCAGGGCAGCCCAGATGTGTAGCCACCACCTCACCCCATCCCACCCTTAGGCCCCAGGCAACTGAGAGACTCCCACTTTTATGGAGTAACATGCTAACTAACTGGAGGGGTCTGAGCAGAGGAAAGGTAGCATCTTACAGAAGAGGTAAGGGCTTACGCTTCCATCCACTAATGCCTTTGTCAAACTAGGTAGTAATCTGGAAAGGACTGTCTTTATTGACATCTTTCCTCCCTTTCTTAAATCTGCAGCCTTCAAAATCTGTTCAACTGGAATCCTAGTTACCACGTGAAACTTTCCCCAGACCAAACTGAACTTTGAAATTATAATTAAACTTTCAAAATGTTTAAAGTTGCCGGGCGTGGTGGTGCACACCCGTAGTGCCAGAACTCAAAAAGCTGAGGCAGGAGCATCACTGTGAATTCAAGGCCAACCTGACCTACAGATGTATACAGAATAATGTACATCTTCCAGCTGAGATATAGAATACCCTAAATGAAAGTATGTGTTCCAGACTCGGAGGTGACCCTTGGGTAAATATTGTCTTTTTTATCCCACAAACAGGAAAGGGAGCGCTGCATCTAACGTGACCACAGTGAGTGAGAACGTGAGTATGGCTGGAGCAGGTTTACAGAGTGGATGTGTTTAGGAAGTAAGGCAGGGCAATGACACAATTATACGGAAGTTGTTCAGTTTCACTTTTAACAAACTTTGGATTAATTTCAAAGGATTTAAATGTTAGCTTCCCTCGCCTGCCTGGGATGGCATGATAAAGGTACTACACCTGGAATCTGTAGCACAATTACAGGGAGTGATCTTTATACCATTACTTTCTCTCATGGAATATTCTATTACTAGTCTACCTCTTTAATATCACGGGGACTGGACTTTTAGCTCCATTTGATAGATGAGGAAATTAAGTCACAAATTCTCACAGGATAACAATGGCGGAACTGGAACCTGGACACCTTGCTTCTGGCAAGCAGAGTACACTGCTCCCAGCAGCTGTGATTCTAGGGCCTGCCTTTGATTATTTAAAGCACTTGGAAAGTTCAAGAATATGAAATATCCTGCGCTATTGCTCAAAAGACTTCAGAAATGCTTCAAAAGGAAGTCATGTAACTCAGATGGTTTAGATAAAATAATTTAGATATTTGAACGTTTATACTTGTAAATACAGTATTTATAGTTATAAATAACTTCATTGCTTAGATTTTGTAGTTCTTTTGTCGGATACTCAACCTTCTGAATTTTTTATTTTAAAGAGTAGTAAATGAGAAACAAACAAACAAAGAAATAGAACAGTAGCAGCATACCAGTATCACAAACATAAACAAATCAAAGCAAGAACATTCAAAGCGATACAGGGTCTCAAGACAAAATAATATGAATCAACAGTGGTTGTTACATTATATATCACTATCCTCAACTACATTGCTCAGATTACCAGATGTAAGAATGAAAGATTGCCCAAACCATTAAAGAGAATAAGAAAATAATTCTTTGGTAAAACATTAGAGATAATACAGAATCTGAATTATTTTTTTAGGAATAGGATGAGAAAAGTTTCCAGTGTCTTTAGAGGCCTAAGTCCTTTCTTGAGAAATGAAGTTGTTTCCTTAGTACTTTACAATTCCTTATGACTTTACAATTTCTTAGTACTTAGTACTTTGGAGCAGAGAGTCTCAGATTTCCCTTCAGTAGAGCACGGTACATCAGTGGACATCAGTATTTTTCTAATGAACTAGTAGTTATCGGACATTCACTGCTCCAGTCTTTTCTGTAAACTTTTGGTTTTTAAAACCAATCTGTCCCAAAAGCCACCAAATTTCGTAGCTGAGAGCATCCTGTTCTTTAGTTAGGGAACAAACGAAGTGTTACTGTAAGTCATATTTGTTCTAATAGTTCACAGAAAGAAATTCTTGAGCGTGGAATAAAATAATCCCACCCACCAAATAGTAAGAGGCACTTTGCGTCTAAGAAGCAGAAAAGGCCTTTTTCTGTGTTCCTCTCAGTTGACTCACGAACTCAGAGCTGCCCTCTCCTTCAGTTGTTTTGCCCTACAGCAGAGCTCGTTGCCCTGACAACTTTGAGCCCCCCCCCCTTTGTGTGGGATGTGCACAGGCCAGCCCTTGCCTTTACTCACTTGATGCCACCAGCACATCCCTAACAAACACATTTCCCTTGCTCATTTCCCATCGGCCCTTTTACTCTTGATTTCAAGTATCATGTCTTCCAGTGTTTACCCATTTAGCTCCCAATAAAATAGATTTAATTAAATATGTAATTGTTTGTACCTCTAAGATTTTTCTAGTGGATATATTTTGATATGACTTAACATTATTTCTTTAAATATGAATTCATAACTTGTTTTTTCAACTTATTTTTTTCTTTCTTTACTTAGGATTTCAAGCACACAAAATCCTTTATAATTTAAGAAATCTACTTTCAAGATACACCAAAACTACGGTTATTACCCAAGTTATTAAAGTATTATAAAACTCTATTGTTTTACATTTGGGAAGAAGCTGTACATGAGGAAATGAAATTGGTATTTTACTGTAATTTTTATGACCTTTACTTAACTCACCGGAAATTAACAGTTCTGTCATCACCTAAAATACCATGTGGCTTCTTGTGTCTGGACTAAAAAAAAAGTAACCGAAATATTCTGTAGTAATACGGGATTTGCGAAATATTAACAAATAACCTAACTTCCGGAGAAAGCACTGTTGCATACTGATTGTGAAGTTAATCCACAAATTATGAACTGAACAGATCCTCTGTGCAAGAGTCTGCTTTAGGAGGGTTCAGAAAACACAGACATGCAGAAGGAAACCTCTGTCTCATTTCTACCAGAATCTTCCTGTCTTCCCAGTATAATCCTTAGGCTACTGCTCATTTATCACTAAGTATCCACAGAAGGGAGGCAGTGGGGCTGGATTTGCACTCTCCTCTTACTTTTATTTCTGAGAACCAAGAACAAGAGAAATAGCTGATGATTAGAGCTCACACACACCTACTGTCTCATGGATGACACACTTTTGAGACGCAGACACAAGCCCGTGCGGCTTTCTCACCTCTCTCCCCAGGACCTCTCTGAAGAGGGTCTGGGAGCTCGACATCAGAACTTGCCCCTAGAGCCTGCCCACTTCTGCAGATACCTTTCTCTGCCTGAGTGCTTTGACTTCACAGTTCTCTGTCCTTCAAAGCCAGTCAATGAAATTCTGGGCTGGCCTGAGTCCTTGGTTATCGTCAGGGGGCTGCCAGTCCTTCTTATGGCAAGGAATATGGAGGGGAGAAATACGAATGAACGAGCTCACCGTGCAATTCCCTACATCCAGCACCCTGCTTGACACAAAGGAGGCACATGAGAAACCATGCCTGAAATTTAAAAAGGAAACAAAACGGGTCTGGCATGTGTTTTCTGAACTGAATAAGGAGGCCTCTGGCTAATGCTACAATAAATTCCAATGATTCGTTTAATAATAACAGCCATAATAATAAGGCTATGTTTTAAAAGCATTATCTTTCAGAATTGATTTTGACTGTTCAATCCGCATTAAAAACAAAACACCTCAGGTACACCCTGTTCGAGGCAAATCTGGATGTAAAGATCACTTACTACCTTTGACAACACTGAAAATGTTAATTTGCTTTCAAAGGAATCTGCTTTTATCCAGTACAAAGCAGATGTCCAGGATTCCTGGAACTAAACGTCTAATGAGTGCCTGGGCACCAGGGCCCTGGGAAGACGCCTGTTGTCAGCCCGGCCCCCTTTGCCTTGTGTGTGGCATTCACTGCTTCTCACAAGACTCCGCCCATAAGTCTGGCCTGTGTAACACGGCTGCATCTCCAAAGTCCAATTATCACTGTATTAGTCAAGGGTTGCCAGGCACTTTCTGTAAAGGGCGATACTGGGTATTTTAAGACATATAGTTCCTGTAACTACTTGAGCCTGCCATTACAAAAGCAGCCATAGAGAACAAGAAAGCACAAGTACATGTCCATTTTCCAATAAAACTTTATTTATAAAAACAGGCAGTCAGGATTTAGCTCAGTTTAACCCCTGGTGGCAAAAGACAAAAAAACACCTATCCAGCTGGGTGTGGCGGCCCATGCCTGTAATCTCAGCACCCAGGAGGCTGAGGAAGGAGGATCACTTCGATTGTGAGGCGAGCTTAGTCTACACAGTGAATTCAAGGTCAGCCTAAACTACGTAGCAAGATTCTGTCTCCAAGAAAACCCTATCTATAAGCTTTTGTAAAAATCTGGCTAAATGTTGCCGACGTTTTAACTGACAGATTTTGCTTTAAGGAATGTCTTCTTGCTTTGCCAAGTGCCAAGGGAATGAGTATGACTCTCAAGGATGCCTCTTCTGGCATACATAAATCACACATGATCAACTGCTTCAATTTAAATTACAGGAATCCGTACTTCTAGAGAAAAATTATGTGGTGCCTTAATTTTACTAATAGCTTCTTCTTAAGACATCAAAGTCTAGAGGATTTATTTTATGCAGTGTAAACATCTAATACTGTTTTTGTGCCAACTATGTATTATACAGCATCTTAAAAACACTGTATACACCGAAGAAAAAATAATTGTGTAAAGAATGCTTCTACACAAGACACAGTATGAACGCTAATGTTCTAATTATTAAAAGTGCATCTATCTGTGGGTCCCCAGTGTCCAGACTTGTGGTTCCTTTTGCTCTTTTTTTTTTTTTTATTTGAAACATGTGAATACTAACAGTTGGTAAAATCCCATTGTAATTCTTTGAACATTTTCATTTCATTTTCCTGCAGTGAAATTGTGTTGTATAGAGATTAAGGCTCAAGAACAAGTTTTGTTTTGTTTCAATATTGTTGCTGTTTGTAACGAACAGATTCAATTTGTTTTTAGTTGGATTTTAATCTAACTAAATCTGGAATGATTGTTTTCAATATAACTTTGCAAAGAACTTCAACAGCTGGCTTTGTTTGATTAAAATCTACATTAATAAAAATAGCTGAAGTGGTTAAACTTTTTAGCTCCATTTAATAGTGCAGAGGAAGATTGTTATTCAATAAAACCCAGGAAACTGCACCCTTACCATCTGTAGATACAAGGCTAGCTCTTTAGCTGCTTAAGATTAGACTCTCATCTCAGTCTGGAGGCCTGCCAACTTTTCACATGCTGCCAAAGAGAGCAAGAGAGCAGGAGACGGACAGAAGAGAGAGAGAAATGAAGAAGAGAAGGAGGAGAGGGAGGGAGAGACCTGTTTTAAACTACACCCTCAGCCCTGAGGCTAATCTTTTAAAATGAAGTGCCTTTATAGAGCCTTCCTCCCTCATTATCCCCAAACTTTTCTTCAACCCAGATAACTCTAAAACTACACTTGAGCTTCTGAGAAAGCGATGACAAAAAATTTACAATTTCTTCCAGCACTTGGGAAGCTGAGGCAGGAGTATCGCAAGTTCAAGGCCAGCCTGGATTACATAAAGAGCCCATTTCAAAAATGAAAAACAAAAAAAAATTTTTTAATAAGTAAATAAAAATAAATTGTAGGTTCATGTTCTGGGAAAGGGTGTAACATCCCTCCACAGTAAACACACCCTCAAACAATGGGGGCTCACCATGAGCAGTAAGTTTGCACTACTGCAACGGGATGTGCTGCACACTGAAGAGTCTGGTAAGGCTGTGAGCAAGCTGTACCCGATGTATTCAGTGTCTCTGTTTGCTTCATTATAATGGAAGGAAAGGATTTAAAAACAACCCTAAAACAGAAGTCAAGACACTCAATGTATATGTTCAGCATCATCAAATAATTTATTTGAAATCAAAATTAAAAGAACATTGGATAGTTGTGAACTTTTTGTTTATTCTGATACTTATTGGTTATACAACAAATCCATGACAAACTACCAGGTTAATTTTACATTATTTCTTCAAGCCTGAGGTTTGTCGATGACTTCAAATGTGGGATCTAAGAGGGAAAAAAGCTCCAGTCAAGCTTAGCCATACAGCAATAAAATGGATTATCTAGAACGGAGATTTAACTCCTGGATCTTCTGAATTATTTTGTGGTGAACATTTGTTTCTAACCATCTACTCAGAAATACAATAGCTAAACACGTAACACTTTCTATGAATAAGGCTCTACTGACTTAATATCTAACATATCTTTTAACTACAATTATTATATGAAGGAGAAACTATAACTCCTCCCAAATGCCAGCTGAAGATTACATAGCTAGTAAGTAATACTGTCGTGATTCAAGGTCAAGCATTTAGACTTCAGAACTTTGCCACTCAACATGCACGTTATGTAATGTCTTATACTAATAATAAACATCTGATAGCTTCTATATATAGTGGTCCTAATAAATTTTATGTGCAATTGTCATTTAATCTTCTAAATAATTAGAAAAGTATAAGTACTCTCCATTTGAAACAGTTCCCTATAAGAATCAATCTGTGGCCAGAAACTTACCTTCAAATTTGAAGGTAGGGAATGTGTTCATGTCTGCTTTACCATACATTTGCTTAAGCTTATAAAGCTCTCTCTCCAGATCTTGCTGATACTCTGGGCCCGTATCAACAGGTCCTCCAGATGTCCTGTTGTGTAAAGGAGCAAATAAAAACTAACTGAATATACTAGTTTAAAAAAGCAAAATCACTCTGCACCATCAACTGTAGGGAAAAGGAGACTTTTGGAATAAAAATAAGTTATTTCCACTTGAATTTCAGTCCGACTTTTAATATAATAGGTTTCACATAAATAAGGTTCACTTTAAACAAACGTAATACACAAGGTTTGTTAGTGTCAAAGATACACACTAAGAATGTCTCAGGGTCTGAGTTAACAAGGTATCTGTGGGTCTGGCATGAAGGGCTGGCTCCATTTGAATGTCAGTTCTACCACTCAGTAAAACTGTAAATCAATGCAAAGTCTGAAGCATTCTAAACTTTAGCTTCCACGTCTAAAAATGAATGTCCAACCCTAAGAAGGACTTTGACAGAATTAAAGAGACAATGCATACGGTGACACTCAGTGTTATCTATTATCATCTGATACTGTATCAGCCAGACATGGTGGCAGATGCCTATAATCCCAGCACCTGGGAAGCTGAGGTGGGACTGCTTTGAGTTTAAGGCCAGGCTGGGATACATAGGTAGTCTAGGAAAGCCTGAACTAAAAAACAACAGTCTGTCTCAAAAAAATCCAAAAAACAAAAAAACAACCTTACGGTTAAGAGTAGAGCTCAGTGGTACAACACATGCTTAATATGCTCCAGGCCCTTTGATCATCCTGAGCACCAGAAAATAAAAATAAGCCAGTAGTCCCAACATTCGGAAGACTGAGACTTCCAAGGCAGCCTGAAAAAGACAGCTTACCAAAAAGTCCAAGTTGAGGAGCAAAGACCACTCCACCAAGCTAGTCAGGAGAACTCATTTAGTAAAGGTGGGATTGAGACAAACCATAAACTGGGCATGGAGTTTGAGGTCAGCCTGGGCTACACAGTGAGTTCAAAGTCAACCTGGACTACACAGTGATACCCTCTTTCAAAAAACAAAACAACCAAAAATCAATTGAGACAAGCTATGCAATCTGGGCCAGATTTGAATTTGAGACTGAAAAAGCAAAGACGCCATGTTGGTAAAGCACTGGCTGTGCATGGTAAACACTACTAATGTACATGGAAAAACCAGCAGAACCCAGGTCATGGGAGGCCTGGAACGTTAAGACTAAGAGTTTATATCTTATTTTCTAAGCAATACAATGACAAAATCAGAGTGGTGCTTTGGAAAGAGCAGTGCACCATCAGAGCAGCAGTAGGACCAAACAGTAATATGTAGTTGTCTGAAGAAAATCTGTCTTCCTATCAGTGAATACCATAAACCAAAAAAATTTACAAGTGAACATTCCTTTAAGGGTCACGATATTTTCCCACATGCCCCAATTCTCAAAGAATTGGAGAATTTATGTTAGAAATATAGACTAATTTAAGAATTTTTTTTTGAGACAGGCTCTCGCTTGTAGTTCAAGCGGGCCTTGAACTCACTATGCAGTCCAGACTGGCCTCAGTCTTGTGGCAATCCTGCCCCAGCCTCCTGCGTGCTGGGATAACAGGCGCATGCCACTGTGCCCAGCTTAAGAACTTAATTTGTGTGTGTGTTGGTGTGACAGTAGGGACTGAACCCAGCTACAACTCCGGTCGTTTTTATTTTGAGACAGGGTCTTGCCAAGTCATTAAGTAGACCGGACTGGGCTCAAACTTCCAACCCTCCCGCGTCAGCCCCCAGAGTAGCTGGGATTGCAGGCACAGGCCACGCCTATGATGTCTGTTATGGGTCCTTTCCTTTTGGTTACCACTGTCCAACAGAGATTTCTGTGGTGACAGAAATGCTCTACCTAGCCATATCTGGATATTCACACTAGAAATACACCTAAGGTGACTGAAAAACTGAATTCTTATTTATACTTAATTGTAATTAAAAATAGAATTTTAACAGCCTCATGTGGATAACGGTTGCCAAAATGGACAGTACAATTCTAAATATGGTAGAGCCTTCTAGAGACCTAACAACTGTCTTTCAGCTCCAGTGCACACAAAGCTTTAGCAGCTGCTTTCAGAAGCAGCAATAAGTCCTCACAACATAATGGCCACGGACGGTGATTCTAACTTTAATGTACACTTTTATAATTACAAAGGGCCAGAAATAACCTACCTCCTCAACTGAATGTCTCTTCTTTTTTAACACAGGGTCTTGCTATATAGTTCAGAATGGCCTAGACTTACTATGTAGCTCAGGCTGGCCTCAAACTCACAGTTATCCTCCTGGCTCAGCCTCCTGAGTGCTGGGATTACAGGTGTGCACCAGCATGCCCGACCTGAATATAAGTCTTGCTGTCCATCTTGTTTATCATTATTTCCCGAGGCTTTTGCAAAGTGACGAGGACAAAGTAGACTCTGGAGATAGTTGTTTGCTTCACTTTGCAAGAACCAGGCTTGCTAATTTATAGAACTGTTTAATCTTTTTAACCTCCTGTGAAATAGGTACTGTTATTATCATCATCCCTTTTTCCTATAGAAAGAAACTGTAATTCAAAGATTAATTAACCTGCCCAAGGTTACAGAGCTAATAAATGGCAGAGCCAGATCCAGCCCAGGCAGGGTCCATGCTCACAACACCTCTCCATGAGGTTGCTTGCACAAACCGAAGACTTCAGAGTTAGTGGATTCAGTGTTTACCGAAGAACTGACTTTTCAGAATACTTTTCAGGACAGTTGAAGTGGGAATAGCCTCAAAACTAAGATGACACAACACCTCTGGAGAAAAGACAAATTTCTCAATCAGTTCTACATATCTGCTTACTGAACTATGTGCTTCTTGGCAAATTCAACCTTTTCAGTATAAAAAGGGGATAACATTTACAGGTTGTTGGAAGAATTTTATTAATAATGTCTACAAAGCACAGGGAATCTTAACACATTTTAATTCCTTCAGTTAGCTTTCCTTCTTAGTTTTGGTACTGGCAAAAGATTTTTGTTAGTTACCCCATCTCAAAAGTCTGGTGTTTGTTTTGCTTTTATATGTTCCCTCTCCTCTGCCGCTCCACCAGGTCACTGAGATCAGTGCTCAGTGTCTTAACATCTTGATAACACCACCTTTTTGTACCCACTGCTATAGAGACTGTTTTCTTTAATGCTTTTATTTTCCTAACATAGCTGTCTCTGCTCTCTTCTCATTCCAATCTTATGTACTGCCACTACCCTATTTTAAAACCCTTAATTGCTTACAAATGCCCACCACACACATCCTAACTGCCAATCTAACACTAACGGCTTTCCTTCATTCTTCTCTTTAATACATTCCTCATATGGCCTGTTCTCCAGAGGAACAAAATTATGCAAGTCCTTAAATATATTTTGTGCTCTCTAGTTTTATCCTGAGGTAGACCCTTAGGTGTAGGTGTCTGCTAATGGTCTTCTGCATGTCTGAGACTCTTTCCAAGCTAAAAGCAAAGTCAGGGAAGCAAATTCTGCATTTTTTTGTTTTTAAACTGTGAAGATGACTTACAAGCTATCTATGAGATTCTCAAGAGGGATGAATGACCCCAATCACTGCCCTCAAAGCATGATAAAACAGTAACTATAATTGTTCTGAGAAGCCTTCCAAGAGGTCTTCAGCTAGAAATGTACATTCCTTCCCATAAACTTTATAAACAGTACTGTATGTCATTGTATGTAAGTGCCTAAGCCATTGACCTTATATTTTCTTGTTTATAAGCTTTCTACCCGTTAGATGTTAAGATTATAAATATACAGTGTTGTCTACCACAGTTAACAGCCCATTGCTTTGCACAAGGTAGACAACTAACTGGAAAGAAATGGAACTATAAGTTGATATACACTGCTTTCCTAAGATTTGCAGGATGGACCTAATGATCACAAAAGTGGTCATTCATCTCTAAAACAGTACAGCTCTGTAATCATGATTTTCCTGGAGCCATTTTAAAAGTCTTTTGTTCTTATGAAAATAGTCTTAAAGGAAAAACAAATTATGCTGTTTATATTTCTCCCAAATCAGGATGTCACAGAAAGGGCACTATGAGAATCATAATTTGTTTACTTGTTCTCCTTATTAGTTTTTATGGACTTACACTAATCATGTCCAAGGGACTCACTTTCCTCAAAAATAGCTGCAACACGATTTCTATGAGTCTGTGTACTTCTGTAAGTTAACTCCAAAATAATGACCTTAAAGTGATGCTATCAATTTAAATGATAATACATTTAATAGAGTGCTTCCTTGGATTCCTTATAAAGAAAATAAAGTTTGGGACTTAAATCATGAAGCTCACATACTATCAATATTTATATTTACACTGTGGTTGACTATCCACTTACTGTCGCTTTGACTTGTATTCTCTAATCTTGTCCACGAAGAGTTTCTGTATAGGGTCAAGTTCCTTATTAAAGGCCACTGCTGAAGCACCAATATTCCTTCGCAAATGGACGGAGACTGCCGACCGAACAACAGAGGAAAACCTGAAGAGCCTCTGAAGAATCATGGTGATTCTACAGTACTGAAAACAAGCACCAAAATGTTAATACACTTTTGTAAAACACTCTCAATGTATCACAAAGTGGGAATCTAATTCTAACTGCTACAGAACTAAGTAATACCAGAACTCAGTCTGTACCAGACCCTATCTCCTTTCCCTCTCATTCCCTATTGCAAAAGATTACATAGGGGCCCTAGCAACTAAGAACAGTTAGGAAAAACTCAAGCATGAATGAAAGAACAAAATCTGGGAGGGGGTTTATTTTCCCGTGAACTTAGTCTTGGGCCGGAGGAAACAGTAGAGGGCAGAACACTGTCCACCCTAGCAGGAAAAGAAAACTTGCCCCCAAATCAATGTGCAAGTTTCTCTGACCCTTCAAAAGACCAAAAGGCAGAGAGTGAAGACAGTTGCTTTAGCCAGGAATAATACCCTTCAGAGTGTAACACTGTTACACTTCAGAGATCCACAGTGATGGGACTGCCTCCCCTGTCCAGCTGCAAGACTCCAGCCATTCAACAACACTGCAACAGCTAAATCAACATCCAAAAGAAACACCAAAGAAAAATAGCACAGGCCCACCTGAACCCTGCAAAAAACGAGTGAAAGATTAGAAAATACCTCTACCTAATCAATGAAAAAGAATCTGTAAACAAGATAAAAATCTATTTTTTTTCCTGCTGCTTGGGATATCAAACCTAAGGCTTCACACATGCTAAATAAGTATTGTACCATTGAGTTACATCCTCAATCGTGAAAGTCTAAATTTCAAAACTAAGAATTAAAAGACTTGCTAGAGCTAAAATAACTTACTTTTCTAACTTACAAAATGTCAGTAAATAAAATGTAGACAAATCAAGAGGAAGAACCGTGTTAAGTCCAGATTTAGTTGATTTAAAGATCAAATGCAAAATATTCCAAATTACAACAGACATATACAAATAGGAATTCTAAAAAGAAAGGAACAAAGAGGCCATAAGCAATTGCTAGTAGAAAATCTCCCTCAGCTAAAGACTTAGTCTATAAATTGAAAGGGCTTATTGAACCCTGAATTGGAAGGCAATAAATGATTTACAACTCAATATAGCTGCTAGCACCTTTTTTTTTACTAAGGTAGGGTCTCACTGATGCCCAAGGTGGCTTCCAAGTTCCTGAGTAGCTGGGATTACAGGCATACACCACCACACTCAGCATACCCTGTGGGCATTTCTGAACTGTAAAGTCAAAACTAGATATGCTAACATGTTTCCCATGTCCCTTCCCCAATTACCTAATCATCAATATTATTATTCTAGCTCTCCACTTCTATTAAGTTATCAGAAGGGACCAGTGAAAGTATACAAACTGTTACTGATCTACAGTAATAGAGAAATTGAAAATAAGCATTTAGAAAGTTTATGGCAATTCAAAGAAGTAATTTTTGCACTGAACTTAGTAATAAAAACTGAGAATTTGTATTATGTGTGCCTAGTTTTCTTCTCTTTCCTGTTTTCTGCTAATTCACTTGTTTTATAGTCTTCCAAAGTATCCACAGAGGAGGGTAAGACTGGCCTTTCACCACTGAGAGTTTGGGAAGCATCAGTTACAAGACAGCACCGTTCCATAATGATTCGCAAATAGGAAGAGGATGGAGGAGGGAAGATTTTTATCTGCCAGAAAACATTTGGCAGTGTCTGAAAACGTTTTTGGTTGTCCTGATTAGGATGAGTGCTACCGGCCTCTAGTGGGCAGAGGCCAAGGATGCTTTTAATACCCTATAAGCACACCCCCCTCCAACTGTCCAGATTGTCAATAGTGCTGAAGTTGACAAACCCTGGAATAACATATAAACTAGGAAAGAAACCAATCAACAAGAGATCCTCCACCGGCCATAAAGGAACAAATTAAAGAATTCACATATTACTCTTACACCCTATCAATGAAAAATACTTAAGACTACAAGAAAACAACAAATGACCTTATATGGTGTCACCACCATTTCCATTTTTATACATAGAGAAACTCAAACTTAAGAGGTTTTCTGGTCCAAGATTACAAAGCAGCTCAACACAAATACATCAAAATACTGCCCAACTTAATATGCTGCCAACCTAAGGACACGCTTAACACCCAGCAGTAAGGCAACTTAACATTTTTTTCAGCGCTTAATGTATCTCCCTTGCACTTTTAAAACAGTATTAAGGAAAAGGATTCTTATCTCTGTTTTACAGATAATAGAATTATGTCTCAGGTCATTAAATTGCCCACATACCCACAGTTAATTTGCTGTACAGCTGATTGCCGAGATCATGTTCCTACTACAACATAGGTAAAACTATTTTTTTTTTTTAAATTATCTACCAACTAAGTACTAACGACTCCCGAAACAGAGCTCTAATTTGGCCTTTTTCCTGAACCCTTTTTTGCCCCCTAACAGCGCTCATGCTCTAAATTCTATAAACTCGTCCACAAAATGAACACATACATAGTCCCTTATCAAAATGTGTTGCTTCTCCTGTGTTCTTTCATTTTGTCACAGCTAAAGCAGTAAGTGTGGGTTATCCACTATCACGCGTAAGACACGACAGTACACACATGGATGTAAAGGACCATCTGTGTCAAGTTCTCTATTCAAATACGATCAGGTTCTAGGAGAGCCTTTGTTAGGAATTTAACAGCAACAACAACAGACCGGGGAAGGAATCAGTGGGGCGGGGGGGGGGGGGGGGGTAGAGCTAGGACAGAGCTAGGACTATTTATAGCAATGAGAGACCAGCCGGATGAGTTTGCTGCCTCTTCGGAACACAATCCTCCGCTAAACCCACAAAACTGCCTAACGAGGCCTGAGCACCACCATCATTTTTAGGACGCGAACTGCCCAGCGCGCTGCGCTGCTCGGAAAGTTTCCCGCGAGTCCTGGGTGGGCAAGCCTGACCTTGGGCTCCCCCGGGCGGGCTGCAAGCCACAAGCCCTCGGCCTCCCCGCCTCCCCCGTGTGCCAGCACACAGGGCGTTGTATTTATCGCCTCCATGGCAAATCTGAAGCCCTAGTAGCTCCAAGGTCAGCAGTGACCCCGGCACAGACCGTGAAGGTGCCAAGGACACTGGGCCGCCCTCTTTTCCCAGTAGGTCAGGGGTGACGGGCAGTGTAAACCCTGTGAAGAAACCCAGGATCGCGGTCCCCAGAGGCCACGCTGCTCTAACTACCCTGCCAGTCACCTTGCACTCAGTCCCGAGCTCCCAGGGCCACCGCCACCGCTACCGTTCTACTTCCGGCCCTGGCTCCGCCCCCCGCGCCTGCCGCCAATCGCAATGCATTGTGGGTCACCGTTCCAGTCGTTCGACGCTTACCGGACAGGAAGCGTCTCGGAGACTGTCTGCGACCGGACAGCTCTAGGTGAGACAGAAGGCAAAGAGGAGGAGGAAGTGGAGGGTAAGTGCTTCCGGGTCCCCTGGCGAAGATTCCGCCATCTTTCCTCCCCCTAATTTGACACGCTCTTTTTCCTGTTGGACACATTGCTCCGCACGCATGCGCACGTTGGCCTTTCCCCTAGTTCAAGCTCTACTCGAATTCAGTGTCCGGTTTCTTGGGGATGTTGAGTGTATACTGTGCAGGGAAAGTGACAGTGTGAAACAAAGCAGACTGGGGCGTTGTGCCTCGTGAGCCTCCGTCACCCCGGGCGTTCGTGTCGCGCACCCTGCTGGGAGTTGTAGTCCCGGACCCGGGGGTGTCTGGGAGGCGGGAGAGGGCTTGGGGTTTCTCGGCGCCGATTCCGCGGGAAGGGCCCGGGGCCTTCCACTTCGAGGCGGGGCGGCTGCGGGTCTCAGCGGAGAGGCGCTGCACGTGGAGCCCGCGCCGCTGCCCTTCTCAGCCGGCTCTGGAGCGGGGCGAGGGCGACGGGGCCGACTCCGGAGCGGGTGAGTGCGGCCGCGGGGGAGGAGGGGAGCGCGGGCCCGCGCGGCGGCCTCGTTCCGGGGCCTTTCCCCCGGCGGCCCCCCCGCTGCCGCCTCTGTGTTTTGTTTCCGCTGGTCCCCGACGCTGCGACTCCCATTTCCGTTCGTGGAGACTTGAGGGAGCCGGGTGGGGAGGGGCGGGAGAGGCTGCGCGGGGAGCGGGGGGGCGGCGGCCCTCCGAGTCGCCTTCCGCCGCCCCTTCCCTCCCGGCCCGGCCCTCGCCCGCGGGGGCCGCCCTCCCCGCCGCCGGCCGCGTCCTGCCGCCCCGGGGCTTCCTGGCGGGCGCGGAACCAGCCTTCCGACGGGCGCGGCGCTTCCCTCGCCCCAAATCCGTGTGCCCTCCTGTGCAATGGGCGCACAGTTGCTCCAAACCCACCTGTTCCTATCATGCCTTCTTCTGCTAAACGAGGAAGTGAGCCAGGGAGGCCGCAGTGGGCGACGCCGCTGGCCAGCTTCCTGTTTCCTGGGTACTCCGGTGTGTCCGTGTGGACGTAGGGATCCCAGTTGGCTTGGCAGGAAGGGCAGTGCTCCATGTTGCCTTCCAAGATGATGGTAGTTTTTATTTTTTTTGACAAAGAATTTCGCTATGCAGCTGAGGCTGGCCTTGAACTCACATTGTGCTGCAGAATGCGTTCAAGGCCAGCCTCAACTGCACGGCGAAGCTCTGTCAGACAAAACGAAAGGTTATGTCACTAGTGGTTAATCTTCATGAAGTAACAGGTAATGAGCCACATGTTTAGTTAAAGCAGGTCATTAGAGGATGCATGGGTTGAGAACAAATTAAGATTGATGACTTTGGTCTTCAGTTTTTATAAAATCTCAAACCTGCAGGAAATTGGAAAAAGTCATCCAGTGAACACCCATATACTGTTCACCTAGGTGTCATCCACTGTTCACCTTTTATCATACCCGTGCACGTGCACACACACAAATGCTTTTTCTTAATGTGGCAACTTTAATTTTCTAAAATAAAAATGTCCTTTCATTTCCTCAGATACTTAAAAAGTGCCTGTTTAGCTTGGAAAAATGTGTAGTTAATGACGCAGGTACTTCCAGGCTGCACATACATTTGTCTATTACTTGGAAAAATGGTCCTAAGCTCTAAGAGAACAGAACTGTCAATTTAGTAAAGTTGTATGTCAGGGGAAGATGCACCAAATAATGTTTTCATCTCCATTTTCTTAAGTAATGACATGATATTCAGAGGAACTGATTCCAGAAAAAGAGCTAAGACAGTCTCCATGGATACTAAAGAATTCGACAGTTTCCCAGATCTTTACATTGCTTTTCTAGGCTAAGTTTTTAGAACTGAAAAAAAGCAAGAAAGATCAATTGAGAGACTGATGTGAATTTTTCTACAAGTGAATTAGGGTCTTTTTTCCCTTTGATTTCCCACCTTCTAGGAACTATTCCGTAGTATTTTTGGGAGATCATACATAAATTTTTTCCAATAACTCCTAGTGTTGTCCTAAAGGAAACCCCCAGTATCCCCACTGATAAACCAATAAGGCCGTTTCTCAGTCTCCAGTCACTTTACATAGTACACTTTTCTGTTTTTCCAAAATTCCTAGAAAATCCTCTCTATTTTTTAATCTCTGAAAGAATTAGTAATAGTGGGAGTGGACTTCCATGTAAGGCTCCGAAAATAAAGCAGGTAATTTTAAGTGTTACTCAGTTATAATCCACGTTTCCTACTTTTTCTAAGTAGAATGGTTCTTTAAGATTATTTAGCTGGTAGGGGTGGAGCACCCCCCAGCACTACCAGATACTCAGCAGCTGAGGCAGAAGAATTGTCTCAGCCCAGTAGTTCCAGACCAGCTTGAGCAACATAGTAAAAACCCGTCTCCAAAACAAACAAAAACAATACTTATTTTTTGCTAACATTCTTTCCATATTTCTGTTTTGGTTTTGGTTTTTTTTTTTTTTTTTTTTTTTTTTGAGACGGTCTCACTATGCAGTTCAGGCTGGCCTTGAGGTCACTTTGTAGCCCAGGCTGGTCTCTAACTCTCGATGATCCTCCTGCCTCAGCC
>NW_004955407.1:25612579-25620397 GCF_000276665.1 Chinchilla lanigera
TCACTATGCAGTTCAGGCTGGCCTTGAGGTCACTTTGTAGCCCAGGCTGGTCTCTAACTCTCGATGATCCTCCTGCCTCAGCCTCCCAAGTGCTGGGATTACAGGCGTGCGCCACCACATCTTTCCATATTTTTGACAGATGCTCACATTTAGTTTTATGTCATTTTTATATGTTTTTCTTTAATGGGTATTTTCTTAAGCTAAAAACTTGGACTGACATCAGCTCCCAACTACTGCTAGTGAATCTGCCCTGAACATAATATGAAGTAATTTGAGAACTTCTCTGGAATGTTTATCTGGCAGTGAGATTGCTGGGTCTTAGGTGTAAGTGTGCTTGATTTGAGAACTGCAAGATTTTTCTCGGGATTAACTGCTTCTGTCTAAACTGAGATAGGAGTTTTATGTCCCCGTGCCCCTGCTACTACTTCTGGTTATTAAGCTTTCCAACATTGGCCACAGGTGCATGTGGGTGTGGGTGTGCATGTGCACGCATACATGTGAAGTTCTAGTTTCTTGTTTTAAATTGCATTTTTGAATAATTTGAATTTAAGCATTTCCTTATATCCTGAGTCATTTGAGTTTCAATTTCCTTTGCCTAGGCTTTCTCTGCCTTTCTAATTTGTCCCAGCTTTTTTTTTTTTTCAATCATCTTCCTAGAGGTTCTTGTCTACTCCATTTTTTTAGGCCCATGTCACTTTTAAGTGTTAGAGATACCTTTTTTCACTCTGTAAATTGTGTATTGAACATAAATCTTAATCTATGTAATTCACTTCTTATGTTTATGTGTTGGGAATTTTTAAAAAATCCTTTTCTGTCCTTGGACTATGGAAGAAAAATCCTCTTTTTTTTTTTTTTCTTTTCTGGTACCAGGAATCGAACTCACAACCTCACGCTTGCCAGGCAGGTGCTGTGCCGCTGAGCTAAATCCCCAGTCCACTCTTTTTTTGTTTTATTAGCTTTATAGTCTTAGCCTTAAGCCTTTAAGGCATCTGGAATTCATTCTTTATGGTGTGAAACAGTCCAAATGAAATTCATTTCTTCAAAACAAATAAATGGACGACTAAAGATGAAAAACTTTAATTTGTATAGATCTGAACAAATACCCCTGCTTTTATTACACTTGAAGTTTATATTGTTCTACAAGGTCAGTTTCTACTAATCACCTGTTTTGCAATGTTGATGAATCCCACCATTTTTCAATAGCACTAGTTAAGAAGTAGATTTCACTGGGGAGGGAAGACTTTCTTTTTTGTCTTTCAGACAGGGTTTCACTATGCAGTTCAGGCTGGCCTTGAACTCATTTTCTAGCCGAGGCTAACCTCAAACTCACATTAATCCTTCTTCCTCAGTTTTGAGTGCTGGGATTACAGGCTTGTGCCATCATGTCCAACCAGGGAAAGACTTTATGCGAATATCCAAAAAGAAAACAAAATAGATTCACCAAGCGTGGTGGCACACACGTATAATCCCAGCACTTGGGGAGGCTAAAGCAAGAGGATCATTGTGAGTTCAAGACCAGCCTGAACTGCATAGTGAGACCCTGTCTCAAAAAGACAAAAAAAGAAAGAAAGAAAGAAAGAAAACGTTTATCTTTTCATACTCCCAAAGAGATAGGTGCTGTAGCCTGTATATGTGCTGGACACGTGTGATACCTGTGTTCTCCAGTGCAGACTTCTGCCTCCTTAGTATTCCTTCTCCTTTTGGTGCAGCTTTAATAATGGGGGAGATAGGTTGTTTTTGTACCAGACTAGATTTAGGTGCCAGCTGTTTACAGACTGAAGTTGTCAGAATTCCTGCCATCTAGTAATTGGAGATAATGGGACCTCTACAACCCTTTCTAAACTGGAAAGGGAGACCGTCTTAGTTTTCTACTGTGATTTTAACAAATTACTGCAAGTTTAGTAACTGGTAAGCACCATAACTTAATATTTTACAGTTGTGGAAGTTGTAAGTCTGAAGTAGATCTCTAGGCTTGAGTCAGGTATTGGCAGGCTACATTTCTCCTAGAGTCTCCAAGGGACAACCCCATCCCTTGGCTTGTGACTACTTTTCTCCATTCTCAATGGTAGCTGACCAGTTGAGTCCTTTCTCACACTGAGACGCTCTAGCCTTCTTTTCCAGTTCTTCTACTTTTAAGGCCCCTGTGATTTCATTGGGTCCATCAGGATAATCCAGGATAATCTCTATTTCTGTATGTCTTTGGTTTCATGTGGTTTGGTTTGGGTTTTTTGAGTCAAGGTTTTGCTGTATAGTTCAGGCGAGCCTTGAACTTATAGTGAGCCTCCTGCCTCAGGCGTTGCTGCTGAGTTCACAGGTGTGAACCATTACACCCAGGTAATCTGTATTTTAAAGTCAAGATGATTAGTAATTTTAATTTACTCTATCACATTAGTATAAATCTTTTTTTTTTCTTCCGGTACCGGCAACCAAACTCACGACCTTGCGCTTGCCAGGCAGGCGCTGTGCCGCTGAGCTAAATCCCCAACCCATCCTCCTCTATCATGTTAATCCCCTTTGCCATGTAATTTAAGATTCACTGGTACTGGATTATTCTACCACCCAGGCCTCAGTCTCTTAAAAAGTTAAGACCTAGTAAAGCCTCTCCCACTGCAGGAAAGTAGTAGGGGAAGTACCTAGACCAGACAAACCCAACTCATCACTTTCAGGCAATTTTTTGTCTTTGCATTTCGTTAGAGATCCAGCAGAGGAAGAAAGACAATAAATATAATAATTATGTGGTATATTAATAAGTGCTGTGGAAAAAGTGTAAAGAAGAAACAACAATTAAATGAGCATGGTCAATGTAAATTTAGTTTCATTGAGAAGCTGAGATTCAGGCAGAAGGATAGTTGGGGCAGGTCAGTTTCAGGCAGAAGCAAAGAAGAGAGGGCAGGAAGGTGCGAAGAAGCTAATATGGAGAGGGAGTCAGCAATAGGGGATACAGATGAGGGGAAGATCATGCAGTGCCTTATTGACCATTGGGAAGTCTGGATTTTACTGTGACTAGAATCTGTAAGGGAAGTGCTGTGATCTGAATGCTTTTAAAAGGATCACACCGGCTGTTTTACTGAGAGTGTGGGGGGCACACACCAAACCCTATTAAGAGACTAGTCCAGGAAAGGGGTGGCTTTTGTAGTAGTACATGCAGCACAGAGCCTGTGTCTGTACAAACCATAGTTTGGCCCCACTTGTGTATTTAGGTAGATACATCTGTTCTTTTTCCTGTTGTTTTGATTTTTCTATGTAGTACTAAGACTTAGACCCAGAACTTCGGCACTGAGCTGTATTCCTGATCTTTTTCTTTTTAAGAAAGGGTCTCACTAAGTTGCCCAGGCTGGGCTTGAACTTTCGATCCTTCAGCCTCGGCCTCCTAAAGTGGTGGGGTTACAGGCATGTGCCACTACCAACCTGTTATTTTTGGAGTAATGGGAATTGAACCCAGGTACTTCACACTTAGCTACCCCACCCCCTTTGTTTTTCATTTTGAGATAGGGGTCTCACCAAATTGCCCAGGTGGGACTCAAACTTGGAGTCATCTTGTCTCAGCCTCCCAAGTGCTGTGATTACAGGCATATACTACTATGCCTAGCTATGATATGCCTGAAGTTACAACACAGAGTTATGGGCAGTTTAGTCTCGCTAACCTCTAGATAATGTTCATATGAGAGTAGCTTAAACGAAGGCTTTTTCTGTATAAAACATTTGAAAGCATCATCCGGCACTGAGTAATAATGGTTATTGTTAATAGGAATGAATATTTGAATTCATTTTGTCAAATCTTCTAAGGAGTACAGACTACTCAGCAAATGTAAGGGCACCAAATTTAGGGAAATGTATCTATTTTAGATGTGGAAATAAACCTCAGAAACTCTAGGCTGACGGTGCTGTGCACTAAGATAATATGCATCCAGAGATATGCATTGACCTGCCGTAAGGTGGTAACAGAGCCTGGAAATTGCAGCATTAACACCTCAAAGTGGTTTACAAAGAAATATCAGTATTTTTAGCTGTTCTGTGCCTTACTTGACATTTTAAAAGTTGTAATATTTTAGTCTTGGTCTTTTAAAGAAGTAAGTAATTTATATGAGATGATTAAAAACTGAGGTAATAGTTTGTTTAAAATACAAACAGATCTGAAAAACAATTTTTTAAATTTTAGTGTATAATTGGGGCAATAGTGTGCATATGTATAACTTCTTTATTTTACTATTTTGGAATATTGTATTTGCATTTATAATTTGTAACAAATTCTAGATGTGATTAGGTTAATTTATGTCACTCTCAGTATTATACTTTGCAGTAAATATTGCTAATAAGGTGGAACTTTCAGCTAATCAGTTGTTCTTCTCCATGTTAAGCTTCAAGTTTGAATCTGACTTGCTTTAATGTAGTTAACATAACCTTCACTTGATTGTGAAGTACCTTCAGTTAACTTTTTTACAAAGATTTACTATGGCTAATAAACACCAGTTTAAACAAAAACTAGCTTATGAACATCATTGTGGATTCTTCTATGTGTGAAGAATATTTCCCCCTCTTTTGCTTTTATTTGAATTTTGTGCTGGGGATATAGCTCAGCAGCACAGCGCCTGCCTGGCAAGCATGAGGCCCTGAGTTTGATTCCCTGTACCAAAAAAAAGTGAATTTTGTCTGTGCATCTTGTGCATCCTTTCAGTTTATGCAGATAATTTCAAAACTGAAAATTTAACTCTTTCAGGACTAAGCTCTTGAAATACTTCAACCATGACTAAGAGAGAAGCAGAAGAGTTGATAGAAATTGAGATTGATGGGACTGAGAAACCAGAGTGCACAGAAGAAAGGTTGGTATTAAAGTAAAAGGGACTGCAGAGTAGTAGAGGATCTTTGTCGAGTAACAGGACAGGACAGCATAACTAAAATTAATCCTACTACTGAATTAAGGGTATAGCTAAAGTTTAAAATTTTATGTCTAATAGAGCTTTCAGCATGCCTGTTTATGTTGTTTTCCAACAGAAAATACACTGCATGGTTCTTTTGATTTCCATTTAAACATATATATGTGTAACAAACTAACCCAAAACTTAGTGGGTTAAAATACCTGACATGTTATGTTTTGTTTTGTTTGTTTTTGTGGTGCTGGGGATCAAACTCAGGGCTTCAGGCATACTAGACAAGCTGTCTACCTTTGAACTACACCCCTGCTCCCCAACATTTAATGCTGAACATTGTTCTTATAGGATCAGGAACCTTAAAATACTTTAGCTGGGTTGTTCTGACTCTTCTGGGTATTGCATGAGTTTGCAGTTAGGTTGTCAGTCTGAGCTAGAATCATCCAAAAACTTGACTGGAACTAGAGTATCTAGTTCTAAACTCACTCATGAGCCTCTTACAAGGACGCCTCAGTGCCTTACTGTGTGGGCCTCTTTCTATAGCTGCTCATGGCATGATAACTGGCTTCCCCTAAAGCAGATGATCTGAGAGAGGCTACCAAAATGGAAGCCACAATGTCTTTTTAGGTTAATAACCAAATCTATGAAATTATGTAACACACTTGCGTTAGGTTTTTGGCCACATATTCCAACCCTGGTACAGTGTGGGAGCCAACTAGGAAAGGTTATGAATATTAGGAAGTGAAAACCATTGGGAACTCTCTTGAAGCCTGCCATGAATATGTTTATTTTAATACACATACCTCCAATTGGTCTATAAAGCCTAAAGTACTTACTTTTTAGCCCTTTACATGTGTCGAGGTAGAAAAATCAATAGTTTCTGTGGCGACCTATATGAGGAGTCACTAGTTGCTTTTCAGCTATAGCAGATTGTTACTTTCCAGGAACTTAGGGCCAGTGTTATGAGACCACCATGTTTTCTTTCCAAGAGAAACTGGTAGTTCAAATTTTTTTTTTATTTCCCATGGTTTAGATCATAACATTTTGAAAGACTTTTAATATTCAGCATATATGAAATAAGACTTTCAGAAATCTGTCTTAAAACAACATCAGAATCTTTTAAAATCGTTATAAAAAAGGAAATGGAAAAAAAAAAAAAAAAAGGAAATGGTAGCCTCTTGTACTGTAGCTGAAAATTTTGGCAGAAATGCTTACTTAGCCAGTAGTTTTTCATCTTAACAGATAAAAATAGTGTACAGTTATTCTTTTAAAAGTTTGTAGTTTTGGTCACGAGTGGTCTGTTTTGTAAATTTTCAATGTTTTAAGAAAAATTTGAGCTATATACATTCATTTAATATCATGGATATATATGATTATCCTTAGAATTTATTTAAATGAAAGTTGGCAGTTTTTTCAATACATACTGTTTTTGACAATTGCACCTGAGATTTAAATTATAGGGCCGAGGATATAGCTCAGTGGCATAAGTGCCTGCCTGTCAAGCACAAGGTCCTGAGTTCAATTCCTTATACCAAAAAAAAAAAAAAATTATATTTAAATTACTCATGTTGTGAAATTTACCTGAATTTCACATTCATCAACTCAGCAGTTACTTGCTGCTGTTGAGCAGGGAATTGAACTAGGGGAGCTCTACTACTGAGCTACATCCTCTAGTCCTTTTTTATTTTTTGTTTGGAAGCAGGGTCTCGCTTAGGTTTTGCCCAGGCTGGACTTGACCTTAGGATGGGTTCTCTTGCTTCAGCCCCTCAGGTAGCTAGAATTACATGCATGTACCACCATACCCAGCATTTTCTGGCTTTTGTTCAGACTCATATAAACATTAAGAAATATGTAGAATTACTTACGAAGTATTTTAATGCTTTTGAATAAAAAATAACACTAAAGAGCTCTAAAAAAGTTTTAAGGAACAATATGCTTTTTAAAAAATGTGGAACTATGGTAATTTAGTAGTGCTAAGATTGAATGAAAGGAATACTTTTATCTTATTTTATACTTATTAGATTATGTTTATGTTGGGAAGGGAAACTGACTAGTAGCAATGGCATGTAAATGTTATTTCTTTCAAATGACTTGAAAATCTAATATAAATACAAATATTTTCCCTTATATATTGTATAAGGAGTGTCTATATGTGTATACATGTAAACTTAACATATGTGTGTTGCTGTTTTTGAGATTTTTGTTGTGCAATAAGTTGAAATGTCTTAATGAAATCTTACCTTTCATTGTATGTATCATAAATGGTAGTGATGGGAGGATATTGCTCTTAAAAAAGTAGGGACTGTAGTTGAGTCTAGCTAAGTTAAATTTGAGTGTTATGTAATGAGATATATTTTGAAGAATGCTTTAAATTTCAAGTTAGCTGTGACATTCAGTGTTTAGTTTGGCAACGCAGGTTAGTGTTGAACCTACCACAGTATCTAAGAAAAAATGTGTTTTCAAAAACCATAAATGTGCTTTGGTGTTGAATTTTGTTTTGAGGATATTATCACTTTAATATCCAGGGAAACAATTTAATTATTAACTTTTATTTCCTTTAACATTTAGCATTGTAGAACAAACCTACACCCCAGCCGAATGTGTAAGCCAGGCCATAGACATCAATGAACCAATTGGCAATTTAAAAAAACTACTAGAACCAAGACTACAGTGTTCCTTGGATGCTCATGAAATTTGCCTGCAAGATATTCAGGTAATTTTTTTTTCAGATTTGTATTGCAGCGTTTCAGTCTGCAGAGAACTATTGTTTGTTAGCCTTTTCACTGTATAGCTATGGGTTTTGTCTCTATACATGAACTTGCCCTGTATTCTGATAAAACTTAAGCATTTATTTAAAATGCTTTATTATAATCCCTCAGCTACAAGATTGAGCCAGGCTGACGGTTGGGGAGAGGACACTAAGTGGTTGTGGGGTCCCAATGCACTGGGA
>NW_004955407.1:25621674-25652701 GCF_000276665.1 Chinchilla lanigera
TTTTTTTTTTTTTGGCTAAGTTAGATACTTTTCACTTGCACTAATAGAAAAAGAGAAATTAAATAAATTTGAATCAGCTTAAACATACAGTGTAGAGTAGTGGGCACATTGACATTGGAGCCCAAAGAACTGTATTATTTCTAACTGACTTTTAACTTCTTTCTGTGTCAGTTACCTTTAAAATGTTGTGAACATAAATAAATTAAAAAAATAAATAAAATGTAGTGAACACTTGACTAAATGATTTTCATTTTCCCTTGTTTTCTCTGAATAAGGATGTAAATATCAACTGACATTCTTGTCATTTATTTCAATAGGATTTTACCCATTGTAATGTTAAAATAATATATTATCTTTAAAGTATATTCACAGTCATGTTTTATGGGACTCTTCCAAGAAAGGTAATATTTCCATGTGTTAAAAAATAGTAGCCTAAATAGTAGTTTCTCCATGAGCTACATTACACATATGAGTAAGTACTAGAATTTTATGTTTTTGTATTACTATGAGTGTATATTTTAGCCCTCTTAATACAGTTATTCCATGTATTACAGAACTTTTGGCTTAGTTTTTTTTCAAACTCCAAATCATGTGCTGCTGTTTTTAAGATTTTGTTGTACAATAAATTGAAATGTTTTAATCAAATCTTTCCTTTCATTATATGCATAATAAATGGTGGCTATGGCAGGATATTGCTCTTAAAAAACTAGGGAATATAGTTGAGTGTAGCTAAGTTAAAATTTAAGTGTTTAAAGTTTTTTGTCTTAACTGTGAGATTAACAGTTTTTAGAAGGCAACTGGCATCTATTAATGTTAGTGTGAATCGTTCTTGTAGAAATGCTCACCTGGGTGGACAAGGTTATATGTATGAAGACATTTATTCATGGTTTTACCAGAACTGGAAACAACTCAAAATGCTCTAAAATCTGGAGATTCAAGAAATAAAATCCATATAGGTCAGAATTAAGATTGCCACTAAAAACTGGTAAGCTGGCCAGGCATATTGGTGTACACCTGTAATCTCACCACTGGAGACACTGAGGCAGGAGTATCATTATGAGTTCAACGCCAGCCTTGATTATATAGTTAGTTAGTTCAAGGCCAACCTGAACTACCTACTGAGACCCTGTCTCAAAAGAAAAAGGAATTGGTAAGCTAGAGTTTGTAAGTACAGATATGTTGAGTACAAAAAAAATACTTGCAGAACTCTTCTAAATTATCATATATAATCTGTATATTGGTCTTTGAAGTTAATATCATTTAATCACATTTTGAAATCTCAGTAGAAACTGAGATTTAAAGAGATCAATTTACCTAACTTCTAGCTACATTCACGTGTGCTGGAATTTGAACCCAGGCCAGTGTGACTGCAAATCTCTCTTCACTTATTTAACAGACATTGAAAGGTTCATGCTAGGCAGTGGGTTGCACCCATAATCCCAGCTCTTCAGGAAGTTGAAACAGGAGGACCATAAATTTAAGACCACCCAGGGCAATTGAGAAAGACCCTGTGTCAAAATAAAAAAAAGTACAAAGGGCTGTGATAGGAGCAGAAAAGGCAAGAAAATTTTAAAAAATTAAAAAAAAAAAAAAAGAAGAAGGAGAAGAAAGTTTATAGCAAATAACTCAATGCCCCTGAACTTTACCTGATTTTTCTCATAATGTAAAATAATGCAGAATCTGGTCTTAACCTCTTACTTGTCTTTCAGGTGTTCCATTTTGTTTTAGTTTTTTTCTTTTATTAGTACTTGATCTCTCTGTAATGAAAACATGGCCTGCAAAGAACCCAACCTGTTATAAGTTGTCAATATTTATTAGTTGGATAAATGAAGTATGTATAAGTCACAGTGTTATAGAATTGAAAGCTGTCCTTGCATCTGAGGACATTATGCATTCCTCCCTGTCATTCTTTGCCTCTTCAAAAAATAAGGGTGACAACCTTTGTTCTCCATGTCAGTGCAGACACACATTTGAAGTCAGAAAGCTTGCTGTTTCTGGTAGTGCTTTTTTGTATTTTCAGATGAGTGCTGACTTGAAAGCTGATGTAGTAATCATTGAATTGGTATTCTTTGAAAAATGTGACATGAAATTAAATGTCAGGGTTGAATTTTGTCCTTGTGCCATCTCTTAGTGAACGAGTATGTAGTAGCGGAGACCTTAGTTTCACAGTTCCACAGGCCATAACTTCTAGTGGATTAATACTTGTGTCTATTAGACAAGGAAAAAAAAAAAAGTATTATGAGAACTTTCAAAAAATTTCAGGCCAAGACTTCTACGTTAAAAGAGTACCACTGCCACATTTGACTTGTCTTACCAGGTTCCAGAAGTTTTCATGTCTGTCTTAAATTAGGTGTATAGTCACTTACTATTATGTGTTTTATATACAGAGTCTGCCAGAAAAATGTGTGTACATCAGGAAAAGAAAAGCTTGCATAAATATTTTAATACTGAATTCTTTAAGACATCAAGAGATTAATACAAGTTACCTTTGGCCTGTACAGTTATAGGAGGTGCTCAAAATGGTGGCATTAGCTTGTTATTTATTATTATAGGACAGACATTTATTAGTACAGTACAGTGAGTGAATTCTGAAGTGTGTATACATTGTGTTGGCAGACTCTGTATATGGCATTTTAAATATTAGAAAACATGTTTGTAGCTTGACTTCAGTAACAACTACATTCTTGGAAGTGAGAGAGCTTTGTACTTCAGCAATATGATATACAGATACACACCAGTGTACGTTATTCAGGATAATTACAGTGGGAGTTTGTTTTCAAACTAGTGACAGAAAGTATCTGGGAGTCAGAATTATTTTTTCTCCTCATTTGCCATTGTGTAAAATGCATTCACAGTGTGAAGATTTGAAGGAAGAAGAGCCCTAATGTTCACACAATACGGAATTATCACTAATGATATTCATAGCCAGATATAGTAATAAGATCATAAATCCTTTAATTTTATTAATTTTGTGATAAGCGACTTAGAGTGAACCCTGATCTTCAGTATGTGGCATTGGTTACAAGGGAGAAATGACCTGAATATACTAATAAATTTAGATAAATTGTTATCACTAATTAAATACCCTTCTTCAGGACAGATGATACCGTCTTTAAAAACATTTACAAAATAAATAATTGCTTTTTGGTGTGAAGAACCCAACCCATACTCTAGAGTTAGAGAAAATTGCCACTTAAAATCAATTTGGTAGTTTATGCCTTCTCAAATTAACTAACTCAGTAGTTAAAATAATTTCATTTTTGGCAAAGAATTAAAAGACATGACAGTTTAGATAATTAAATGTCATCTCATAATTTAGTTATGCACAAAAATTAAGTCATGTTTGATGCATCCACCTACATTAAACCAGAGGCAGGAGCCTTAACCTAATGATTCAGATAAAATTATATTACATTTTGCCCATGTTTAGCTGGATCCAGAAAGAAGTTTATTTGACCAAGGAGTAAAGACAGATGGAACTGTACAACTTAGTGTACAGGTAATTTCTTACCAAGGTAAGTTCCTTTCAGTGACTCTTTTTAAAAGCTTAGCTCATGTTTTTGTGAAACAGTAATTCAATTTTGTAAGTCGTACCATTTTAGATGTTTGTCTAAATGACTTGATGTGATACTGTAGCTAAATAATTATGGTTTTTGGTTTAGGTGTTGAGTATAACATACTCCACTTAACTTAATATTATATATTAATATATTGCAAATATGTTATATAATAGTAAATAGCAGAATCACAAAGCAGTCTAGAGAAACACATCTTGCTGGCTTCCTAAGAATGCCGCAGTCACACTGTAGAGCTAGACTGCTGAGAAAGCTGGTGTTCTGCCATGATCTGAGAAGCAACCTCTGGAAACCACCACTATAGCTGTCAACTAGCAATTCTCCTGCCTTTACAGTGAGGCACACTGGGCAAAAATGAATGTCACATTGCTACCTCTTAAATCATTTCCGAATAGAAAGCTTATACCAGAGACTTTGGAGCCTAATCACATACAGAACCCTAACTGCAAGGAAGTTCAGTGTCTAGTACAGAGAAGAATTTGCAGAGGACATATAGTGATCCAGTCAGTATGTCCATCGAGTATTTTACTGTTCTTGTGTAAGTGCTCAAGTCAGAAAATAACATTAGAAAGCCATTTTGATGGGTTGAATTTTAGTTTTTAAAAATGTAATTTGTTAAGATTTCTACCAAGTTTTTAAATAATTTAATCTTTGACATACTGTATTGCTCAAACTGTTCCCAGAGACCAGAATTTTCTTTGGACTTTGAATACCTGTATTTATCTGCTTCTGATCCTTAATTCCCCCAGGATTGATTGCTGTGGCAGATAGGAAAGAAATTCAATGTTTTTATCTTTAAAAGCCCAGTGACCTCTCAGTACAAGTTATATGAAGAGTTGACTTGAAGCTTTTTGAAATTCTGGTAGAGGGTTAGGGAACAGATGCTTGGAGAATATTGGTTTTTAATTCTCTTTGTCACGTGTATTTGAAAAGTAACTTCTCTTCATACTACTTTAGTACATTTTCTTGTACTGGTTTTCATGGGAGATTGAAATTGTTAGTTTTTCTTTCAGACTTTCTTTTATTAGATTTTGATACAGATTGTGACAGATTCAGTACTTTTGCTATTAAATAACAGTTTCTTAGAGCTGTTGTTCTCTTGTAAGTATCAGATTATTTTGTAATGGGGGCTAGTTTATTCTGTTTAAATAGTATATCTTAAATGTTTGCATTCTGGGTAATAGGCATTGAAGAGTTTCTATATTTTTTTTAATCTTAAAGATAAGTAGCTGCACATTTATATTCTCTCTAGATTTTATTTTTATTCTATGTTGATACTTTTATTGTGGTAGAAACTGCCTTTTTTTTCTAATGCTGTTTGTAGGTAGGGTTTTTATGTGTGTGTATATAATTGTAGAAAAGTTTCAAAAGTAGGTAAAAAATTCATAAATCTAGTATATTGCACATGCCTCTACAACAACTGAGAGGCTGATGCAGGAGGAGTGCATGTTTGAGGACAGGCTGGGCAACTTAATGAGGCCCTTTAAAAAATGAAAGTCCCCCTCCCCCTCCAAAAAAAGGCCCTGTGGATATAGCACAGTGCTAGAGCACTTCGCTTACATGCATGAAGGCCTGGATTCAGTCCCTGTATGTATGCATCTCTTTATATACATATCTGTATATCCTTCACCCAGATTCTTCAAATGTGAATTTTTAATGTATTTGCTTTTGTTATCATTCTTCTCCTACACAGTATTTTTTCCAACTTTTTAAGGACAAGTTGCAGGCATGATCCCTGTCTCTAAATATATCACCAGTATTTCTTTCAAAAAAGGATTATTTCTTATGAACACAGTACAGTTACCAAAATAAGGAAATTAACATTGACACATAATTGTTACAAAAGTTCTACCCACTGTATTTATTGTTATTGGCCTTTTAAATTTTCTAGATATAGTGCTAAGATATTTAATATGTAGTTTTTTCTCTACCATTTGGGAACATATAAACAAAATCTTATATTTTTAAGCTTGCATTTTCAGTTGAATTCATATATATGTGTGTGTGTGTATATATATATATATATTTTTTTTTTTTTTTAAATTTTTTTTTTTTAATTTACTGTGAAGGGATTGAGCCAAAGCTAAACATCCTGGAAATTGTGAAAACTGCAGAAACTGTTGAAGTAGTTATTGATCCAGATGCGCATCATGCTGAAGCAGAAGCACATCTTGTGGAAGAAGCTCAAGTGATAACTCTTGATGGTACAAAACACATCACAACCATTTCAGATGAAACCTCAGAGCAAGTGACTAGATGGGCTGCCGCACTGGAAGGTTATAGGAAAGAACAAGAACGCCTTGGGATACCCTATGGTAATAAAATACAATTATTTATTAGGTAGAATAACAAGAATTAAGTTTAGCATAGGAAGCACTAGAGAGAATTAAATTATAATATTTTAAATGTAGAATTTTTAGGAAGAATGTTTATCTCTTCTTTTAAACTATGGCACACTTAAGCACATGTGATGAATAAATACCGTCGTAGGTGCTGGGAATATAAAGAAGTAGGAAACAAAACTTCTACCTTAGTGTTTTCACAGTGTGTTAAAGAGGAAGAAGATAGATGAAAAGTGGTAACTTGTCATAAAGGTAACATTTAAGATGACAATAATTTATGGAAATGAAACATGCTGTTAGAATTTCAGAGAAATCAGAGAAATCATAGTGGCCTGAGAGATATCGGAGAAGAGTTTATTACAGAGGAAAAACTATTATGCAGAGGACATTGCAGACAGATGCAAAGTGTAAAGCTGGAAGGTTGCATGAGTTATGAGAATGCTGAGTGGATGGGGAGTCATTCTGTAGCTGTATAGAACTGCTTTTGATCAGTGGAACTGACTGAAAAATAGATGACAGTGATAGGTGCTTTCATTTGGAGCAGCAGGTAGCGGGTGGGTAGAGCGAAAACGAGCTTATTATTGCGCTTTATACAGTCGTGATAATCTCTAGGTTAGCCTAAATGGAGTGATTCCTTTGAGAGTAGTACGCTTAATTTTAAAACATTTGAGATTTATGCAAGTATAGGAAGACATTTTAAAACTCATCTTAAACTGACTTTCTTTAAAACTGACTTTCTTTGTCATGGTATTCTTAACCCAGTAGGAAGTTTTAGAGATGATTAATATTTTCCTAGGAAACTATTGTTGAAGGTTTCTATTTCTGTACCAAGTATACTTCTTTGGTTTATTTCCTAATTGAACAGCATTGACTGAGTAAAATTCAAAATATTTTTCTTATCTCTTATTAAATAATACTACTGAAGTCCGGGCATGGTGGCACATGTCTGTAATCCCAGCACTTGGGAGGCTGAGGCAGGAGGATTGTTGAGTTTGAGACCAGCCTGGGCTACAAAGTGAGCTCAAGGCCAGGCTGCAGTGCATAGTGAGACCCTATCTTAAAAGGGGTGGGGGAGACTATTGAAAAGATAGACATGCTGAGATTGTGTTCTAGTTCATTTAAAAAACCATTCATTTTTTGACTTTTAGAATTGTCAAATACTAACGTTTCAAAGTACTTTATATTCATACAAAAAATAAACTATTACAGATATCCTTGATTTATATGTTAACTAGTTCTCCAGTTTTCGCTTGCACCCCTGGGGAAGCTCTGGCATTTATTGTGTATCTCTTAAATTCAAAGAGAGAAAAAGTCTTAGAAAAAATCAGCAGTTCTCCTAACAGCTGACATGACTGCAGTCCTCTGTTCTCTGGGCACAACTGTGTTTTGCTTTATTGATTTTAGTCACTCTTGACTTCATTTTATAGTAGTCTCCCATAAACTACTTGAAATTTCCTATCCGTTTCTGTCACTTTATTCAGGTTTCTATGATTTTATACTTTTAGATTCTTTCGGTCATTTTACTTTTAGATCCTTTCAGTCATTTTACTAGGATTTTAGAGAAAAGAGGCAAAACATGCCTAACAAATTTGGTATGTTAAATCAGAAGTCCTGATATTTGAGAAAACAAATCAGACTAATGTTTTACCCTGTTTCTTGATCTTGATAGTTTTTTGTTCATTTTAATATAAAACTTCGTTTTGTTTCTTTTTTCTTCGTGGTACTGGGGACTAAACCAAGGCTTGTGCACTGAGCTAAACTCCCCCAACTCCGTGTCCCCGCCCCCACCCCACCCCTCACCCCCGTACCTTTTTTTTCTTGGGACAGGATCTCACAGTTGCCCAGGCTGGGACTGAACTTGCAGTCCTCTTGCTTCTGCCTCCCACAGTGCTGGAATCACAAGTGTATGCCACCATGGCTAGCGTTTGGTGGACTTTTAAGAGGTATAGTTCAGGGTAGCTTTTCAAATTTAACAGAACCTCTTCCTGTTTTGAAGAAGTACTGCATTCTGCAATAAGACAGCTTAACTTTCCTTATATGTGTGTACCTCTTCTGGAAGTAATCCTTGGGTGAATTTGAAAAGCTCTCAAGAGTTATACTTCTGTGGCCCCTTAAACCTTACCATGGGCCCTTATAATTAGGGCTACTGTTGAATTGTTACTGTTGAAACTATTTTTTAGCCATGGCTTGCTACTGCGCTTGTTGTACTCTCTCACCTCCCTCCCACCCTCGCAGTGGTGGCGATTGAACCAAGGGCCTCACACTTGCTAGATAAGCGTTGCGTTACTGAGGTACATCTCCAGCACTGTTTATTTTATTTTGTTGGTTGATGGGTTGGTTTTTTGGGACAGAATTTCGCTATGTAGTTCAGTCTGGCTTTGAATTCACTATGTAATCTAGGTTAGCTTCAAATTCATGGTGATCCTCCTACTACCTCAGCCTTCCAAGTGCTGGGATTACAGGTGTGCATCACCACACCCAGCTTGTTTATTTTGAGGCAGGATCTCACTAAATTGCCCAGGCTGGCCTCAAATTTTGTAACCTTCCCACCTCTCTCGCAGAATAGCTGAAATCATAAGATTATAAGCATGTGCTACTGTGCCCAGGTTTAACAGATACTTATTGACCATGTTCAGACTTTCCAACACTTGCTTTCTCTTTTTTCTTTTCTTTGCGGGAGTGCTTTGTCTTCACCCCTGTGTATTGTAGAGTCCTTGAGGTATCTTATCGCTTCATTCATTGTAAACATGCACAGGTTTTCTTGTTTTGCCCTCTAGTTGCTTCTTCTGTTTTTCTGTGTGCATTCAGAGAAATTAAGCTTTACTACCATCGGAAAATCTTTCTCTGCTTTGTGGCAGTATTTAAAAAAGAAAATTCTGTGGCTATCAATTCTATATTTGTATGTTTCACTCACTTTTCACTATAAATTGGCTTTTGATAAATAGTTAAATACTATTTTCCTACTTTCTTATGCAATTCTATATTCGTATGTATCATTCACTTCACTATAAATTGGCTTTAGTAAGTAGCTAAATACTATTTTTCCACTTACTTTTTCTTATTGAGTGACATTTATTGGGTATATAATCCATATTAGTTTGATAAATCATCTTCTAAAGCATTTAATTCAGCTCAAATTAGACTTCTGCAAGTAAGTCCCAGAAAAAGTGATATAATATGTATATATTGGCCATCGTTTTCATTTGTGAATTCAATTAAGTACTAAAAAATGATAGAGAAAATAAAATTATTTGAATAAAAATACTTTTTATGGATTTAACAGATGTGTACAAGGCACTGTGGTAGGCTCTAAAGTTTACAAACATAATCCATGTATTCGAGACTTTAATGTCTTGTTAAAATTCCAGACTGTAGAACCAAGTGACTCCATCATAAATTTAGATCGAGAGGTTGAAAAAGAGCTGAGGAGAAAATACAGCATAAAAATCTTTCCTACTTCTTAATGAGTTTACTTAATTTGGTGAAATATTCTATCTCAGTTTTGTTTGTGTATGTATATTGACAAGTTAACTATAAATATCTAAAATGGAACTAGGCTAAAGATACTATTTTTCTTTCTAGATCCCATACAGTGGTCCACAGACCAAGTCCTGCATTGGGTGGTTTGGGTAATGAAGGAGTTCAGCATGACTGATATAGACCTCACCACCCTCAACATTTCGGGAAGAGAATTATGTAGTCTCAACCAAGAAGATTTCTTTCAAAGAGTACCACGGGGAGAAATTCTCTGGAGTCATCTGGAGCTTCTTCGAAAATGTATAAAAAATTAGTTATCTGTTTATCTTATAACTTAAGCTTAACTTATTTCTTTATAATGTGTTTTTATCTTAATTGTGCATTGATAATAAGCAGTTAGGTAATAGTGTAAGGCAGTGCTGAGGTCTCTATGTGTTCATATTTAATCCCCATAATAATGCCACATTTTACTACTTTATTTTCAATAGAAAAGCGAGTTTGTGATAGCCCCAAAAGGTGACCCTAACCCAGGCTTACACTAGAATCCAGATTCCTAAATCAGAGCCTGTGCCCTACTCTAGTTTCATCAGTCCATTCTTCAGTTTGCTGTTCATCTTCTAGAAATTTAAGGCTGACTGTTGGCAGGTGGCTTCCCTTCCATTCTCTTAATAAGATAAATGTTTTTAAATTTTTTTACTGTTAAGAGTCTGGAGAGAGGGAGAGAGGAAAAATCTTAAGTCTACAGTGTAGCTTCTGAATTGGAACCACTGGTTATAAGTGTTTCTGCTTATAACTTACATGCCATGGCTGTTACGATTATGTAGAAAAATTAGAAACTGTTTGGCTGCCCAAAAAACAAGTTCAAATAAATATAAATTATTTTGCTAAAATTTTAATCCATTCTATAATTCAGTGACTTTAAATTAAGACACGGACACCTGTTAAGACATTTTAGCGGCAGCCCATTTCCTCACACTGTTTTGTGTATCAGAGATGCAAGCCAGATGTACAGGGCTTTTTTTTTGTAAGTAAGGTAAACTCTGACATTTGTTTTTTTTTTTTTTTTTTTATTTTTGGTTTTTTGGTTTTTCTCCGGTACCGGGAACTGAACTCACGACCTTGCGCTTGCCAGGCAGGCGCTTTTGCCGCTGAGCTAAATCCCCAGCCCCAACTCTGACATTTGTAACACTGATGGGGAAAAACAGAATGGTTAGTAGTTGTTCTACTACATCTCTAATAAGAGCTGTGGTGGAGAGGCCTTCCACAGTGATGTAACGCTGAGCATTCCCATCCAGAGAACCTTCTCTGCTGTCGAACAGAAAACGAGCTCTGGACGGTCTTCACTGTTTAGCCGTAGTTTTACTCTTGTCTTAATTCATTTAGATACTTTTATAAAAGTATCAATTACACTGAAAGTTTGATTATATTCATTGCATTTACAGGGTTTATTTCCAGTTAATTCTTTTAGATAAATAAGTTCAGTTTCTTGAACTGTTGAAGGTTTGTCATTGGTTTTAAATTTTTTTGGCGGAGCTCTTCAAATGAATAAGGTAAATTCTGAATTGTTCCAGTTTCTTGCATCATATCATGTTTATTGAAAGATTTCTTTTAGGAATTCTCAAGAATATAAGGATTGTGCTTGTTTTCCCAAATTTATTTCCAGTTTTCCCCAGGTCAACTCCTCGTTGTGGTTGTCTCTTTCTCGTTCTGGTGCTTTTCATACTCTAAAGTTTCCTAGTACAGAAGAGCAAAAGTCTTGTATACTTTCCCATTTCTGTGCAGTAGAATGGGGTCTTCCTCAGAAACACTCTGTTCTGGAATTGTTGCTTTGTTTTCAGCAAAGCCCCGTAGTCTGCAGAAGGGTCTAACACAGTTTCTTACTTGTTCAGCCATGGTCCTTTATTCTGGCAAGAAATCCCATCTGTTTTAGAAATCTCATGCTTAGTTCAAAATTATAGAATTGTCAGGATAATGAGTAAGACTGTTTCTGGCAGATTTTCCTTGACCTATAGATCTCACTTTTCAGAACAGGGTCCTTTGAGCAGTCCCATACCCTAGTCCCTTTTGTAAAAAGAAATCTGCAGAATAATTCCGAAAAGCACTGATTCCTGAGCCAGAACTGTTAGTGACCCAGCTTGTTACCTGTTCATCCTCAGTTATGAATCGAGGAGAAGCAGTACAGGAGAGGTAGAGCTTGTGCTGCGGATATGTATGATCAGTTACTTAGCAGACCACCACCTGCCTGCAGTTACCCATATGTTGAAACCTCATCTAAACCCACAACACACTATACTTGAGGAGGATAATTGAGACTCTTTCAGTACTGCGATTCTGCAGCATGTGTCTTGGTACAAATACCTGTCTCCTCCTGTCCACAAAGGCAGAGCTCAGTTTATTAAGGGTGTTCCTTAGGGAAAAGAATTGCTTCATACCTTAGTGGCTAACATTTCTTCATAAAATGACTTGACATTCCCCAGCTTTGGCTTTAAAGACTCTGCTTCCCTTGTGCCTAGCCAAGAGGACAAGGCTTCTGTGGGAATTTGGTGTTTAGAGAACCTGTGTGTTCTTGGTCTAAGGCATTCAGAACTTCCCTTTTTGTGTTCTGCCTGCTGTCTTGGGAGTTTCCAAAAAACAGACTAAACTGAAGTTTGAGAAAAGGCTTCAAAGCTGATTTTCTGGGTTGGCCATTCCTGGGCTGTGTGATAGTTATTTTGTCTTTTGCCTCATTTGCACTAGGGTACCTCCATTCATGTAATTACAGTTGGAAAAATTTCAGTTTAATTAGCACTTTTCCTCCTTAAAATACTTTCACAAAAATCTGGGAAAATCTGTCACAAACATAAGACATAGAATGTTCTTCAAGAGAAGTAACAGTTCTGGGTGAGAATGCTAGAAGTAGAAATCTGCATAAAAAAATAACATGTTTCGTTTACTGAAAAGTTACTTTTGCACCATGTTTCTTAAAATTTTCCTTTGGGCCAGGTGTGGTGATGCATGCCTGTAATCCCAGCACTTGGAAGGCTGAGGAAAGAGGATCCTTGTGCATTTGAGGCCAGTCTGGGCTACAAAGTGAGCTGAAGGCCAACCTGAGCTGTATAGGGAGAGCCTGTCTTAAAAAGGCAAAAAAAAAAAAAAGTTCCTTTAATCCTCACAGTAATTTACCAAAGTTACAGTGAGAGCTAAAATCTGAACCCAGATCTGTCTGAAGCTACACCCATACCATTGTTTTATGCCCCCAAAACTCGATTGTCCCAAAGAAAACTTCCATCTGCTATGTAGGATTCGGATCTCTTCTTTACCCCCCAACATTTTATAGGTGAATGTCTGGAACTGGGTCCTGGCATCACAACCTTAGTAGCGTCTTCTTGGATTTCCAGGACATACTTAGAACCCAGAATTATTACTGATAAGTTCACTTTTGAGAGAAGCATAGTTTATGATGGGTACTAAATGGATTGAAATAATAGAGACTGAGATGTGCAATTATTGCTGGTCGGGTAAAGAGAAGTGTATTTGAGCTAAGAATAGGAAAAGACTTAAAACAGATGGTTGTTCTATAAAGGGTTACATTAGAACCTACTATAATGTAACTCACAGATTTAGACACGGATATTTCAAAGCCCATGTTCTATGAATAAGTTTTGTGACAGTTAAGAATTTTCCATCTTTCACTCTTCTTAAAGATATAATATTTGCCATAAAGAGTATCCATCAGGTATGTTTGAGTATTTCTTTTAGTGAATTGCAGTTGTTTAGTAATTTGCTTTTTGTTTGAGTTATTGGTTTTGGTTTGATTATGAATTACCTTTTTAAGGATCATGTTTATTAAGTTGAGGTTTACTGGGTTGTGATTTTTATATCTGGTTTTAAGTGAAAACAAAAATTTTTTTGTGTGTTCTTCAGATGTGTTGGCAAGCCAAGAACAACAGATGAATGAGATAGTTACAATCGATCAACGTGAGTGTTCATGGTCATATTTGCCCATTTATCAATAAGAAATGTTTTCTTCTTTTGATACTATTAAATATTAAAAACTTTTTTAAATAGTATGATTTTAGATATACAGAGAGATAAAGTATAACTAACAGCTGTGTACACCATAAAAAATAAACTCTACCTATGAGATTTACCTAGTATAGATCTCATTTTTCTTTCTCTGTCCGCAACATGATGTTTGTTATTCTCTCCATGTTTTGTATTTCTACCAACTATGTATCCATAATCATTTATGACATTGTTCTGCACCAGGTGTAAAGGTTTGGGTAAAATTATACTATATTGTGCATTTCTTTTTATAAGTTACTTTTTTTGTTCAGCATTTGTGAGACTTATTTATTAAGACTTACAGCTTATAATAGACTTATAAATTAAGACTTACAGCTTAATTTTATTCATTTTTACTGGTAAATAGTATTTTTTAAAATGCTGTGAACATCATTCAGTGAGTATTTATACACTAACATCACGAGGTTTCTGCACTCTCAATATCAGTACGTAGTGCCAAAAATTTTTCTTAAAATGGTTGTATGAGTTCCTATTCTCATTAGCAATGCAGCATGAGTTCTTACTTACCCACCTTTCTTCTAACAATTCTTTGTTTAATGTTTATGCAGTACTAAGATACCATTTTTAAAACAGGAAAACTCTCATTCACTAAGATTCAGACATGAATCATAGGTGTATTAGCAATATAGGATATTGCACTGCAAATACCATAACTTTATAAAGAAGTCCTTTCTTAATATAGAGAAACATCAGTGTTAGTTGATGGCATTTAATGTCTTTCAAGATGTTTTTTTCACTGCTTCTACTGAAAGAAGAAAACATACCCCTTGTCTTATCTTCTAGCTGTGCAAATTATTCCGGCATCAGTGCAGTCTGCTACACCAACTACCATTAAAGTTATAAATAGTAGTGCAAAGGCAGCTAAAGTACAAAGAGCTCCAAGGATTTCAGGAGAAGATAGAAGCTCACCTGGGAACAGAACAGGTATTTTTGCATTAACTGGTACTGTACTTAAAAAGTTTGTCAAATTAGGTATATGTTATTTTATTTCTGTACGGCAAATGTGAATGTGGACTGTTCCTCTGTCATTATTTAAACAAGATTTATGAAAATAAAAGTTAGTCTTTGCCACGGCTGAGATTTTAACCAAAGGATCTGTGTGTTGCCTTTGTCCTGTGTTGTCCTCTCTGTGGCCAAAATTTGTCCCTTTTGTTAATTTAGGAAATAATGGCCAAATCCAACTATGGCAGTTTTTGTTAGAACTTCTTACTGACAAGGATGCTCGAGACTGTATCTCTTGGGTTGGTGATGAAGGCGAGTTTAAGCTAAACCAGCCTGAACTGGTTGCACAAAAATGGGGACAACGCAAAAATAAGCCTACAATGAACTATGAGAAACTCAGTCGTGCATTAAGGTAAGGATTTGTTTTTTTTTTTTTTCTGATAGCAGCTTTTCAGCTTTTTCTTTGACAGCAGCTTTCTACACAGTAACTTCTTATTCTAGGTATAATCATTGTTATGTAAAAGTACTAAAATACTCAGCTTGTTCCTAGATGTGGTCTTCATATATTAAAAACATAAAATTTTATACATATGTATTAAAAGTTTTCTTAAAAGATCTTATTAATAATTTTGAGTCAGTAAGTTTTTTAAAAAGATTGTTGTAAGATTATTTGCCTTTACCAACATGTTTGATCTTTGAGATTTTTATCATTTGCATATCAGATAAATATGCTCTCATTTAGCTGGGTGTGGTGTTGCATGCCTGTAATCCCAACATTTAGGAGGCTGAGGTAGGAAGATTGCCACAAGTTTGAGGCCAGCCTAGACTACATAGCAAGACCCTGCCTCAAATACCTACACACACCAAAAAAAAGCACATGGAAAAGAACTACTTTTGCATTGACGGTGCTGGAGTCAATGTGTATCTTGAAGGCTGAGGAAGGGGTTGAAAGTTGACCACTTCCTCATACTGTGTCAAAAATCAGTTCTGTGAGCTTCTAGCTCCAACTGCTAAAAAATCAAATAGTAAAACATCTAGAGACTCAGGCAATGGGGAAATACACTTAAACAAAATTGAAAGGACTAATCCTAAAGGAAATGGTCAATAAATTTGACCACATTTAAATCCAGAACTTCTGGCCATCAAAAGCTGTCATTAAAAGAGTAAAAAGCAAGCCACACATACCTGACAAAAATTGTATTGGCAATATCTGAAGACTTCTGTAATCAGTAGGAAATTTCTTTTAAATGTGTAGGAGACTTACTCAGACACTACAGGTTTCGGGTAAGAGGATATCCAGATGGCTAATAAATAGGTAAAGGTGCACAGTCTCATTAGTAATCAGGGAAGTGCTGTTTGAAACTGTATGTCCCAGAAGTGCAACATGAAAACGATTGCCAGTACCAGGTGTTAGCCAGGCTGTGGAGCAGTGGGAATGCTTCCATGCTTTGGGTGGGAGTGTGTAACCTGTAATCCAGCAGTTGCTTTTCTAAGCAGATACCAAACAGAAATATCCATGAATGGCCACACACATAGGAGCTTGTTTATGACGTCCAAAAATGAGAAACCTTCCAAATACCTGTCAGCAGTGCAGGGAATAAATTAGTTATAGTATATTTAGACAGTAAAATACCGTGCATCCACAAAAATGAACTGCTATAAACAGTGATGTAGAAGGGACGGGATTCAAAAGATTACATAGTGTATCAATACATTTATTTAATGAAGCTTTAAAAACAGGGATGGTAGATTACAGCATTTGAAGATGCATATTTGGTTGATAAATATAGAGCAAAACAGTGAAATTACTATCATGAAGCAGGCTTGTGTTCACCTATTATAGCAGGAGAAGAGAATGGTTGAGGGAATTGTAGGTGCTGCTGTGTTCTCTTTAAATGGGTGAATGTTTGCTGTGTAATAAACCACTGAGTTAACATTCCTACCTTTTCAGAATGTTGTGATATATTTCATAATTTAAAAGATGTAAAAAAATTCAAGTTAAAAAAAAATAAAGGGAAATCATATCCATGAAAATACAAGTACTGTGTACCTTTCTTTTTTATTCTGTTTTTGCAGGGCTGGGTTGGGTTGGTTTGGTTTTGTACTGGGGATTGAATATTGAACGTAGTGTGCCTTGTCATGACCCACATTTCAAGCCTTTTTTATTGTAAGAGAGGGTCTCACTAAGTTGCCCAGGCTGACCTTGAATTTATAATCTCCCTGCTGCCGGTTTAATGTGTGCAACACCACACCCAGCTTGCTTTCTTTGTTTTAGGGACAGACTAGATGAAGTGAATGCTACTATATATATGTATATTCTCTGATGTATCTACTAGATTGAAGAAAAGGGATATTAAGTAAAATTAAAATATAGGGCTGGGGATTTAGCTCAGCGGCAAAAGCGCCTGCCTGGCAAGCGCAAGGTCGTGAGTTCGGTTCCTGGTACCAGAGAAAAACCAAAAAAAAATATATATATATATATGTGTATTCCTTTACCTCTTTCTGAGAACTATCCCATTTTCCTCCCGGGAAGGTAAAACTATTTTTCCTTCTGTATTGTCCTTTTTTCCCTAATGACTTATTTATTAAATCCTTGTACGTTTATATAGAAATTTTCTTAAGAAATTGAACTGCCCCCAGTGTTTGAATGACAATCAATTAGTTTGTGGGCTGAGATTCAAATTCTATATCAACATAATCCACACAGAACACAAGACTGCCCAGTGTGTTAAGTGTCTTTTACTGGAAAATCAGACATAACTCTTGTAATTTGCTGTTCTGGAAGAGGACATAATTTCCTTTCTATAGGTCAGTCTTCATTAATGGACACTTAATTAAGCTGAGTGAAATTCCGAATGAAATCTTGGTAAATGTGGTAGTTTACATAGAGGTACTTTTGCAAATAATCATTACTTAATAGCAGTTCTTTCAGTGGACAGTGTGATACTGAAATAAGTACTTCACCATCTGCCAGCCTAGAAAAGGGCTTGACCTAACGTTTTCTCCCATATTCGAACTATCGGTGCATAGTGATAAATCAGGTCTGTTTTCCAAAGTTAACCCAACTGTTCCTCCATAGAGAGCAGCGGTTATAGAGTAGAATGATAAAGATGAAGGCATATGAACAGGATTTTATACAAGACAGAAAAGAAGTGGACATCTCAGTCATCTATAGAACGTGCATATTAAGTATTTTTATTATCTGAATTATTTAACATAGCTTATATTTTATAGAGGGCTAAGGAGTAAAAGCTTAGAGGAAAGGTGATTTTCCTGTGGCCCCAAAGGTAAGAAGCCTAAGTGCTAGGTTTTGAGTCTTGACTGGCTGAGCCAAAAATCCCTGTTAGATTCTGTGCCACTCGGAAGATTTCTGTTTTGTCTTACTAGTTTTGTTTTTAAGTCACTGTTTTATTATAATTGTTGAGAATCTTCCTTTGAATCTTAAGTAATATGATTTTGATGTACTTTGCATTGAAATTTAGTAAATAATGCTTTAGAGTTTCTTGTGGCACCATTAAATACTCAGGTAATCTCTGTAAGCTTGTTAACTGCTGCTGTGGCGGGTCTAGTACTAGGCTTTTGCTTCTGGAATAGTCTGAAATGTAAATCCAAAGTCTTCATTTGTTTGTATACCTCTGATGTATTTTTTTTATTTTTAAAGGTATTACTATGATGGGGACATGATTTGTAAAGTTCAAGGCAAGAGATTTGTGTACAAGTTTGTCTGTGACTTGAAAACTCTTATTGGGTACAGTGCTGCAGAATTGAACCGCTTGGTCACAGAATGTGAACAGAAGAAACTTGCAAAGATGCAGCTGCATGGAATTGCCCAGCCAGTCACAGCAGTCGCCCTGGCCACTGCTTCGCTACAAACCGAAAAGGATAATTGAGGTCCAGGGGCTTGTGGGGATCTAAGGTCTTTCTTAAATATTAGAGCAAGCATTGCTCTTAACCTTTGTTACTGAATTTGAATCTTCTTTTATTTCTAGACTGTACAATCTGATGCATGATTTTTTATAAATATTTCATACTCTTGTGAATTTGGATCTTTTTACTTTGAGCATATATTTTAGCATATGTGTATCTTAAAGGGTCACCACAATGTCTGCAGTGTGGAAGCGGCTTCATTGTGGGATAGTTAAACAGTCAGGAAAGCTAAACTGGTCAGTATTAATGTCTAGCCCTACCAAAAACAGCCAGTAGCATCTGAAGGTGAAAGATAAATGAAGTATCCCGGGAAACAGTCTGGCTTAGCTATTTTTAAAATGTAACTGTTTCCCTTTTCTGCTGCTTTAGATGTTGCTTTACATAGAACCAGAAAATGGAATTTCTCAGCTAAAGCATGTGTGCCTGTTGCATCTAATCAAGCAGAGCTAAAATGTTCATCTCAAATAAATTTATAATACTAATAAACTACTAAACTAAGAGTATCAGGTTACTAAGGTAATTTATATATTTGAAAATAAAGGACAGTAAAAAGTTGACTAGCAAAGGAGCAGTGCTAAAGAGCTATATCCAGGTTTAAATCTGGCTTAACTCAAGCCAGTGCTAAGGGTTGTCTATAGATTATTCATTATGTCAGGCCAAGGATTTAAATTATTTTGAGAGGCATTTAATTCAAATAAACCAACTATTACAAAAATTCTAAAATGATCTCTGTTTTTCGTGTCAGAGATTTAAAAAAATTGAAAAGTTTACCTCAGCCATAAAATAAAAGTTTTTTGACTTGGTATGACTTCCTTTTTTTTTTTTTTACATTAGTCTATGGTGCCTGTTTATTGTGCAAAACAACTTATATATCCTTGTGTTTCTGATGAAATGACTTTAAATCAGACAGCAGTACTTTCAAGATGTTAGTAAATTACTCGCAAATAAGTATAAAAGGAAAAATTTGACCTTTTTAGGCAGTCTACTCTTTAAAATAAAACTTCCTGCTTATTTTTCCTTTTGAATATTATATATGTATGTATATACAGATACATACATGTCCAGTTGATTACTTTATACATACACATTATGTATAAAGACCTATATTCAAAGGGGTATTAAATAATTTATTTTAAAAATCTTTAAAATTAAGTAATTCTTATATGAAATTCCTTACTAAGAGCTAACCCTAAGTAGACATGGCTACAGAGTATATCCTTTTCTTTTCATTGTGTGTTTCAAGGTGTTATGCATGAATCATGATACGAGACTGGCAAATGGCTCTTCTAAGCAGAAGGTTGTTTCTCAAGTGCTACCTTCCCTGCGCATCTTCGCCTTCCTCATTTCCTTTAAATTCATCCCCCAAAACTGGTTTATGAGAGCTCAGCTGTATAGGAGCTTAGTTAATGCTGTTGACTAGGAGGAAACAACCATGGTGTACAGGCCAGGTGGTGCTACCAAAATATTAAGTAGGGATTTGGAATGAGTTCGAGGAGGCAGGCATGCTAAGGACAAGGAGGAAGGCGCTCTGATCTCCTTTCTGGTAACTTAAGTCACAATTTTAAATGCTGTGCTAAAGGATTATAGCATGTATTGTTAGTTCATTTGTACTATATTAAGTTCTTTAATATTCTGCCGTACATACCTAAAAAGAATAACGTTTATATCTTTTGTTTTTACTTTTTTATAAACAGACAGTAGACTGACAAATTACTAGTACAGTTTGGACACTGATTTTAAGAATATCTGAGTAGAATGACAATATGAAATAATATATTTTAGAAGTCCTAACTGCAGATAACAAATAGGAATCGATAACTAAGGTTTTGTGCCATCTTCTGACAGCCTGGGAAGTTCACCTAAATAAAGTTTATTTTAAAAATACACTGTTCTGGTTTATCAGAAGCTCAAGAATCTTGACTTTTCTTATATGTTAAAAGTTTTAGCCAAGAAGACAGATTTTATGTGTCTTTTATATGTGTATATGTTTTTAAGGCAGGCAAACCCATATTTCTTTTAGATTCCTAACAATCAAAAATTTTTTTTCTGTTTTAAGCATTCCCCATGTTTTTTTAAAAAGCTACATTTTATGTTTTCTTCCTTGTATATTTTTTATTTTATTCTCCATAATTTGAACAAACAGTTCTCATACGTGGTCAGATGCTGCATCTTTTTCTCCACGCCTTTCACCATCATTCTGTGCGCTGTAACACAGGTCATGGGACTCATTTCTCCACTTGGCTCAATAGGATTTCATTAGTTTGTCTCAGTTTATATATAAAAATTTCTGTTACTCCGATTGAGGAAATGGTTTGCTAGGTAGTCTTTTCTACTATTGAAAAGTAACCTGTGTTATGAAAGAAAATCTAATTCATGCTATTCAGTTGCTATTTTGTGAATTTTTCATGAAAGAATGTAGAATATATTTAAAGGAAAACAAAATTACTGATCTTTTTGTACCTTAGAGGTAGGAGAACAATGAAATAACTTTGATTTTAAAACTTTTTCCATCTGAAATTTGCATTGAGCTAGCTTTCATACATTGTCTTGCTAGCCTGAAGTCTGAGGATTTGTGTTGGCATTGTGAAAATCAAAGAAATTAGGCAGAATTGTAAGATGTGATTGATGTTCTTACAAGGCAACTAATCACATTGACTTTAGTATCAGTCTATCTCAGTTAACAGGAAAAACTGTTCTTTTTTCCACAGATTAATGCTGATACTCAAGTACAATATTTCTTTTAAAGGGTTGTGCCTCCAAATATTTTTGGTGAGGTCGTCTGTTTTCTGCATTCATCATTTTATGCTACTGCCTTTTATAAAGACCTAGTGTATCTTTGATATAGCACAAAAATGTTTTAAAGTTCATAATTGCAAGATAAACCTCTGACTTAATGTCTTCAGATCTAAAGGGTATAAAATATTAATACTTCAATATTTCACTTGTTGCCAGAAAAAAATATTCTCAATTCTCAATCTTTTGTAAAAGGAAGGAGGATTTTTGCATACATTTTTACTCTTTAAATACAGACACTTATACTATCACAATAACAATTATGTATTTCTTTGTGGTTTTTTTGTAATTTTACATGAAACAGTTATTTTCTATTTTTACTCAGATAAAAATATTTGTGCATAAAATGTAAAAATAGTAAAATAAGAAAAATAAAATTATTATACAATATGTTCTTGTGTTGAATGTTTTTCCTCAAAAGTCTCATTCCTGGGCTATTTGCTTGAGTAAAAATCTGACAGTCTATTTAATGTATTGTACATCGGGTTTCTGTATTACTTCTTTACTTAAAAACTACCACCTTTCAGTTTAGTGGTCTGCATCATGCACACGTGTGCACACACACTCCCTAGAGAGGAGCAGTCTCTTAAGAAAACTAGTGAACTTCCATCCACAAAGCCAAGCCATTTTATAACAGTAACTGGTGAACTGGTAAGACTGAATACTTCTCAAAAGGCTTATGAGTGTTAAACTGTATCTCTTCAGCCTAGTCTTTTTCAGCAGTGGGGGAATCTGTGTTGGCAGAATATCACAGGATGTTCCAGGCAGGACAAGAATAAAGAAGAAGGAAATGGTTCTACAGAAAATAGCACTTTTGCCTTTTTGTATCAGCAAGGAGTGATCAGACTTGGACATGATTAAATAAGTGGAATGTTCTTTTGAAACAAGAACTGTAAAAATATACAATCTAATATTTTCTAATTTGAAATGATGAAAATCATCAGCTACAACACTTTTTTCCCAAGGATTCAGTTTTTCTGTATGTTACTTTTAAGTTTAGTTCACAAGACTAGCACTGATTAAAAATGCTTTTGACTAACCCATTGCTTTTAAAGTTTTCTGTGAGGGGACACTTCAAGTCACAGGCAAACATTGGTAAAGTAAAGATGAATTAAATTTTTAAAATGAAGTGCTAAATTTAACAACCAGTACAATTTACCAAATTAAAGTGGAAAGGAAATATGATCAATAGCAGAAAAATAAATGTAAAATTCAGCATTTATTCCTGATAAAAAATAAAACTCAGCAGCCCAGAATTTGGAACAAGCCTGAGGCTACCTTGTACATCATGGTTTGTCTTCACTCCCAAACAAGACTTGGGCAAAGGCAAGGAGATAACAATGCTCACCATTTGCATCTGTCCTTGAACTCTAGTCTGTGAAATAAGGCAACAGCAGAAGTACATACTGTAAGAAATAGAACTTTATAGGGGATGATCATAAATGTCCGAACTCCTAAGATGACTTAAAAACCGGCCAGACTGAATTTAGCAAGGTCGATCTATAGAACTCAAAGTTATTTGTACAGGGTAGCAGCCTGTAATTAGGAACAGATATAACAAAGTATTTTCAAAACCTGTCCAATCAAAGAACTTGCCAAGAAATGCAGGAAAATGTAAGTGGAGAAGTGATACATCAATGGTGGGTTGGGAGACACAGTTTTGAAAATTTTGTATTACAAAATAAATATTGTAAATGTTAATTATTCTTAAATAGCATAACTCCATTCGAAATTCTGGCAGTCTTTGGGGCAAGGGGTAGGCAAGCCAATTATAAAATTTGCACATAAACAGTGACCCAGCCTAGCCAAAACGTGGAAAGCAACTGGATTGCACTATGTAAAGCTTCCACATAAAGTTACGGTAGTGATACTATGGTACTGTGATAAGCATACATACAGATGAATGAATAGAATAGAACCCAAAAGTAGACCCATGGTTAAGTAGATACATGGTTTATTGACTTTTGATAGATGCTAAGGTAATTGAATAGTAGAAGGGTAGAACAACTGGATACATTTTTGAAAAACCCCAGTCATTAGCTTACAAATACTAACTCAAAATACGTGCTTAATCATAAAAGCTAAAACTTATAGGAGAATTTTTCCATGGCCTTGGTAGACAAAGATTTCTTAGATAACACATGAAAAAGCAAAACCATTTTTTTTAAAAAGGCAGTGAACAGTACTTCAAAAGTTTTTAAAAAGTATTCTTTGAAAGGTACCAGGAAGAATATGACAAAGCAAAACAGCAAGTCCAATCCTAGACCTGTACCCAAAAGAAATAAAATGTGTCCACTGAATGATTGGCCTGCTAATGGTTATAGCAAATTTATTCATCATCATTCAAATTAAACCCAGATGCCCATTAACAAATGACTGAATAAAGGTATGACTAGCTATACAGTAAAAATAAATATGCTGGGTCTGGAGGTGCACGCCTGTAATCCCAGCATTTGGGAGGCTGAGGCAGGAGGATTGTTGCAAGTTCGAGGGCTACAAAGTGAGCTCAAGGCTAGCCTGAAGTGCATAGTGAGACCCTGTCTCAAAAAGATTAAATAAATACACACCTACTACTAAGTAATAAAAAGGAGTGAACAATTGCCACACCAGCATCTCTAAAAACAGTCTTGTCTAATCTTTTAACAGAAAAGAGATCTGGTTGTGTAGAGTTGGAGACGGGCATGATTTTCTGGATTGAACACAAGAAACGTTTGCAGTGGTGAGCATAGCCTCTGTTCTGCTTTGTTAGTGGATGGGTACACTTGCCAAAGCTCATCAGAAACACATATTTGAGCCCAGGACTTCACACATGATAGGCAAGTACTCCACCACTAAATAACCCTACCTTTTTGTTTGGTTGGTTTTGTTTTTAATTTTGAACAGGGTCTTGCGCAGTTGCCCAGGCTAGCCTAGAGCTTTCAGTCATCCTGCTTCAGCATCCCTGATGGATGAAATTACTACGTGTGTGTAATGTTCTTTGCTAAATGTAAAATGGGCACAGAAATTTATGTAAATTCTACTTCAATATGTTAAAAACTAGCCACATATAGTAGCATACACCTGTAATCCCAGCACTCAGGAGGCTGAGACAGGAGGATGACAGAGTCCTCAAGGCCAGCCTGGACTACATAGTGAGACCCTTTCTCAAAGTAAAAACAAAAAAATCATGAGAAAAAAATGTATACCCATTTTTTAGAAATTATTAGGTTTCACAGATATGATTCCTCTCAATTTGCTATAATTATTTCAAAGCCTAACTTCACAAACTGATTACACTATCATAAATATTTTGTCATTAAACAACAAACATCAATTTTAACTATATGATGTGAAAGTCAGTGGTACTGGAAAATTTCTCTGTAATCTGAGCAAAGCACTTTGTCGTGTCTGCTAACAAAATAGTTAATTTTAGAATCTTTATTCCATGACACAAACAACACCCAGTTAACACTTCTGCTATTTGTACAGGTGTCATCACAGCAAGTAGTATGAATACAACAAAACACTTGGTTAAGTTTGCAGTGGTTAAGTTATGCTATTTAAGAATAATTAATATTTTTATATGTGTATATGTATATGCAACTCTCATTCACTTGCATAGAAATATATGCCAAAATTTGCTTGGGGGGCTGGGGATTTAGCTCTGCGGCACAGCACCTTCCTGGCAAGTGCAAGGTTGTGGGTTTGATTCCCGGTACCAGAGAAAAACCAAAACCAAAACAACAAAACAAAATTTGCTTGAAAATCTCTATTAAAAGGGAAGGGTGAAGTTTCCTATCTGTAATAAAAGTTATGCTTTTGTTTGGATCCTGCTGACAATAAATTAATATAAATAAATGAAATTGAAGCAATTGTGAAAATTAGAGCACTGGATGTTCAAAAATACTGAGAAACTGCAGTAGTTTTCTTTGTGTGTGATAATAGCATGATTATATGGAGGAAATTTTATGAATGTATACATTAAGTGAGGTTGAAATAATATAGTATCTAGTATTTGCTTCCAAGTATTTCAAACCAGTGAGGGCCTCGCACATGCTAAGCAAGAGTTGTATCCGTAAGCTACATCTCCAGCCCAAGATTTTAAAAGGGGGCGGGGCAGAGTATGAGCCCCATGTTTTGAAAACTGTGGAAATGGGTTGAAAACAAAGCAAAACCACGGGGATTTCTTGTAGTACTCCATTATTTGTGAAGTTTTCCATGAAAAAGTTAAACAATTAAAGAAGCTTACCTAAAACAAACATCTCGGAGACAACATCATGTGCAGAATCGTGCCAAGTTTTCAGAACGGTGTCACCGGGTGAAGCAGGCCAGAAGCCTCGCGCTGGGAGGTGTGGCTGGGGAAGAACAGGGGATGTGGGGCCACAGGAAGGACTGTTAGGTGAGCGCGGTAGAGGCGGGCCATGGAGGGCGTGGCTCCCCAGGGTTTCCCGCCACAGCTCCTCGCTTCTTTCTCAGCTTCCCAGCTTCCACGACTCCAGCAGCTCCCTGCTCCAGGCCCTTCCATCTCATCTTCTCTGCCTTACAGCCCGCGGACCGGACTGTAACTATGGGCCAAAGGAATCCTCTCCTCTTCTCAGGTGTGAGTGTCTCTGGTACTGTTTCTCCCGGACAAGAAACTGACTTCAGTTTCTGTTTATTTGCAGTGTCTAGGATCAAACCCAGCAAGGGCGCTACACAGATTCCTAGGCAAGAGCTATACACTAAGCTACATCTCCGGCCCAAGCTGAGTAATTTCTGTTTGCCAAATGAGAAGTACTCCTTTTATGTATCAGATGTATTACTGCAAAGTTGAACAGAACTAAAATATTGTAGGTACGGTTGTTAGCAATATTTTATGTACGGTTTGCTCTGAGATGGTGCATTCATATAGAAAGGGGGTTCATACTAGGGTAAGGTACCCTAAGGGCTTTAGGTGCACCAAGCATGCCATCTACCAGTGAACTAAAAACTCTAAGACCTAAAAACTTTGATTTTTAAATGACGTAAAATAAAACAAAAGTAACTTTGTGGAAACTATTTTGTGATTAAGCATACTCTTCCATGTAGAAATTTGTATTTCCAAATTGGCTAAGTTGTTGCATTGACTGATCCCAAATTTCATTTTAAAAACATATTGACAAATACCAGGGGTATTAGCTGGGCAAAGTGAAGGAGATCAGACCACCTGTGATACTTCATTTTTCAAGTCAAGGTTTGGGGTGTGAAGTTCTAGAAATGGCAGATTACCCTCCGGCTAAGATATTTAAAGACTCAAGAGTCCTTCTAACCTTTCTTGTTTCATCAGCTGAAGAAAGCAGCTGCCAAGTGAAATGTTTATGACAAATTCTTGTCGAAATTTCAGAACTGAAGTCTATCAGTGAACTCTTTGACAGTCAGAAGCTTCCAAAGAATTTAGCAAACAGGAAGTCAGGAAGCTTTCAGAGGTAAAAATCATTTATCTGGGTAGCTTTAGGCTTTAAATATTCCATAATGGGTCAGGGGATACAGCTCAGCGGCATAAGCGCAAAGCCCTGAGTTCGATTCCCAGTACCAAAAAAAAAGGAAAGTCAGATATTCCATAATGTGTGTTTGATAAACTTTAATGCCACTGGAAAACACCCTCCCCTATACTTATTTTGAGTTCTGAAGTTTTTTTCTTCTTTTGTAAAAACAAATCATCACATTTTATTCTTTCTGAGACATAAATAATGCCGCATATCTCTGGAAAGAAAATGAAAATCACATTATTTACTATGTTTGCATTTCATGTGTGAAGGTACCATATTTTTCCTTGGCTATTTCATTTTCATGTCATTGGCAACCTCTTTGACTCTGTCTTTTCTCTCAGAGGAGTAATGTTTGGATTTGTATCACCAGGGAGGACCCACTGGGAGTGGGAGGAAATGAGATTCATTATGGAAACTGGATATACTCTTGCTGAAGGTCAATCTTAGTTTATTACTATGCTAGAAATATGAAAGACCGGCTGTTGAGAAGCACTGATTCCACAAATGAATTTTTCACTATTTTCTGCATCTTTCGTGTTGATAGCTAGATCAGTTTCACCTATCTTTGGTGAGAAGCACACATAAGGACTACACTTCATTCTGCTCCTGCAGTTGTTGCAGATGTTGCCTGAGCTCTCGGGAGATGAATTTAAGGTAGCATTTTCCGGCTGTTTCTGCAGTGCTGGGCACATGGCTCCTGGATCTGAAAGGCCACACCCACTTGCTTGATGTCACCATGGCAGGAGCATCTCAAACATCTGGCATGAAATGCTTGAGGGAGGTGGATGCAAACTGATAACCTGGCTGGATTGAGAGAAAACATTTTGGGGACTGAGGCTAAATGTGTGGGTTGCAGAAAGAAACACTACAATTCTGCTGTGGAATTAGAGTGGCTGAGTGAACACATGTACCCAATCTCATATGAGTCAGCAAAATAAACATACAAAGCCATAACAAATTCCGAAACTGCCTAAGTTGCTGGTGATGCCAATGACAGGGCAGGTAAATCTTCCGAGTCTGAAATACAGTAATACACAGAGGCAGCAGCCATGAGAGCCTTTTGTCTTGCTTCTGCACTCTGTATAAAGTTGTAAATTGACCCCTTCGGGCTAAATTTTTGGCAGTGGGCTGGTGTACTGTTTTTCTCTCTGCAAGACATCAGGAGAGATCACAGAGGAAGTCCAAAGCGAGGACAGCGGTGTTTATTAAAAGTGATAGTAACGGTTTGATGTGTCTGAAAATTAACACGAGTTTGGCTAAAAATGTCTGCCTGGACGCTTTATGGCTCCAAAGTAAATAATCCGCCCTTGACTTTTAGCAGCTGTTTAGAAATTCGTATCTTTCAGTTTAAATGCAAGGTAAAGGATTTTATGTAACTAAAGCACTTCAGTTACAAGAACTTTCTGGCTATTTTTCTGAAATGGGAAAACAGATCGGTTTTCACATATTATTCAGCTGTGCAAGGAGGCAAACAGATGTATTCATTAACACTCCCCACAGAGCATATTGTGTAACTCACAAGTGGAAAGTACTTGAGCTGAGGTTATACAAATGTTTTCTGTTATGAAACCTCCTTCCGCTGGGCCCTGATTTTTTTGAGACAAGGTCTCACTGTGCAGTTCGGGCTGGTCTTGGACCCACTACGGAGCCCAGGCTGGCCTCGAGCTCTCAGTGATCTCCCTGCCTCAGCCTTCCAAGTACTGGGATTATCAGCATGCCCTGGGCCATGATTTTCAAGGAGGCCCTCATTTGAAACTTCCTTGCAGTCACACTTCTTGTGAAAGGTGATTTTTCTAATTAATATGATGATTTACATTTTAACCTTACTTTAGAGAATAATTATTCCTTTTTTCCTGCCCCAAACTAGGGAAATATACCGGCTTAAAATTCAGTTTTCCAATTCAAAGTATTGGATACCTCCAGTGAAGAAGTGGTTTTTGCAGAGTTGAAGGAAATTCCAGGCAGGAATGAAATGTCATTGGTAGTAAAGCCAAAACAAAATACATCAGTGAAGAATCTCTGTTGTGTTTTAAACCTATAGGTCAACAATAATGATCAGCACAGAGACAGCATTTATTTGAGTTCTACCAGATCAGCTCTTCCTCATCAGCAACAACTTGATGAGGCTCAGAGTGGCCAGAGAAATCTGTGTAACTTAGGTCTAGGTTGGACAGGAAAAGGGGGAAATGAGTCACACAGCGTTCCTACAAGTATGTGTTTTGATGTCCCTGAGAGATCAATTCCAGGACCCCTCACAGATACCCAAATTCATGGATGCTCAAGACTCATATGAAATGGTGCAGTATTTGCATATAATCTGCACACATCTTCCCATGAAATCATCTCCAGTTAGTTTTAATATTGAATACAATGTAAAGGCTAGGTAAATAGTTGTTCTACTATATTGATTATGGGATAATGATGAGAAAAAAGGATTGTGTACATTCAATATAGAAGTAATTTTTTTTTCAAGTGTTTTCTATGCTGTCAAAGTGGAAGCCACGGATAGAAAAGAACAACTTATATTAGAAACGGTCACTGAAACATTGAAATGGGTTTTAGAGACACAGGGAAGAACTAGTTTTCTATGGCACTGACAAGGACCCTGACTTATGGCGGCTAGGAAGACATGGTTAGCTCCTAAAAAGTATCTGCAAGGTAACTTCACCCCACCAAGGAAGCGGAGAGAACAATCCCATGGGTCCACAGGACTGGAGTAATGGCAGGGTGAAATAGGGAATGGAAAAACAAAAGGAAATGTTGATTCTGGATCACAGAATAAACACTGAAAAATAAAATGGTTCCTGTGAAGCAAATTCTAAAATGAATTTTGCTTTTCAAATTTGGCCTTCGCAGCAAGAGTAAGGCTGCTGCCAAATTTGTCTGCTGGAAGTGTGTTGAAACACTTTCGTAACCTGTGTTTTGGTTGTTTTCTTCCTCTGTGGGACAAAACATCTCACACCCACAATTTAAAGGAGGAGAGGGTTATTCTGGCTCACAGTTTCAGAAGCGTCAGTCCATGGTCAGCTGGTTCCGACACAGAGACTGCACGGCGAAAGGCTGAGTGGAAGAAAGCTGCTCACACCACGGCAGCCAACAAGTAGAGAAAGAAAGTTGGAGAGGGAGATATACTCTTCCAGGTCATGCTCCAGTGATCTGCCTCTAGTCAGGCCCCACCTAACAGCACTCTCAACTGCTGAACATATTAGTGGATGAATTACTGACGACTCTAATATCCCCCAAATCCAATCACCTTCCCAAAGCCATGCCTCTGCATTTTCATGATAGTTTTTGGGGGCATCCTAAATCCAGAGATTTTTCTGAGAACTTTTTTCATATTCTACACTTTCAACAAATATTAATTAAATGTCTACTTTTTGCTGGTAAAAATGTACATGCAAAAGAAGGATATGTGACCCCTGTTTACCCATTTTCATGACAAAACTGACCCATAATACATTTAAATAAGAGTCACAAGATTTGGAGATTAAATGGGAGAGTAAAATTGCAAAAACAGTACAAACAAGAATGTTTTAATTTTTTAAGGCTGCCATAAAAGGGTATTACAATCTGATGGCTTCAACAACAGAAACCATTTCCTTATCATCTGAAGAACAGAGTCTGATATCAAAGTGTGGACAGGGTGGATTTCAGCTAGGCTTCCCTCTGTGATGTGTAGGTAGCCATATTCTTCCATGGTTTTCCCTCTGTGTGTATTTTAATCTCTTCTTACAAGAACACCAGATATTTTGGATTTAGAACCATTTCAATCACCGCACATTTTAATTATCCTCTTTAGAGACCTTTTCTCCAAATAGATACAGTCACATTCTGAGGTATTGGGTGTGGGCTAGGACTTCAGTGTGTGAATTTTGGGAAATATAACCCAGTCTGCAGCACACAACAACCCTACAAAGTGGATGACACAGGGTTTTATATTTTTTATTTTTCTAAGACAAGAAATAAAAAGACCATCTACAATATCATAATTTAATAAAAGACATGATTTCTTAACAGAAGAGGTAGTAAGTGTATAATCAAAGAATAAAGGAATGTCCTTTAAAAAATATATTTCACATTATAAGTACCTCACAAATTTGTTCTTATGCTTATAACCACAGAAATCTTGAAATCTTGATTAGTAACTAGTACTGATCTGTCAAAATAAAGGACAAACTAATTATTAAATGGTGCCCTAGGTAAAATTTTTTCCAGTATTTTCCAAACTTTATATATATATTGATGGAAACCTTGCAGGAGGTGAGTACCTAAATATATCCTGAGGCCTCTGTTTTCAAGGGTGGGAAAGGGAGGGGAATTTTTGACTAGGCCTATATTAGGAGGACACTGTGGAGGAGAGATTCCTAAAATGTTTAGAAGTCTCTGTGATGGGGGCTAGGGATTTAGCTCAGCAGCAAAG
>NW_004955407.1:25652801-25671847 GCF_000276665.1 Chinchilla lanigera
AAAAAAAAAAGAAGTCTCTGTGATGATATTAATAATGTATAGTCACTTTCCCATTGTTAGTACAAAATACCTGTGTTATGGTTTGTGTCTAGATGTTTCTCCAAAGCCTCATGGATCATAGGGCTTTTTCAGAGATGGCTGAATCTACAGTGTGTGACGTTTGATTAAGGATATGTGATTAGTAACTCAGTCCACTGATTGGTTTGGCATAGTTCTGGCTAGGAATAAAGGTGTGAGTGCTATACCCACTTTAGGGTGGGTAGCCTGCATACAATATAAGAGACAGAAGGAATCTTATCTCCCTCTCGCTTGTTGCTTTTTCTCTCTTCTGCTACCATGAACTATTGCCCCTTTGCTATGTGCCACTCTGCCTTGGAGCCAGCTGATTATGGATTGAACTCTCACAAATTGTGAGCTAAATTAATTTTTCCCCTTTAACTTTGGGTGTGGGGTATTCTGTCTCATCAATGAGAGAAAAGTAAGACAACATGATTTTCACAACTTAAAAGAGAGAGCTTTCTTTGGGTCACAGATCCAGCTGGTTGAGTACATGCTTAGCTGGCTCCAAGGCAGAAATGGCATAGCAGAAGGACATGTTGAGGAAAGATACTTACCCTTATGGAGGCCAGGAAGCAAAAAAGGGAAGAGCTGGTACAAGAATACACTCTTCCAAGTCACACCCTTTGTGTGACTCCAACTAGGATCCACCTCCTGACAGCATGTTCAGTTCTGAACACATGGATGGATTAATCCACTGATGAGAGTCACATAACCCAGTCATCTTGCAAAGCCTTGCCTCTGACACATTAGACTTTGGAGGATGTTGTAGATCTAAGCCGTAACTAGTGATAATAATCACACACAGAGGGAGGGGAGGAGGGAAGGAGGAAGTGGGAGAGAGAGAGAAGCAGGGCTGATCAAATCTCTGTTTAGAGTTCACTTATATTACTACTCTTTCTTACAAAGGGGTGTGTGTGTGTTGTTTCTTCTGTTTTCTTTTGAGAAGTTGTCCATAAGTGATCAGGAGCTGAGACCTAGATGTTACTAGCAACAGTGTGAAGCCAGATCTTCATCTTCCATGAAGAGGACTTGAAGGCCCAGGTAGAATTCAGGCTGCACTATGCTGTTAATCTGCTTGTGGAGCCAATAAAGACATCTGTATTTGGAAAGACATTCTGATGATGTATTAAGGTGTTCTGATGTGATTTCATTCCAAGCCCCTACAACAGTCCAAAATCTTGTAGTCAGAGTTTCTGTCGAGCCAAGGGGATATTCTCATATCAATTGCCCCAGGAAGGAGTGAATTCTAGAGGAGAAGACTAAGTCCTTAGATTGGCTTGACAGGGAGGAGGTGGATGGTGCCTGTTTTTGCTGTGCTGTGTAAGATTTACATTGGTAGGAGGGAACACCAATGTCAGGAGACAAGCTCAAAGGTACTGGGGATGTGAGACTCACCTCCATCCTAAGGCAGGTTGGATCAAGGCATTCACTAAAAATAATTTTTATAAGAAGAGCTCTGAAAGCAGAAGTACCCACTAATAATATATATAAGACTGCTGAGGGAGTAAAGCATTGAAATTAATCTAATTACTATATGTAACCCCTGAGCCTTTAGTAAAGTCTAGTTCAGGGCTGTAACCCATCTCAACTGTGCTAAGAGAAATGAATGGGTTCCATGTGTGGCGAATGTATGAAACATCTTACATCTTTAGACAAGACAATATGTTGATCATGATGTTATTCAAAATGTGTGTGTGTATGTGTGTGTGTGTGTGTGTGTGTGTGTGTTAGTAATCACACCCAGAGCCTTATGCATGCTAGGCAAGTGCTGTAGCCCTGAATTATTGCACTCAAATGTTATTTATCTCCGATATGAGTGTTTTGGTGCCTCTGTAAATCTGTATGCTGGTATTAGCTTTTTTTCTTTTAACTCTAACATCCCAGGGCTTGTTTTACAATGAGACAGTTTTAAATTTCCAATTTCACAAAACATTGAACCAAAAATACAGCAATATGGTTTTATATCATAGTATAAATATGTTCAACAAAGCATATAAAAGTATTTCATGACTCTAAGAGCTCTCTCTCTCTCTTTCTATGTAATATATATATAATGTATATTATAAACTTTCAGCCAATACATATAACATATATTATAAACTTTCAGTCAATCATATTCAACATTGGATGTAAAAGAAAGAAGGCAGGTACAAAAGAATAACTAGAACCTTTGGGGTAAAACAACAATTTAAATGTGACAATCACATTAAAAAAATCACAAGCACCATGAAATTCTCCCTTAAAAATGTGCATCTTGATATGAAATACTTTTGTTTATTTTTGATACAGTACTAGAGCAAGTTGAAAATATTTCTACCCACACTTCAGATAAATCATTACTGTGGGAATATCACACATTGCATCACATTTCCTCTCAAGTTAGAGGAATACAAAAATTAAAATCAATATCTGGGGTTACTTATGGTGTTAGTTCTGACATGAAAAGAGCTTGGATATTATCACTCCTGTCCCCGAGAAAAACCCTAAAAAAAACCCTGAAAACCAACGACTGTTCTTGGAAACATGAGATGATTAAGGTTACAGGGAAAATTACCCCTTAAAATTTGGAGAAACAAGTGAATCTAGAAAGTGACAGTTACTATCTGCTCAACTCACATGGCAGCTTATAGTCATACTGGTAGGAACCGGTAGGAATCGGTGGGAACACTTCCTGGGTAATTTTGATGAACTGCTGCAGGATACATGTGGACTAGCCTGAGGGTTACAAACACCTGGAACCCAGTGTAATGAGGAGTCCCACATATTCATAGCTCACTTCCAGGAACATTTTCATGTTTTCTTGAAAATCCTCATGGGCTCTGGTAGCAAGCAAGAAGGAGTAACCGCTGGGAAACAAACCTGGAGCTTTCTCCTTAACAGAGAACTCTCCAGTGGAAAGACTACCCCTGAGCCTCGTCTCAGCTGGGCAAGGGAGTTTTTCCCACTTCAGCTGGCTCTAGCCAGAGAAGATAAGAGAGGGAAGATAGGAAACACATGTGGAGGTAACGGCCCAGGGACACAGTCCAACTATAATACCAGGATTTAATCATCAGATTATACAATGCTTCTCTTCCGCCACATCTTAGTACTACACCAGCATCCTCCAGTGTAACAGGGGATTGCTCTAACAGTGCTGCTGTTCTTAACATTTCCCTTTGATTCTTTCTCAGGAAATGAAGAGCTTCAGACTCTGCCTAAGAGTTCTGACAAAAACCCAAAGTGGACAGGTGAGATAAAAGTAAGGGTGTTAGAGGAATTTGAATTCTTTGGCACACACAGTTACAGTAAGCATGAAACATCCCAATTTCTAGTGAGATCAACATAAAAACTGACCTTAAATTTCTATTATCTCAACTTTTATTACCTAGTACATCATGGCTGGTTCTCAAAAAAGAAATTCTAGACATGGTAGAAGAAAAACAAAACAAAACAGAAAACTACATTTAGAAATTGCATAGATTTTGTAATTATCACATAGGTAACTTAAAATAATTATGATTAATAGTTAAGGGTGTCAGAACAAGGCAAACAACATGCAGTTGGAGCTGGCTAGCGTGAGCGGATGGATGGCAACTCTTAACAACGGATCAAAAGTAAGTGGTAGAAATGAAAAACACAGGAACAGAAATGCAAATACCTTGGAAGGGCTCATCATAGACTGGAAATGACCAAGGAGAGAATCAGCGAGCTTGAAAACTGTCAACAGTAACATCCCAAACTGAAATTCAAAGACAGAAAAAGTGAATAACATGAAACCAAACATCTAACAACTCTAGAACAATTTCAAAAGCTATAAATACACGTAATTGGAATACCAGAAGTGGTAAAAAAAAAATCAGAAAGAGAATGAAGCAGGAAGAATATTTGAAGTAATTATAGCTGAGAAATTCCAAAAATTAATGACAGGCACAAAGCCACACATCCAGAAAAGCTCAGCAATTACCAACTGGACAAAGTCTCTCCAAAATCTGTACATCGGCATATCGTATCAGGCTTTATAGACAGAAAAGGAACAAAATAGCAAGATGAAAAACAAAAATCAGATTGACTCTTTCTTCCTTTCACTGAGCTACCTCATCAGCTCTTTTAAAAAAATTTTAAAAAATTTTTCTGTGTGATAGGATCTCACAAATTATTAAATTTCCCAAGCTGGGATCAACTGATTGATTATTTCAGTTATTTTTCTTGTAAGGCAGAGATAAGGAGATAACAATAGAAAAATAACATTGGTTAACATGGAGTTACTTTAGGTCACCTCTTTTCTATGTGTAAGTGAAGTGGGAGAAGGAACCAAACCAACGCCATGTTGTACTCAGGCACCATCTTAGAGCTTAAGCTTGTTTCCTTAAGTTTGTTTCTTGTAAATGTTGTCACAGTTACCTAACCCAGGACCACCCTGTGCTTTGACATAAGACTGCTTGTTCCCTACATTAAATGTCCAACACTGTTGTTCCTTTGTCACAAGCTAAACCCACACTTTGTAGGAGTATTCCTATAGCTACACCAAATCATATCAGCACCTCCTTAGACCCGGAACTAGAACCGAAGCTACAACTGCATAACTATTCTCTCCTCCTGCCCTTCAGGGTAGGTGCTTGGTCATATACTGGGTGCCCACCTGACTGGCTAATAAACTTCCTTGTCTCTGCATCTGGCCTCCACGGGTAACTCAAATAAGTGTGTTTTCCACAACATAAGGATTAAAGTGAAAGCAGCTTTATTATCATGTCAGTGGAAACTGGCCTATTTGAGAAGTTTGTCTATTACCTCTCTAGCCACTAGGTTTTGGGGTAGTTTGTCATGCAGCAATTAATCATTAAAATTTAAAAGAAACAAAAGGATTAAATGGAATCATGTTTCATAAGTAAAACCAAAGGAGTCAGAAAAAGAGGCAATAAAAGAACAAATGCAATAAATAGAATAGTTACAAACATGTTAGACATCCATCCAAGTATATCAGTAGTTGGTTTGCGTGGGAACAGACTGAATAAACCAATTAGAAGACAAAGAACAAGGAAAAAAGACTAAGAGAGACCTACTAAAAAGCAAAGAGATGGCAAAAGATGTATTATGCTAACTCTAATTTTTAAAAAGCAAGAGTAGTTATATTAATTTCAAACAAAACAAATAGCCTAGTTTGTTTTCTGTTGCTATAGTTAATTAAGGCTAGAGAGGTAATAGACAAACTTCTCAAATTGAAGAGACTGGATATTAGGTATATGGAACACTGAACTCTCAGTATCATCTTTACAATTTTTCTGCATATCCAAAATTGTCATAAAAATATTTCTTTTTTAAAAATTCAATATCTGGCTTGAGATGGTAAGCTCACTACCAAGCAAGTTGGCAGTACGGCTGTTGTACAAAGCTTTGAGAATAACACTGACACCATATTTTTGGGTTAGTTTGGGTAAGATATGGCCAAGACTCCAGCACGGCATATTTTGGGTTCCTAGAGTATGAAATTGTCTAAGATCTTTAAGCAGTCACCTCCTACCCACTTACAAATGGGGCAGGATATAAATAAGCATATGGATTTACAAGATCGTATATAACAGAGGTAAAAAGCAACCATATGGGGAAAAGACAGAAAGGTACCACTGGAAATAGCATTTAAAAAGTGAAGGGTCAGCATTAGCAGAGACTTGCAAAGACTGTTGAGGTGAATGAGAGCTTGCTTGTTAGCTTTTCTTAAAGTTATTTTGAGAAAAGGTTAAAAAAAAATAGTACATGCATTGGATAAGACTGACTTCAGCAGTGATGAGGTGTTATACTGTTGTATCACCTAATTTTAGCTACAAGGTCTGGGAACACCCCAAATAACAGGGGCTTAAGGGGAAAGAAATCTCATTTTATTCTTATAAATTTGGAATCGATTGACCAGGGCTTGGTGTCCTTCCCTGTAACTTACATGACAATAGTACTGTCGCACGGGGTGTTGCGACAATGATTGTCAAAATCACTCTATTACTCAAACACCGAGTGGGGAATGTGTTGGGCACAAATATGAAGGGCAAATCAGCTTTATGACTGAGAATAAAACCTAGCTCTCAGGGCCCTGCTCACACCACACTCCTCTACTGTGTCTTTTGGTACTGGTTGAGAGCAAAATGGTTTGGGTGGTAAGTACGGGAGGTATCATAAGTACCCCCTAGACTCGGGCAGACAGGGCGACCATTAATTTTCCTATTTCATCTTCATCTTTCTTAAAATGTTTGTTACATCATTGAGGTAGCACAGGTTGTACAACAGTCTCGGTTTTCAGTGTACTGTGCATTTTGTCAGGGATAGCATTTTTAGATATCTGTAATGCCAAGTTTTAGAGTGGCTGTAATGTAAGTTCTGGAGTGGAGTGGCTGCATTATAACTTGCCCTCCACAGTCCCTTTAAGTTTGAAGCTCACTGTTAAAGTTCCTGAAAGGATGCCTTGCTGAAGTTATTAAAGGGCTTTTCACACTCTAACAATCTGTTGACATGTGCCTGTGTGTCTTAGTCTTCTGATGAACGTTAGGATAAACTAACCCAACTCCCACCTCCCTGGGCCAAGTCAGAGAGCATTTGAATCAGGGACCAGTAAGAGTTTTACTAGGTTACATCTAGGGGAGTATTGAGAAGTGGGAGCAAGTGGTAAGTAACATCAGCCAGAACTAAGTGACATCAGTTAGGATTTTGCTTAAAAAGGCAGTAACAGCCGGTATGTGTTCAGCTATCTGTTTATAGTGCATGCAGTTTGCTTTGAAACATTGTTCTCCTATGAATACATCCTCATATTTTCTTTTTTTTTTTGGTACTGGGAATTGAACTCAGGACCTTGCAATTGCTAGGCAGGCATTGTGCTACTGAGTTATATTCCCAGCCCCCATATTTGCATTTTCTAATGGCATCCTTATCTTAGTTTCTGGCTGTGTCATTGGTCAAAGAGTACTGACATTGCACAAGTCTCCAGGCCAGGGGTCATTTTCAGGTTACAGGTGACAAAAATGTAGCTGCAAAGAAGCTTGTAAAGTGCCCAGGTTTCCACAGATCTACCTGTCTGCAAAGCCACTACTCTCTCCCTCACAACTTCCTTCCCAAAGTATTGCTATATTGGGTTTTCAGTATAAAAAGGCTTATGGACTTCGCAGTTCCTTTCTATGCCAGGCAAGCAGCTCTGTAGCATTCTTTGCATGACTAGAAATTTTGTAACAAAAAAGAGGGACATTAAAACATCCATGGAGGGTGCCCTATGGGAATGGAGCATAAAATGTTCACTTACAGAGCTCTCTCAGCCAATATTTGTGTTGTCGATGTGTGTGCTTCTGTTCCTAATTTAGACATAAATGTATGACACTCACAAAACCTGCTTTGAAAAAAAGTGCTAAAGTTCTTTGTAGTTGGCAAAATATGGAATCATACAGTTTATTGCTTTCAAAAGAAATGAAATTCTGAAGCCTAATTATAGTAATCCCTAACCTATCATGGGAGTTATGTTCCAGAGACCCCCATGCTAGATAAAAATCCATGAAGTAGCAGTGTTATATTTATTTTATTATTTATATGTATTTTAAGGCTTTATAAACCCTTCCCACACTCCTATAAACCTTTTCCACTCTCTTATTAACCTTTCCCACACTCTTATAGACACTTCATATGCTCTTAAACACTTTCTACACTCTTAAACCTACGTAATTTTAACAACATGTAAAATTCTATATGGGTACTCACCAGAGAAGTATACTACAACCTGAATGATGAAGATCGTGAATTATGTAGCTGTTCAGTACTGATGGTGATGAAGGTGATGACGATGAGATGAATGTACTGCACAGCCAAGAAGGGCGAGGAGAGAGGCTGAACGAACGAACGTATGGGCACAGTGAGGGAGAGAAAACAGACTGATGCTACAGTCACTGAGCCAATCAGTGCCCAGGATACAGAACACAGTGCTGTGGTTGGTCACCTTCCATTCCACCAGCCAATAGCGTGCCATGCACAATCTCACGTTGGCAAACTTGCACAAGTGGTAGTGGTGTACTGCATTTCCATTGTGTACAGTAGTATATTCATTCACTGATGAAATACATATTTGATTTTGATTTAATATTCTTTTAATATGTTTGAATTAACATTTAAAAATTTTTGTATTGTTTAAAATGTTTTAGGCAAAATAATTAAAATCATAAATATTATGTAAATACCTATACACTGCAAAATCCTGCAGTATAACGAGAACTCTGTGATACAGAATTAGATATATTTTTTTAAAAAACCTACGATACTGTGAAGCCACAATAAGTGAACCATAATATAATGACGGATGACTGTATAGGAAAGTAAGATAACACAATGATATCAACCTCTTGAAAATTGAGACCAACAACTATGCATTGATTTTATCCATAATTCCAGGTCTTTTGTTACTAGGATAGTAACTTCCTAAAGTAGTTAAGCTAAACTCACATACCATTACCATTGCTGATAATCATAACCTAGAAATGAGTATAATGAACTCCAGCCTGAAAATCTTTCAGATACAACTTCTGTGGTACTGGTGTTTAAAAATTTAGAATCTTCACATTTCATTAAGGTTAACTGTAAGAAAAGCTTGAAGAAAAGCTTCCACTTTGGCATGAACATTCTTGAAAAAACAGTATCAGGGGCTTCATGTCAGAAAGATTTAAAGCTAAAACCAATAGATTTTAAGAGGAAAAAATAACTGCTCCCTGTGGCATAGATTTTTTTTTTCTCTCAGAACCAATTGCTCAAGAAAAAAAAATTTTTTTCCCCTTCATTCTCTCAGTCCTCTCTGTAATCCCCACGGAGGGCCCATCCAGTAGGAGTAGAAAGAAGAAAGGTAAGATCACTCTTAGATTTCTGAAAATTCTGTTTCTCTGGTGCTTGGTATATTGTCCTATGTTCAGCAAAATTGTTCTTTGAGATGTTAACTTTTCCCATTTGTTTCCATTCTTGATAAAGTGAAAAGATTATGTAAGTTTCTAGAATGAATTTATACATATCTTTTAAAACTAAAAGGTAATCCAAATACCAAGAAAGACAAATAAACATAAACCCAGTGTCTTAGTTATTTTCTCACAGCTGGGACAAAATACCTGACACCCACAAGTTAAACGAGAAAAGGTTTGGAATATGTTCCAGTTTTCGCAAAGAAAATATTCATAAAACATCTAATACAATGTTCAGTGGAGTTTTTTAAAATACCATCTGTTACCACTGAACAAAACTGTCACCAATTTATTCAACAGAGGACGTAGTTACTGTGCTCTCCGTGGATCAACACTTTTGAAAAATTACTATAAAATATTAAAACCCTAATTCCTCTGTTAAGTCTTTTGATCCTGAGTTAATACAGAATCTCCACCCAAGAGGACATTGACTTCACTTCTGTTCCAAACACAGCAGCGGCAGATAAAATAAAAAGGGAGAAGTAAAGAGCTAGTGAGGGTCAAAGATTTGTAAGATTTGTACAAATGAAGAGAGTGGATGACCCAGGACTGTGGTTCTGGGACTACGCAGAAAGCTGCGAATTAGGAGCTGGTGTTGGCTGGTAAATTGCTCCGCAGAAGACAGTGGTCAGAGTTAGATATCCGCTGAGACAAAAGCTAGTGTGGCACCTTGAGATATAATTCAGGATCTCAGCGGTTACTGCTGCTGGACACTAGGGTTTCTGACACTGCAGGCCTGAAGGAGGACACAGACTCTTAACCAGGAGCTGCTTACCACCGCCCCCTCGTGGCTCAGAGTTGAACTGCACCATGCCCAGGAGCACCGCCTGTGAGACAAATACATCACAGAAGTAAACAAAATAAAACAAAACAAAACAACAATAACAGCAACAAAAACAAAGGCTAAAACAATCCCAAGAGCTTAGCACTAAACTACATCCTCATTCCTTTTTAGGTTTTATTAAGTGTTTTTTTTTTTTTGTTTGCTTGTTTGCTTTTTAAATTTTACAATAAGGGGGCTGGGGATTTAGCTCAGTGGCAAAAGCGCCTGCCTGGCAAGGTCGTGAGTTCAGTTCCCGGTACCGGAGAAAAAAAACCAAAACCAAAACCAAACAAAACAAAACAAAACCAAAACACACACAAATTTTAAAATAAGGTCTTGCTAAATTACTAAATTACCCAGGCTGGGTCTGAGTTTGTGCTTTTCCTGCTTCAGCCTCCTAGAGTGCTGAGATTGCAGGCGTGCACCGTCCTAATTGGTTAATGAGAGATTAAGGCTTTTCTAGAATGAATTTATACATATCTTTTAAAATTAAAAGGTAGTCCAACTACCAAGAAAGACAAATAAGCATAAACCCAGTGTCTTAGTTATTTTCTCATCGCTGGGACAAAATACCTGACACCCACAAGTTAAATGAGGAAAGGTTTATTTTGGCTCACAATTTGTAAAGGTTTTGGTCCGTAGCCAGCTGGCTCCAGCAGGGTGGCCCGGCAGAGGAACAACGTGCTGGCGGGGAGCAGAAGGAAGGAAACAGCTTCCCGGCCACGCCCACAGTGACCACCTCCAACCAGGCTTCACCTCCCAACGTCACATTTAGCTATCAATCATCAGTAGCCTAAGCTATTGGTGAGTATCACACCCCATGATCCAGTCGACCCCCAAAGCCCCACCTATGAGCACATCAGGCCTTTGAGGCGGCCATGTAGATATAAACCATAGTACCTCATAAGACACATTGAAATAAAACTGAGAAAATTAAAAAATGACTAAAGAGAAAGACAGATTACCACATAATTAATGACTCAGGAGATACTATCAGAAAAGATTTACGTACAAAAGCATAATCAGCTTAGAGTTTTGTATTCAAAGAATCAAGGTGTACTAAGATGAAGTTTGCCCTATATCCACTCAGTTAAAAGCAAAGATGGCAGCAACAGCAAACTGTTAAAGGATATACTGCAGCAGAAAGAAAACCAAACCCAAACAAACAGCACTGAGATACAAAAAATACGCTAAATACCCAAAGAGGCAAAATGCTTCAGAGAGAGTATACTGACTATAAAAATAAAGTTACTTCTGTAAATGAAAAGAAAATGAAAGGGCAAGAAACAAAAAGGCAAAAGAAAGGGAATTGTGCAAGAGGGAAAGAGCAAAAGAAAAAAAAAATAGAAACAAATTCAGCTATACAACAAATTACAAAGACAGACAGTTTGGGGATGGGGATTTAGCTCAGCGGCACAGTGCCTGCCTGCCAAGTGCAAGGTTGTGAGTTCAATTCCCGGTACCGGAGAAAAACCAAAAAAAAGACAGATTAAACTCACTTTTAAAAAGTACTGTAATTTATTGTCCGAACCTGGACATACACTAAACCACATACCAGGCTGACAGGTAAACTGGGATAACCTTGAGAGAACAGGGATGCACTGCAACCCTAATCACAGCAGCCTCTGTTCCGATCACCCCTACGCCCTGGCCCAGACTAACTTGATTCCCTACCAGTCCCACCACTGTCCATACTCATCGTCTTTACGGTGCCCTTCAGGTTGACATTCAGCAGGTTCCCATCCATTCAGTCTCTTTCCTAAAACTTTTTGTTTTTGTTTTATTGGGGATAAGGATCATTCTAGACAAGTGAGATCAGAGTCTGGAGAAAAATGCAATATGTTATTCTGATATACTGCAATTGCAGTATGAATACCGCATATTGAATTATAATATGCTATTCTGGATACTTGTCCTATGAATTCAAAGAACAAGTATCCAGAATACAAAAAGAACTCAAACTCAGCACTTTCATGTACTATTTGTAGGAATAAAAATAGGGTGGTATACACAGCTACAGTAATCAAAACAAAACTGGCATAAAGACAGACTACATAAATGTAAATACACAGAATGGAATACAGAGGCAAGAAACAAGTTCTTGTATATAAGGTAAAACAATTTTCAACAAAGAAGCCAAAATCATTCAGTGGAGGAAAGGATAATCTTTTAAACAAATGATGCTGTGAAATTAGGCATCCACATCCAAAGGAATTAAATTATACCCTAAACTAACATCATCCACAAAAATTAACAAAACATAGTCAAAGATTTGAATCATAAAACTGTTAGGAGAAAATATCAGGGGAAATCTTCATGACAACATCAAAAACAGGCAACAAGAGTAAAAATAGATAAACTGGACTTATCAAAATTTAAAATATAAATATACCAAAGGATACAATTAATAAACTCAAAAGATAAATCATAGAATGGCAGAAAATATTTGCAAATTATGTATCTGATAAGAATTGATATCTAGAATATCAAAGGAACTCCCACAAGTCAACAACAATGAAATAGACTTTAAATTCAACTTTAAAAAAGGGCAAAGAGCCGGGTGTGGTGACACATGACTCTAATCCCAGCCCTCAGAGGCTGAGGAAGGAGGATCGCTAACAGTTTGAGGCCAGCCTGGGCTACACAATGAATCCAAGGCCACAGGGAGAACTTCTCTCAATAAATAAATAAAAAATAAATAAGTAAATACAACAGGACAAAGTCAGATTAAAACAACACTGAAATTCCATCTTACTCCACAAAGAATGGCTATCATCAAGAAATCAAATAATAACAAATGCTGGCAAGACTTCAGGGAAAAAGGAACCCTTCTGCAATGTTGCTGGAAAACTAGTGCAATCACTATGGAAATCAGTATGGACAGTCCTTAAAAAACTAAAACTAGAAATTCCACTTGACTTAGCTAGTCCCCTTCTAGGTATCTAGAAGAGAGAGAGAGGAGGAGAAGGGAATAAAGAAAGAATCAAGATGTATCATGCACCTGCACTAGCTCCCCAGGGGGAACATGACCCTTATGTACTGCAAACATGTAGAAAGAAAACTCAAGGAAGAAAAGGAAAAGGAGTTAACATCACTCCAAGGATATACACAGCACCAAAAAATACAGTTAAAGATGCTCAACTTCACTAATTAGTGAAGTCCGAATGAAAACTACAGTGAATCACCATCTTCCATCCTTTAGAATGGCTGCTACAAAAACTGAAAATGGGAAGAGTCAGAAAGGATGTAGAGAAATTGGAAGCCTCATGCCCTGTTGATGTAATTGTAGACTGGTCCAGGGTGGACTGAAACTCATCGTGTGGTACCTGATGGCTTTCACACACCTGAACTGTACAGGAAATCCAGTGACGAGGGCAACTTCAGTGTATTTTACCCCTATTACAAAAACCTTTTTAAAATTTTATATAGTATGACGTAGTCACTTTGGAAACACAGCGGCACTTTCCTATACAGTAAATGCACCGTTTTCACAAGACTCAGCCATTCTGCTGCTCCTTTTTATCTAAGAGAAATGAAAATGTCCTGAAAACGACTTGCACAAGATTATTTACAGGAGATTACTTAATAGGCCCAAACTGCAAAAGGCCCATCAACAAGAAAATGGTAAATGAAGTGTAGTATTTACACAGTGAAATACTTCTTAGGAATAAAAAGAGATGAACCATTGATACATACAACATGGATGGATTTTTAAAACACTGCAGTGAGCCAAAGAAACCAAAACAAAAAATTATTTACTGTATGATTTCATTTATAAGAAACTCTAAAATAAACTATAAGTGTAAAAAGAAGATCCAGCCAAAAGAGGAGACTTAAAATAGACTGCAAAAGGGCACTAGAAAACCGGGGTGATGGAAACGCTCAATATGCTAATTGTGTTGGAGGCCAGATCGCCAATTAGTACTGGAAGAAGTAATAATGGTCTTTTTCTATCAAGTGAATGACAGCCAGTTTTCCAGATTCTGACAAAAACAAGAGATACCTTCTATTTCTTACCTTCTATAGAAGGTAAGAAATTACCTTCTATTTTCTTCTCATAAGCTTGGCTTTGTTGAACAAACGCTTGGCTTTGTGAAAGAATATTGATTTGTTCCCTGACATTTTTAGTGAGTTGCTTGAAGAACTCCCAAGAGAGCCACTCACCCATGGGAAATTGTAGGGTTTGGGGGCATGCGCTCCCAGGGTATTTGTTGACATTTTCCCTGAGTCACGCTGTAACATTCCAGCATGACGTGCATACTCTCAGTAATCCTCAGGTCTTTTTTCCTTTTTTCTTTCTTGGCTTCCCCTCAGCTCCAAATCTTGGCTGCTGGCCTCTGTCTTCAATCCAACTTCTGAGTCCAGAATGTCACAGAGACCAACACAGCTCACCACCATCCCTACATCCGTTGGAAATTCCCACTGCCTGAATCACAGGTCATCTCTTTTGCATCTCAGAAGCATTTTGATTCCTCCCTTCTGGTTGCCTTCCAAGATCTCATGGGAACTGTGCCATGCATCCTGTCTCTCCCCCTTCCCACATTCCTCTTTCTGCCATGACTAGTTTCCAATGTTCCTGAGCAGATAAGGCCATCAAATGTGACTCCTTGAGTTACATGTGTGCTTCAGTTCTTTGTGTCTTACTTATTTCTGGTTCCAGCATTGCCAACAGCCTAAACTGAGGTAAGCATCCCTCCTCTCCCTGTTCATTCTGGTGTCATAGTTGCAGGAGTTGTATACTATTCACTATTATTGAGTCTCTCTTCTTTCTTGCTTTAAAATATTCCATACAAAGATTTCCAGAACTTTTATACAAACCACTACCCCACTAATAAAATGCACCATTTCTACAAACACATTTGCCCACTAACAATGTGCAAGAAAGACTTACACTGTACCCAGCAGTACTCAGAAAGGCAGTCAGGTATAGGGTGGGTGAGAAGCCAGAGTACTGGATTTAGAGTCTGCCTCCACCAGTTACTAGCCATGTGGGGTTGGTTAAATTACTTAAATTTCTGTTTTTCAGTTTCCTCATCTGTATAGTGGGGATAATAATAGAACCTGCTAATGCTGAATTGTTGAAAGACTAACGGGTGTGAAGCACCTATATGGTAGTGCTTCTGGGGAGTCCTTTTGTCCTGGGCTTGTGGCAGCATCAGTGTCCTCTGTTCCCTCTTCTCCATGTCTTGCTGGAGTGTAGATGTGGAGAAGGACATTCTTTGTTTAGAATGCAATGAGGACACAATGATTTGTTTATTAATTGTTAGAGTTTCTTAAAGTAAGGCTTCATTATACAGCCTGGATTAATCTTGAGTTTACGATCCTCCTGTCTCAGCCTCTTCAGTGCTGGGATTACAGGCGTGTCTTGGTTTACATGTGGAGAAGAATAATCCTTTAATTATCCTTGCTAAAACGTTTGGTATTCGCCCATCTGTACTAGCTATGCCCTTAGTTCTTGCTCAGTAAAAGGTGACTGAGATTGGTATTCGTGGCTGCCATCCAAGAGGCTGTACGCCCCCTGATCCCAGACTTTTGCTTCTCTTGCTTTTCTTGTCTCTCTTACTTTTTCTTTTCATCCATGGGTACCTTGTTCTGGGGACCTGTTCACCCTGGCCAGGGATGGATGAGTAATCAGCCAGTAGAGCACACCGGAATCCAGCATGTATGCTATACGCACATTAAATCTGTGCTTATTGATAGCTAAAAAATTGCTTCCGCTGTGGACTCTCTCTACGTACTTAATAATGTGAAACATTACATGTTCTTAGTCATTTGTTTTCTTTTGAGACACGCCCCTTCAAGTGCTTTGCCACTTTGCAACTGTCTGTGAATATTTCCTGATGGCTTTTCAAGCTCTCTATGAACTGAGGCTATTAGCTGTTCTTGTTACTCGGTTTACTCTGCTTTCATATTTGAAACGTCTCTTCAGTCTGTTACCCCAATTGTTGATCACATCTTACTTCACTGTTTTTCTTCTATGCCTGGCAATTTCTCCCCCGATATCAGCAGGTGAACTTTTTATTTTCTCCTTCTTTGAACCCAGTCTGAATATGTTTAGGTGACTCGTATATAGCGCTTTGAACTCTGGAGAAGAGCATACTCCTAAGTGTGCCTGTTATTTAATTGGAGGCTATATAATAAAAACACCATTGTTCCTAAAGAGGTAACCCAGTGCAAGACTTGAACATCAAGGAATGTGTCATCCACATAACTTAAAGAGTGGGGATATTACTACTAGAAAAGTTCCATAACTAACTGGAAAATTTGTACACTTGAAAGCCGTATATAGAGTGCTAATGAAGAGGCCTACTTTTTAAGATTGAACAATTTTCTGTTGACATCGCTTGGGAAATCAGCCTCCAGGAACTGCCACGGTTGCCCTTGCTTCGCTTGGCTGTTTGTAAAGCTAAAGTGAGTGGAGCTTCCAGGCGTGTCTCATCTCCTTCCTCATTATCTGCCTGGTCCTGCTGTCAAGCTGCTTCTGGAGGTTGTTCGCGGGAAGTCCTGACGACCCGGCCTGTTTTCGGTGGGAGACCCGCGAACCCCGGCTTTTACACCCCAGCTGGCTGGCAGTGAGGGGAAGGCAATTACCGAAGATATTTGGCCACCTTCATTTCTAGTCAGGATGATTTGACTCTTGAAAATGTTCTGTTTTAAATCTGAAAAAATCATTTCCATCTTATAATTCTGTTCCCTAAAGACTCTAAAATTAGCAGAAACTGACAAATGATATTTTTGTTGTGGTCTATTTTCCTCTAATGGGCTAAAAAGTATTTTGGGCTCCACAGGACGCCGTATCTTTGCAGCTGCACCCTTCAGGGTTGTTTCCTCTCAGTGTTGTAAGCCTTCTTCCAGCCTTTGATCCAGAACATGTCTTAAACTGCTTTTCAGTTGCCAGGGTTCATTTTGGCCGGGAGTTTTGAATCAGTACAGGTGATTGTCAGCCAGAAACTCTGCTCTCTCCAAAAAGAAATAGCAGAGCAGAATTAACATTAGAAAGGCCATATTGCTGGAGCCTTTTTAATAAAAAGAATTTTTGTGTTAATGTAAGATGTTTGGTGACCTGGGTTGCTGGAGGGGGGCGGGGAGCACGTGCGCATGCGCGCGCTGCTGACTGAACCTGAACCAGCTAGCTTTTTAGTAGTGTAATCTGTAAACTCACTGATTGTTTCCTTTTTTCAGGAACATTATCTGTTTAGTTACACACACACACACACACACACACACATATATTTGGGACAGGGTCTCACTATGCAGTTCAGGCTGGTCTTAATCTCATTTTGCAACCCAGCTGACCTCTATCTTGGTACGATCCTCCTGCCTCAGCCTCAGGAGTGCTGGGATTATAGGTGTGCACTACCATGCCCAGTGAGTTATATTTTTCTGAACTGGCTGAACACCTTATTCTTTATTTTGCAACAGAAAAACAAAGACCTCATCTGCTATCCTTTCAAATAATTCACCTGAGTGGCTTTTGATTTCATCTCCCTTGATGCACTATGGATCAGCTTTGGGAAACTGGAAGTTTGGGGAGACACTTTATTACCTTGTCTTCTTGTCTCATGTTTGTATTTGTTGTTGTTGTGCTGAGGTTTGTGGTCTGATTGCAGTGGAAGACTTTATTGCTAGTATGAAGACCTCTTTAGTTAGTGTCTGCTGATTAGTGACATGCTTAGGCATGGCTAATGATAGGCCTTTGTCTCTGTCCAAAGATCCAATCATCTCCATTTTTGGGGAGAGGAGGTTGCAGTGTATTTGGTCCAGTACCCAATTCTCTGGGAATACGTCATAGTGTTATTAATGAAACAGAGGCAATTCAGATATTGGTATACAGAGAAAATCAATAATAACTATGTCACTTCAGCAATAGCAATAAAGTCAGCAGTAGTAATACAGTCAAAGACAAATTGGATTCTGGCATACTCCAGGAACCCATAATGTAACATTCTTAACCGTAGAAAAGAGCTCTATAATTACAGCATAAACACTAAGCAAATCCAATCTTGACAGGCAGTAAGCATCTACTAAATGGAATAACTTTACCTCTTCTAACAGTAGAATAGTATTCAACAGTAATAGCATGGAGTTCACTATTAATGATTATCCTAATGAGGAGAAAGGGATGGGGCTACAGAGAAGGACAAAGTAACATTTGAAAAATTCATCAGTGAAAGATGAGCAAGAGGAGATGAGAATGAGATAAAGTATCCTATCAAGGAGTGATAGTTCAAGCCTAGCCTGGGCCACTGGGTGAGACCCTGTCAGAAAACTTTAAAAATTTTTAAAAAGTTCTGTGATATAGTTCAGTGAAAAGGCAAAGGTTGAATTCCAAGTAATATAAAAGAAATAATTATTATCCCACATTAATAATTATTACAGGTAAGCCATTTTCCATTCTTAAGAGGATAATATAATTCTTTAAAAATCTGTATTTGTGGATAACACAGCCATCCTCCAGTGTAACACTTCCGTGTTTTCTCACGTCACCCATCCAACACATGGAGCCTGCTGGTGTATTTTTCTTAGTTTTATCGTTAAAAATGGAAAAAAAAAACCAAAGGCAGAAAGTTTCATAGATGATTGTTTCATCTTAACCTCATTAGTTTTATGTTACTTCCCCTAATAAAGTGAAGATCTGTTTTCAAATCTTAAAACACAATTGGAAAGGAAGAATCTATGTTAACAAGAACTCAGAGGGCAAAAAAACGGTTCTAATCCCTTCCCTGCCCCATCTCTCCTTCTTCTTCCTTCCCTCTTTCTCTTCGTCACCTTTCCTGCTTCCCTCTTTTCTCCTTCTCCATATTAAATAAAGTACAGGATTAAAAAGAAGTCACTTCCAAAGGCAGAATTTAAAATTTGACTTTTCCTGACTCCAAAACATTTGATTTTAATAGCTATGGTATTTCATTAAATCTAAGATGTACACTTCCAATTATAGTTGTTGAGATACTGTTATTGTAAAACAAATCAATTTTCAGAGATACTAAACTGCAAAAAATGTACCATAAAACTAATGAAATAGTAAGCTATATTTCCTCCCATTTTTTGATCTCCAGACTCCAAACTTCAGGACATGTAGTTTTGCTATATTCTTTGCAAGGGTCAAGGTCATGAAAGATAAGACCAAAAAGCAGGAAAAGTAAGAGAAGACTAAAAAAATTAAATACAGTCGTTCCCCGCAAGGAGGGCTTCCGGCGCACAGGGAGCCACGGGTGGGGAGC